>NC_092121.1:923843-1236806 GCF_045679555.1 Salvelinus alpinus | reverse complement strand
TCAGGGATCACCTCCTGCAGCAGTACCCCACGTTACGCCTGCTACGAAACCGCCTGCTGGACGGTCAGTTCTGGAGCCTTCACTCTTACTATTCTCTTGTTATGGCATTTGTATGGATAGGCTAATATCTCCATATAATTCTAACTCCTAGTATAATATAAATGTAGTCTCAATGGTGGATACTTTGAAGTTGAGGTTCAAAGCCCTGTCTAATTTTTATTTCTAATAATTTTTTATTAGGTGTACATGAATTAGGTTGCATGGTTTGCTCAATTTTGCCACCAATCCCTTGTAGGGTCATTCACATTCTATGAGAAACTGCCAGAGAAGGTGGAGAAGGAAGAGGAGGAGGATACGAAGAAGAAGGCCTCAGCGGAAGGAGAAGAGGAGGCGGAGGAGAAGACGGGAAGGAAAAAGAGGAAACCGAAAAAGAGAAGTGCGAGTGCAGAGGAGGAGCAGCCCAGCACATCCACCCAGTCCACCCCCAGTCAGAAGAGGAAAGTCCAGAGGCTCAAATACTGTGAGTCCCCGGCTTATGTTCCCTGGGGGGAAAGAGGAGGCCTTGAGTAGGAAAGTCTAAAGTGCCTCTAACTTCAAACAGATATTTTCTTGAGTAAATATTGACTCCTGAATTCATAGGGTAGGAAGTAGGTTTATTTTTTTGGCGGGGTGAAATATACACTGCTCAAAAAAATAAAGGGAACACTTAAACAACACAATGTAACTCCAAGTCAATCACACTTCTGTGAAATCAAACTGTCCACTTAGGAAGCAACACTGATTGACAATAAATTTCACATGCTGTTGTGCAAATGGAATAGACAAAAGGTGGAAATTATAGGCAATTAGCAAGACACCCCCAATAAAGGAGTGATTCTGCAGGTGGTGACCACAGACCACTTCTCAGTTCCTATGCTTCCTGGCTGATGTTTTGGTCACTTTTGAATGCTGGCGGTGCTCTCACTCTAGTGGTAGCATGAGACGGAGTCTACAACCCACACAAGTGGCTCAGGTAGTGCAGCTCATCCAGGATGGCACATCAATGCGAGCTGTGGCAAGAAGGTTTGCTGTGTCTGTCAGCGTAGTGTCCAGAGCATGGAGGCGCTACCAGGAGACAGGCCAGTACATCAGGAGACGTGGAGGAGGCCGTAGGAGGGCAACAACCCAGCAGCAGGACCGCTACCTCCGCCTTTGAGCAGGAGGAGCAGTGCCAGAGCCCTGCAAAATGACCTCCAGCAGGCCACAAATGTGCATGTGTCTGCTCAAACGGTCAGAAACAGACTCCATGAGGGTGGTATGAGGGCCCGACGTCCACAGGTGGGGGTTGTGCTTACAGCCCAACACCGTGCAGGACGTTTGGCATTTGCCAGAGAACACCAAGATTGGCAAATTCGCCACTGGCGCCCTGTGCTCTTCACAGATGAAAGCAGGTTCACACTGAGCACATGAGCACATGTGACAGACGTGACAGAGTCTGGAGACGCCGTGGAGAACGTTCTGCTGCCTGCAACATCCTCCAGCATGACCGGTTTGGCGGTGGGTCAGTCTTGGTGTGGGGTGGCATTTCTTTGTGGGGCCGCACAGCCCTCCATGTGCTCGCCAGAGTTAGCCTGACTGCCATCAGGTACCGAGATGAGATCCTCAGAGCCCTTGTGAGACCATATGCTGACACATGCACATTTGTGGCCTGCTGGAGGTCATTCTATCTGTGCGTTTTAGTTCCACCAATAAGTCCTTTTCTATCGACATGGAGGCTAATGCTGAAAGCCGAGTCTGTCCAGTAGCATTTCTGGAATACGTTTTGATTCGCTTTAAGGCCGAGAATGACCGCTCGACAGAAGCCGTGGACACAGGGATAGTCACTGTCACACATGCCAATGTGTAAAGTTGCCCCATGTCCTCATTCAGATTTTTCTGCTTAAGGAAATCAAGGAGATCAGAGGGACTTTTCCCTTCAAAATCAGTCATAGCATACATTACAGTCAGTTCTGTTTTTAGCTTGGATAGGTCGAACAGTGTTCCGTGACTCTCTGTTAAGCTGGAGAAGGCTGTTTGCGGGAATTTTTTCCGGTAGGTCTGAAAGTGCCGGGGGTCCAGGAGGGAGAGAAACATTAATTTTTCGTGGTCTTGAAACCTGTTTCGTATCTGGCAAAGAATGTTGTCCAGAATATTGCTGTGGAGTGTGCGAGGGTCTCCTTGTGGGCCTCTGCGTGCGCTGGGTAAACTTGAGATGCGCGCTGTGTCATCGTAGATTTGACTGAACCTGCACCTCTCTCGCTCAATTGTGTCACAAAACTTGTTCACCCTTGTCAGGCAGAATTGTACATCCAAAGTTTGTTTCTGTAGAATTCCAAAAAGCACATCCGAATAATTAAAAATCCCATTGAATGTTTCAAGCAAAAAACAAAACTCAAAATCATCCAAACGTGCATTAAATCCATCAGCCATAAGCACAGTATCCCCGTCATGGTCATCATGATGTTCCAGTAAGTGGTTAAACAGCTCCTTTAGGGCAACTCTCTTTTCAAAGACTGCATTGACCAATCTAGATGTATATTGCCACCTCGTTGGTGCAACCTTAGGAAGACGACGCTTGCAGATGTCATCCAGCAGTTGCGTGCGTTTAGGGGATCGTGAGAAAAATGCTGCAAGGCCATTGAGGTTGGCAAAGAAGACCTTGCATTCTTTAAGCTTTGAGGCTCCTTGAGTCAGTACTAAATTTAGTCGATGTGCATAGCAGTGAATGAATAAGGCCATCGGTGCCCTCTCCTTAACTTTAGCCTGCACCCCATTGAGTCCAGATGCCATGACTGCTGCGCCATCAAAACACTGTGCCACAACTTTATCCAGACTACATTCATTTTCCTCCAAGAAACGGAAAATAAGAGCGGCAATGTCATCAGCTCGCTTGCCGCTTGTCACATCTTCAAATCGGATAAATCGCTCCTTGACTCCTGTGTCCGTCACATAACGCAGGACGAGTGAGAGCTGTGCTGCATTTCCCACATCTGTTGTCTCGTCCACCATAACAGCAACAAAGGGAGCTTTTTTAATCTCCATTTTGATCTCTTCTCCCATCACTTCAGCAATAGCATAAATTAGGTAATTTTGTATTTTGCCGGACGTCCCAATGAACACTTTGTTAGTGGACAGGTGGTATTGTAAATCTGTGTTGCTTTCAGAAAGAAAAGAAAGAAGCTCCACGTAGTTCCCTTTGTTTGTGGAGTCAGCACTTTCATCGTGTCCCCTAAAAGAAAGTTCCTGTTTACCCAAAAACATGACACAATCAATGAGTCTTTTCAATATTTCCCTATTTTTCTTCACCTTTTCATTGTGCAGCTCCGTTGCCCTGCGCGATTGTTCATTGAGCTGTAGATCCACTCGGGTGTCCCCAAAAGTTTTCAAAAGCACCATTGCTTGTAAGTGCCCAGCCGTACTTTGGTGTCTCGTTGCTGCCTTGGTTAGACAACTCAAGTTTGCAAAGCCAGTGTGGCTCCAAACACCAAATCGATCACTTGCAAATAATAGGCATTCCCAGCAGTACAGTTTGCAGTGCTTCTCGGAGCCTGTGAGCCATTGATAGCGCTCGTAGTTGGAACTTTGAAAGTGGCGAACGAACCCCTTTCCCGCCTGTGACAGGCTTTGTAGCATCGGCGTCGGGCGACCTCTCCTTACAATGTCTAACTTTTCTTGAAAAGTTCGTCTTGAGAATGGCGTTATAATTATATCCTCGACCAAATCGATATCTTCTCCTCCTTCCGCCATTGTGGGTTGAAAAAACAGCTTAGTCGTACGCAAATTAATTCGTTTATCAAATTCAGTTTCCTAGTTCTGAGGATCTGCATAGACCTGCCCATAGGACCTGCTTCTCAATATTGGTAATCCAATCAAAAGACGTGCACGCACTACGCCTGCTAGCTGGCTCCTGTGTAACACTGGAGCCAGCCAGCAGGCGTACAATAGCCAACTCTAAAGCTGATTGGTTGACACTAAATTTTCATTTCCATTCACTTTAAGCTACAAGCGCCCGCACTGTTGATTCTGAAGGCCTGAGGGCAGATTTTAGACCCCTGGCAACACATGATGGCTGAATATGATTGGATAAAAGATCTAACATAAAGGCCAGCCCTCCAAATCTCAACCTGGGGCTGGAAGCAGTGCAACCAAGAGGAAAGCTATGAAATGAAGAGTATAATTCTTACTCTGGGGAATAATTTAATACATATTTGTGGGAAAATATATTTAAAATAAATATATATTCTGATGATGTTTAGGCCAGCAGAGAAGGCCTTGCTGGCCCTGACGGCCCACCACTGGTTGTTTAAGTGTTCCCTTTATTTTTTTGAGCAGTGTATTTCTTTTTTATTTCAAGTCAAATCTTAATGACTGTCCCCAACGTGTCCCCATGCAGGTTCTCCTTTCAGGAAGGGGGAGAAAGCAGACATCTGGACCTGGCCCATCTACAAGAGCCAGCTCCCAGTCACCTGTGGGGACAAAGAAGGCATGCTCAACAGGGACAAGCTGGCCAAAGGTAGGTCCTAACAAGGACTTGATATGTTGTGTTTGTGTGTAATGATGGATGTGTTTTGGCTGAATAACCTTGCCTGAGACCTTAAAAGTGGCAATCTGCAGTTGCTACATACCTTTTTGGACCTATACATTTATGATATGTACCCATTGATTCTTGAAGAATATAACTTATTATTACCTCATGAGCTTAGTTCAACTGTTTTACCCCATCCGAACAAAATGCTGTATACGCTTGTTTTACTCCAATGGTTGTAAACAAAGTTATGTAAACAAATTATGTATACCCTCAAAACATGGTTAAAGCCATATTGTTAATAGCATGGATGGTCAGTCCTTGCCTGTTAACTCTATAGGTAACACGCAACCATGGTGAATGTGACTGTAGCCTACATCAAATGTTGCAATGGTAAAAAGTTGGATATCATTTTCACCTGGCACGATCACTTTGCCTACCACAGGAGGTTGGTGGCATCTTAATTGGGGAGAACGGGCTTGTGGTAATGGCTGGAGTGGAATGATTGGAATGGTATTAAAAACATCAAACACATGGTTTCCACCTGTCTGATGCCATTCCATTCGCGCCGCTCAGCCATTATTATGAGCCGTCCTCCCCTCAGCAGCCTCCACTGTTGCCTACTCTAATATGTTGGCATGCATATATTTTTTTAACCAATTCTGACGGTTGTTTAAAGCGGAATTTTGACAATATTACCGTTATATCAACACACTCGTCACTCCCATTTAACAACTCTGAATCGCTGTGGCACACAAGGAATCAAGTCACTTGCAGATAATGTTACCTACAGCATTGTAAACGACATTTTAAAGGTCTATCGTTTTCATCGGAACACAATCAAATTTAACATAAGCCCTTAGATGCCATCAATTGCCCAATGTATAGGCATGCCCAATTTTAACATAATGTTTTAACAAAGTGATGTTGGATAACTTGAAATAACATGACGTAGGTAAATAAATAATCGAAAGACAAAACGTGTTTATTTATTAGCCTAATGTTTATAAGTTTTTAGGCATATACTTGTGGAATAGGCCTCATGTGAAATCATTGTCAAATGCTCAAGAGATACTGTTACATGTACAGTAGGTCTAGATCATTTATGGATTGATCATATACAGTAGAAATATCAAAACATTATTTTAACAACTCCAAAGTAATTGCATGTGGCGCAGGAACCACTGACTCATTTTTCTATTATCAAGACACCTGCTGGTAACTCTTAACTTGTTAGGACAGCTCATGAGGTGTCCTAAAAATCTGTCGACTAGGTGTGACTTTTATGATTAAGGATAGCTTTTATTTTTTACCCATCAGCACTTACAATAAATGTTCCACTGAGACCCTTTGTGAATACGGGCCCAGATCTAATGCATAGCCTTTAGTGGGTTAACACCGGTTTCAATCACTGTCAGGCACATGTGTACTACAGTCTATTTGACTTTGCATGGTTTTAATTTGTGGTGGTGTGTATGATGTCTGACTTCCTCATTGGCTTGTCTCAGGGGAGAGGTGCATTGTGGTTCAGGGTTGCTGGTTGATGTCTGACTTCCTTATTGGTTTGTCTCAGGGGAGAGGTGCATTGTGGTCCAGGGTCGCTGGTTCACCCCAAGTGGCTTTGAGGAGTTTGGGGGGAAGAAGAACCATAAGAACTGGAAGTACAGTATCCGCTGTAGAGACACCACTCTGAGAGAACTGATCCAGGTACAGCGTATATTTTTATTTCATTGATTTGACCATTTAAAAACACTATTCAACCAGACGTGATAACACAGGAAAGTTGATCAGCTTGGTCACTTTTCATACTCTAATCAGGCCTGTCATTTTGACAATGTTGCCATACACTACACTCTGGGATATATATAGGTCTGTATCATATAGTCTGTATCATATACAATATCATATAGGGGAGACTGGGGTTGGTTGTCAGACTTTTTACTCTTGTGTGTATTTCTCAGCACCAGTATATCTTACAAAACTATTTTCAATATTAGGAGAAACACACAGAGGTCTTGGGTTGAAATGTGGACTGACCCTTTTTATCTTCATATCTAATTCCAACATGGAGTCACAGTAAGACCTTTAAACAGGTTAACATAACCAAGGCCACAGGGTGCGTACTCAGAGCATGCACTGACCAGCTGGCAAGTGTCTTCACTGACATTTTCAACCTCTCCCTGACCCAGTCTTCAATCAGACCACCATAGTCCCTTTGCCCAAGAACGCCAAGGTAACCTATCTAAATGACTATCGCCCAGTAGAACTCACATCTGTAGCCATGAAATGCTTTGAAAGGCTGGTCATGGATGATGGATCACATCAACACCATCATCCCAGACACCCTGGACCAACTCCAATTCGCATACCGACTCAACAGATCCACAGATGACGCAATTTCTATTGCACTCCACACTGCCCTTTCCCACTTGGACAAAAGGAACACCTACTTGAGAATGCTTCATTGACTACAGCTCAGCGTTCAACACCATAGTACCCTCGAAGCTCTTCACTAAGCTAAGTACCCTGGGACTGAACACCTCCCTCTGCAACTGGATCTTGGACTTCCTGATGGACGCGCCCAGGTGGTGAGGGTAGGCAACAACACATCTGCCACGCTGACCCTAAAGACCAGGGCACCTCAAGGGTGTGTGCTTAATCCCCTCCTGTACTCCCTGTTCACCCACGACTGTGTGACCACTCACGACTCCAACACAATCATTAAGTTTGCCGACAGCACAACGGTAGTAGGCCTGATCACCGACGTCGTTGAGATAACCTATAGGGAGGAGGTCAGAGACCTTGCAGTGTAGTGCTAGGACAACAACCTCTCCTTCAACGTCAGCAAGACAAAGGACACTGATCTACAATAAACGGAAGGCCAAGCACACCCCCATTCACATCGACAGGGCTGTAGTGGAGCCGGTCCTGAGCTTCAAGTTCCTCGGTGTCCACATCACTAAGGATCTATCATGGTCCAAACTAGAGGTCGACTGATTAATCGGAATGGCCGATTAATTAGGGCCGATTTCAAGTTTTCATAACAATCGTGAAATCGGTATTTTTGGACATTTTTAGATTTTTTTTTACACCTTTATTTATCCTTTATTTAACTAGGCAAGTCAGTTAAGAACACTGCCTCGTGTTCACTGCCTCGTGAACTGCCTCGTTCAGGGGAAGAACGACAGATTTTTACCTTGTCAGCTCGGGGGATTCAATCTTGCAACCTTACAGTTAACTAGTCCAACGCTCTAACCACCTGATTACATTGCACTCCACGAGGAGCCTGCCTGTTACGCGAATGCAGTTGAAGCCAAGGTAAGTTGCTAGCTAGCATTAAACTTATCTTATAAAAAACAATCAATCAATCATAATCACCAATTAACTACACATGGTTGATGATATTACTAGTTTATCTAGCGTGTCCTGCGTTGCATATAATCGATGCGGTGCGTATCGTTGCTCAAATGTGTACCTAACCATAAACATCATATATATTTTTAAACCTGCATATTTAGCGAAAAGAAATCCAGGTTAGCAGGCAATATTAACCAGGTGAAATTGCGTGCAATGAACGCAAGAGAAGTGACACAGAGTCAGTGTATATGCAACAGTTTGGGCCGCCTAATTTGCCAGAATTTTACGTAACTATGACATAACATTGAAGGTTGTGCAATGTAACAGGAATATTTAGATTTATGGATGCCACCCGTTAGATAAAATACGGAACGGTTCCGTATTTCACTGAAAGAATAAACGTCTTGTTTTCGAGATGACAGTTTCCGGATTCGACCATATTAATGACCTAAGGCTCGTATTTCTGTGTGTTATTATGTTATAACTAAGTCTATGATTTGATAGAGCAGTCTGACTGAGTGGTGGTAGGCAGCAGCAGGCTCGTACGCATTCATTCAAACAGCACTTTCCTGCGTTTTGCCAGAAGCTCTTCGCTGTGCTTCAAGCCTATGAACTCCCGAGATTAGGCTGGTGTAACCGATGTGAAATGGCTAGCTAGTTAGCTAATAGCGTTTCAAACGTCACTCGCTCTGAGACTTGGAGTAGTTATTCCTTGCTCTGCATGGGTAACGCTGCTTCGAGGGTGGCTGTTGTCGTTGTGTTCCTGGT
Source organism: Salvelinus alpinus (assembly GCF_045679555.1). Lineage (NCBI taxonomy): Eukaryota > Metazoa > Chordata > Actinopteri > Salmoniformes > Salmonidae > Salvelinus > Salvelinus alpinus. The sequence goes on along the minus strand of NC_092121.1, from coordinate 1,228,138 downwards.
TCGAGCCCAGGTAGGAGCGAGGAGAGGGATGGAAGCTATACTGTTACACTGGCAATACTAAAGTGCCTATAAGAACATCCAATAGTCAAAGGTTAATGAAATACAAATGGTATAGAGAGAAATAGTCCTATAATTCTTATAATAACTACAACCTAAAACTTCTTACCTGGGAATATTGAAGACTTATGTTAAAAGGAACCACCAGCTTTCATATGTTCTCATGTTCTGAGCAAGGAACTTAGATGTTAGCTTTCTTACATGGCACATATTGCACTTTTACTTTCTTCTCCAACACTTTGTTTTTGCATTATTTAAACCAAATTGAACATGTTTCATTATTTATTTGAGGCTAAATTGATTTTATTGATGTATTATATTAAGTTAAAATAAGTGTTCATTCAGTATTGTTGTAATTGTCATTATTACAAATACATTTTTAAGAAATCGGCCGATTAATCGGTATCGGCGTTGAAAAATCATAATCGGTCGACCTCTAGTCCAAACACACCAACACAGTAATGAAGAGGGCACGACAATGCCTCTTCCCCCTGAGGAGGCTGAAAAGATTTGGCATGTGCCCTCAGACTACCTGCATTGACCCTTTTTTGCAATAACTCTCTTGCACTGACTCTATGCACACAACCTGGACCTGGACCCACACATTCACACATACTTACACTGACTCCTTGACACACACGTACAAACAACTTTTAATTGATTTTATCCATTTTTAACCTGGACCTGGACACACACATTCACACATACTTACACTGACTCCCTGACACACACATACAAACAACTTTTAATTGATTTTATCAACAAAAAAATTCTCCCCAATTTCGTGATATCCAATTGGTAGTTACAGTCTTGTCCCATCGCTGCAACTCCTGTATGGTCTCGGGACTGGCAAAGGTCGAGAGCCACGCGTCCTCCGGAAACATGACCCGCCAAGCCGTACTGCTTCTTGACACACTGCTCGCTTAACCCGGAACCCAGCCGCACCAATGTGTGGAGGAAACACTGTATAGCTGGTGACCTGAAGTAAGCGTGCATGCGCCCGGCCACCACAGTCGTTAGAGCGCGATGGGACAAGGACATCCCAGCTGGCCAAACCTACCCCTATCCCAGACGACGCTGGGCCAATTGTGTGCCGTCTCATGGGTCTCCCGGTTGTGGCCGGCTGCAACTCAGCCCAGGATCGAACCCGGATCTGTAGTGACGCCTTCATAGAATGATCTTTGATCGCCAATGACGTTGTGAATTGCAAACAGGCCATTCATAAATTCTGAGCGTTATCATGTTCCTCAATTAATTCACGACACAGAGCGCATTCAGGACGCACAGAGCACATGCCGACTATAGCGTTGTCAAATCATACAAACGGCAGTCAAATGAGAATTCAAATGACCATAGTTGCTAAACTTGCTAGATAACCTAATAATAAACGAATGTCAGAATATTTTGGCAAAGTCTTGTTGATGATTAGTTGATGACCAGATCAGCTCATAAATAACTATTTTGAGAGTGCAAATAGTTTAAATATCAAGGTATCTTAATATCCATATCTACCCTCATATAATTTGTTGATCGCACATTCTCTACCGAAGTTCTCAGATGGGCAGCAAGTACGAGACAGCGCAGAGAAGCGGGGGAAATGTTATAGCGGTATTTTGATATGCATAGGCAAGAGACGTGCTTTCAGAATGCAACCTATGTATCACAGAATAAAGTTAAGAATTTTCATGCGTGACAGGAGTTAGGATTTGGGGTTTCAGTGGGATTGGGACTAGATAGGAAAATAGCCTAGGCTTTAGGACAGGAGAAGATAACAATTCAGAGGCATGAGGGAAAAGGCTAACAGACTTCAAGTCTGTGACCGAGACGCATATGTAGTGAATTGTGCACAGACCTATCAAATTTGTGACTCTCTGAAGAGTCACAATGACAGCTCAAGAGGCACACTTTCTTTTATAGGCTATTCTGTAGGGGTTTCCTGTAGGGTTTATTAACTGCATTCGGGTCGCATGTGCAGTCTGGCAGTGTCAATTATGCGTGTGCTTTGAATTCATGCCGACTTTGTGTGAAGTAAATACGCTAGGCTAAAGGCTTCCATGCGACAACCTGTTTTGATAATGTGCTATTTTATTTTTTGCTAATCTGATGCTGCTCATGTTGTGTATTTTATGGAATTGCATTAGTGCTGACATTGGGGGAAAATGTCATGAAAAGAAATTGGGCAAATGGGAAGTGTTTCCGGGTGTTAGGTTCAAATTCTCAGAGTAAAAACTTGACGGACATTAAGGAAGCTTAACCAAATTACCTCATGATCTTTAACTCTGCATTGTTGGAAAAGGACCCGTGAGTAGGAATTTCACTGTTAGTCTACACCTGTTGTTTATGAAGTGTGACAAATAACATTTTATTTTATAAGCCATCAAACAGACTCTGTCCACTTGTGACAACCAGCCCCATCATTGGGTTAGATGTCATAATGCTTGCTAGTTCCTTAATAATTTCGTAACAAGAAGTGAAGCAATATAGCAAAAAGATTATTAGAAATAGCCTTTCTTTGATCGAACAATATTCCTAACTAAATTCAGCATTTTATGCCTTAAGAATAACATATGCCATTTTGAGTAAATGTGTGTGGATGTGTGTTTGCACACGCATGTGTGACAGGAAAAATATGTTTTTGAGATAGAGGCAATGAAGGGATCTCTTTATAGCACAAGCACAAAAGTGACAACCAACCCTACATTCCATGTGACATCCATCCCCAGCCATCCCCCTAATGATAATTAAAGACATGCTCCGGAACCTGCTTTGGGCTGGGTGTGTCAATGTGTAATTCATACATGCATTATCTATGAGCAGAATGACTCAATTAGCCATGAAATCCCTAGTTTGAAAGTGACTGTGTACTGGGAACTCTGCGGTGCCATTTCCCCTACATTTTCCCCCATGTGGGCCAGCCCCCCAGCAATTAGAGTTCTGCCCAATGAGCGTCAGCCCTTTGCCATTTGAGTGACAGCTAGCTAGATGCACACAGCAGAGCGAGGGAGTGAGAGAGCTGTGACGTGGTGCACATATTTGCACAAATGTGATGTAGGATGCAATTTTCGTGGACCATTAGCCTTTTGGCTCATTAGCTTACTTTCAGAACTATTGGCTAAAATGTTTTTATGCAGGATATTTATTTTCTTAGGGGGTAGATTAGCTTTAATATTGCAGATAGATTGTGGGTTCTATCAATGTGATTGTTTGCATAATTTCCAATACCCCATATATTTTTTTAAATGTTTGTTTCCTTCCTTATCATTTTACCCTAATCCAACCACCCCTCCCGTCATAGGCTCCCTCACGACGCCAGGACAGCGGAGTCAATCACCACCTTCCGGAGACACCTGAAACCCCACCTCTTTAAGGAATACCTAGGATAGGATAAAGTAATCCTTCTGACCCCCCCCCCCCTTAAAAGATTTAGATGCACTATTGTAAAGTGGCTGTTCCACTGGATGTCATAAGGTGAATGCACCAATTTGTAAGTCGCTCTGGATAAGAGCGTCTGCTAAATGACTTAAATGTAAATGTAAATAGGCGGAAATCCCAGGGGGGACGGGGGACACACGACCCCCCCCATCCTGGGAGAAATATGATTTGTCCCCCCCAATATATCACTGTAAACATAACTATGTAATTTCAATAATATTAATAATATGCAATGAAAGCACTTGTGCTGATTATAGACACTTAATAGCGCGTTTTTAAGTTTCAAAAGATTGCGACCTCCCGCCCTTTGCCTCACAATGGTTTGATCCACTGCCCCCCTCTTTGCTATGGTCAGTTTATTCCATGATCAGCATGCAGCTGTAGTGCTTCGAAGTCCCTGTGATAAGGTTAGCGATAAACTGAACTCCAAACTGAACAGAACTACACTCTTCTACCATTGTCTTAAATATATTTAATGGTCTCGTTGCAAAAGCTAAATTGTCGCTACGGGACTTGGAAGCACCTGTGTGCCGATCTTGGAGTAAACTGACGATAGCAAAGATTATAGCAAACACCACAGAAACGGAATTGGTGCTTGCTAGCTCAGCAAATTCAGCTATTGTGGAAAGCCAGCCAATATAAAACTAAAGCATAAACTATATTAAAATTACAAAAGGTTGCAGCATACGTTGTGTAAATGGTGAACTCATACAGCTGTCAACCCTTGTCACTGCAATCAGTTTCACATTTGCTAGCTGACTAGCTAGCTACCTTGTAGATCGAAGCCCATTATAGAATGATAATAGATGATAGACATTTCCTACTGTAAATAACTTGCTCACTGTGTGTGTAGCCAGCCAGCCAGATAGAAAAATGGCAGAAAAAAGATGGACATCAGAACATTTTTCAGTACACCAAAACGCTAAGTAACAACCCTAGTAGCCTAATATCTCATATACTAGTTGATAAAATGTTCACAAGAAAGAAGTGAAATACTAATGGAAATGTTTCAAATGTGTCATTAGGCAGAGCAGGCATCAGATGGCACACAGACAGCAGAGCTGGGGACAGATAGGCAGGGACAGACTGGCAGAGACAGGGAGTCTCAGGTAAGTTTGTTGAGTCTGTTTGGCAACATTATGAAAGGTTATCTCTTTTTTGGACTTGTAAAATAGGGACATAATTGGACAATGCCATGAATACCCCCACTCTCAACTTAAAAAATCTTAGTTCAGTCACCAGTTTAAGGCAATGGTATTGATGGTATTGATGATTAATTGTGTAGTTTTGGGTACCGGTAGTTAGGAGTATGGCAAACACCTTATTTATTTTCTAGGAGACAGACTGTGAGTCAGTGAGGGTGGTGAAAGGAAAATGGCCAGGGAGAGAGACTTCAGAGGACAGTGTCAACCACGGCAGGAACAGGTTTCACCCTTGTTGCCAGCAGCACCAGTATAGGGGACAGTGGCACAGCATTGTCCAGTTACCTCAGTGATGGCACAAAACCATCAGCCACACCTACAATTTATAGAACCGCAAACTCTTGCCAACAGAGTGTTGACATTTCAAGAGAAATGGTTTCGCGATTTCCCCTGGCTACATTAAAATCCATCAATAAAAGGAGTGTTGTGTTTTCACTGTAGCCAAGGGTTTTGTAATGAGTGCGTACTGGCGGCAGAGAAGTCAGGCGCAGGAGAGCAAAGACTGTGTTACAACAGCGCTGTAACGTTCGTCGTATGGAGGAAGAGAGGAGGACCAAGGCGCAGCGTGAAAAGTGTCCATTTTAATAGAATACGTTAAACAAACAAACAAAATAACGATAAACGAGAATAACACGAAACGAAACAGTTCTGTCTGGTGCAGACACGCAAAGACTGAAAATAACCACCCACAAACCCCAACAGAAAACAGGCTACCTAAATATGGTTCCCAATCAGAGACAATGACTAACACCTGCCTCTGATTGAGAACCATATCAGGCCAAACACAGAAACGGGAAAACTAGACACACAACATAGAATGCCCACTCAGCTCACGTCCTGACCAACACTAAAACAAAGAAAACACAAAAGAACTATGGTCAGAACGTGACAGGCGCAGTTTAATAATAAAAATCACGTGAACAAAAACAATAAATATATACAATGGTTAAAAACCTTTGCACGCCAGACATAACGTGCACAAACTTGCAATCAACAATTCCAGACAAGGACATGGGAGAAACAGAGGGTTAAATACACAACATGTAATTATGGAATTGGAACCAGGTGTGGGAAGACAAGACAAAACAAATGGAAAATGAAAGGTGGATCGGCGATGGCTAGAAGACCGGCGACGCCGACCGCCGAACATCTCCCGAACAAGGAGAGGAACCGACTTCGGGGGAAGTCGTGACAGGTTTTCAAGCCAGCCATCTTTTGGCCAAAGAGCGGATGCTGCCTTCATTAGTGCAGAATTTAGGAACTGGTGAAAAGCCATTGAAAAATTCACAGCACATCAAAACTGCCAAACCCACCACCACTTTGTAACTGTAACAGCACACCAACTAAATCCAATCAGTGTTCAGTTATCCAGCACATGGGGTAAAGAGCAGGAGGACACGAGGCATTGCTTGATGAAAATGGTTAGTTCAGTGCAGCATGTAGTAAGACAGGGACAAGCCTTTAGAGGCCACACAGATGACAGTGGGAATTTATACCAGCTTTTGAAACTTAGGGCAGAAGAGGATGATCCCATTTTCCAAAGATACAAATCTGACCACCCTGAAACCCCTATGTTCAACAAGGTGGACTGTGCGGAATACTGCTATTAGAGCTGTGCTAGGGCAGCATGAGCAGGTACTAAGCAGCCTAGAGGAGATGGCAAAAACTGCATCCAAGACAGCTTCAACTGCCAGTGGCTTATTCGAGCACTTCAGCAAAGGCTGAAGTCACACTTGCCTCTGCTGTTCTTGGAGAGCTTGAATGTCTAAACATTTCACTGCAGAAGAAAACTCAGACTCTCTGGTATGCAGGCTGCAGTCGAGTGTGTGTGCGGTCATCACTTAGGGGCAAGAGAAATGACAAAAGCTACCTTGCACTGTATGAGAAAGGAACAACATTGATTGACTCCATTGAATCCATTGAGTCACACTCAAGACGATTTGCTGGCGACCGTTTTGACCAGGACAGTCTAAACGTCCTGCAAAAGTTGGAAAGAGCGCTTCTCATGGGGGAGTTGGATGAGTCTCTAGATCAGTACCCTGAGCTGAACATAGATTCTCTTTCAGTGTGGTTGCCTCTCTTTCGCAACAAATACCCCTGTAGCAGCAGTGGAGAGGCAGCAGAGGTCCTCAGGAGGCTTTCAGGGGAGGTGCGGGGGTTGACCAAGTTGAGGTGCTGATCAGAATTTTGTTTGTGGTGCCAGTGTCTTCATGTGAGGCTGAGAGGAGTTTCAGTGCACTCCGCAGGTTGAAGACTTGGCTACGGGCCAGCATGGGCCAAGAGAGACTGAACGGCGTAGTTGTCTGTAATGTACATAAAGACAGGCTGGACAGTCTCAAGAGGGAAAATATCTGCCAGCAATTTGTTAGATCCATTGAAACCAGCAAACATATGTTCGGTTCTTTTGTTCAGTAGTGTGTATAGCAGTGGTTCTCAACCTTTTTCGGGTATTGGGCAAGGTTTTGAGTGGTCCTCAGGGACCTCCACCCCTCTATATTATATGTAAAGTTACTGGAATCCTTGTGCTGAATACGTTCATTACACTTTTTTATTTCACGGACATCTTGCAATTACACCAGGGACCCCTGGGGGTCCACGGAACCCTGTTTGAGAACCCCTGGTGTATAGTATGATATTTGTTCTTTTGTTTAGTAGTTTGCAGTTTTTCGTTTTTAGTACATGACAGTACACTTACTAATTATTTATTTTATGTTATTTTATTTAAAATTGCGTACTTTGTGTGACATACTTGTCCATAGCTGCTGTTTGAAGAGGTGAGACACTGACTGAACAATAAATATGTATTTTAGAAGGACATTTTGGTTGATTTACATTTACATTTACATTTAAGTCATTTAGCAGACGCTCTTATCCAGAGCGACTTACAAATTGGAAAGTTCATACATATTCATCCTGGTCCCCCCGTGGGGGGGACCACACACGCACACGCACACATGCACACACAACAAAAACACACACACCACTCCCAACATAAAGTATACTCACTTTTGATTTATTGGAGTTATTCATTGAAGTAGTTATTTCGCTTTTAGAACTGTACTTATTTTGAGCTTTTTGTTCTTGTAAAGCTATTGTAGAAGACTCAGGCCAGTGGCAGATATTTAATGACTATATAAATGTATCAGAAAAAGTCTAATTAAAAGGTCAATTCAATACTGAGACCAACTCTGTGAGGGTTCTCAATGGAGATTATTTTAGATGAGATCGCACCATGTTCATTGTATTTACGAAAACTGCACCCATACACAGTGTACAGTACCATTGCCACCTACTGGCCTTTCTTGGTATTGCTGGTTGTAAATACATACTGGAATGATAAGGAACACTGCTATAACTATTATTATTATTAGTATTATAACGATGTAAACATTTGAACAAGTTGGGACAACCCTTCAGTTAACTACCTATCAATTATCCAGTAGTAGTAATTATGGATCCTCAATATACATTTAACATATTACAATGTAGGATATGTGTTACTTTTGGTGTCCCCCTCAGGAATTTGCTCTTGAGAAAATGTACTTGTCCCCTCCAAAGTTGATATCAGATTTTCGCCCCTGCCTCCCGTAGTAAAATAATGGACAACAATACTTAGGCTTCTACTTCCAGCGTATACATACTATATACTTTTTACGGACACGGTATGTTTTGCATTAGATATCTTTTTGTTCGTTTTTGTCCGACCCTTCAGCTACCCGCAACCCCTCCCATCTATCTCTAATGTCCATACATTTTTCAACTGTGCTGTAATGTTTCACAAAAGCTCTGAACCTTTATATTCTCATAGTTTCTACAGAATGTAAATTAAAGATGAACATTTTTACTAAATGTATTATTATATTATTTATCGATTGACTATGGCTTTTCAAGTCACCCAGCACTGCTATTTGCAGGTTTAGTTCCAGGTAAATGTTGCAATTCTTCAGCCGTTCCTAAACGTGCAACCGAAAACAAGCTACAGTTACGTCATTTAACTGAGGCTGTTATCCAGCGCGATTTACCGGAGCAATTAGGGTTAAGTGCCTTGCTCAAGGGCACATCGACAAGGGCTCTTAACCACTAGGCTACCTGCCGCCCTACATATGGGCAGTACCAAAACAAGTGATCTAATGATTCTGTCTCTTCGCAGCAAAATCTGAAGAACTGGGATTGGTTGTATCCCTCATACACATAACATTCTATTGGTTGCAAGAATTTTGTATATTAATTTAAATGGGAAAAACTCCTACCATTTTAATACAGTGTTGTTTTGTGTATCAGTTCATAAACCACGTGCCATGGAATTGGCACATTGAAAATCTCTTCCCAACTATTTTGCGTCCTGCATGGCGCAACTAAAAATGTTTTGGTCCTTAAATGAAACTGATATACTTTTTTAAAATCACAATTCTCTTTAACCAAGTTTGGTCTTTAATGTAGGGCCGACAGACAATTTCCTTACCTTCTTCCCCTTCCACTTGCCTCTTCCATTTTTGTGGTAATGCTGCACTCAGTTGGTTGTAATTTTGGAAAGAGCAGACATTTCCATATATTTTTGTAGCTGCACGTGTGACATAACGCCAACAGTCATATTTATGATATCATTAACACAGATTATATATATTTTTTAATTACCAATTACTATATTTGAGTTTAACCATAACATTTGTTATAATATTTGTTCTGTCTTTTCTGATTCTTTAAAGTGAAATTGCAACCAGCTTTCTATAGCCTGTTTTAAAAATAGGGATATTCTGGAGATGATTTTATTTTCAAATAACCAAACGTGAGAGGTTGTAATCTGAATAAAGGGAAAATTGCTTTTTTTTAACACGGGGTGAGCCATTCTTACTAATTGAAGTACCATTTTTGTATGACTGAAGCCTTTAGTGAGAGTGTCACGTCTGCTCCTCCCCCCTCCTCCTCCCGTCGTCACGCACTCCTATCATCCATTACGCACACCTGCCTTCCCTCGTCACGTGCATCAGCGATATTGGACTCACCTGGACTCACTCATTACCTGTTATTACCTCCCCTTATATTTGTCAGTTCCCCAACTCTGTTCCCCGCTTCTGCATTGATTGTTTCTTGTCTTTGTTTTCTTGTATGCTGACGCTGTTCCTGTCTCGTTCCATGTCCGTTATTTATTAAATGTTTGACTCCCCCTACATGCTTCGTCTCTCCAGCGTCATCCATGTGACAGATAGGTTCAATGCTTTAATATTTAATCATTTCAGCCCTCCGAATTCATATTCATTATATAAATAGGCATGTTTAGTTTTGCCTTGCTTGCCATTCCAAATAAAGTGGAATATTTTTTTGTTCATAGATATATATTTTTTTAAGTCGTTCGATGTCGGCAGGGCCATAAGTAAATGGCCCTGGGATAACGACTAAATCATTTAAGATGCTAGTTCATGTAGCTTGACCTAGGGACTCAGAAATAGGTTTGAAATATAGCTCTCCCTTTCCTATTTTAAACAAACTCTCATAATTAAAACATTTACGAAGAAATATCACACTTTTTTTCCCCCTTGTACCTATACGAAACATAAATTCCCCTCACCTCAATGTTTCGTTGTGCTGACATGAATTGACCAGGTGAATGAGTTCTTTCGAAGAATTCACACATTTGAACTTAAACATTACACAGCGCCATTTAGATTGGTAGTAATTAGCACTGTGACAACCAACCCGTGAGGCAACCACCCCCGGTCTCCCCTAATCTTACCACAGCATATCGGTTTATCATTACATATACCAGAAAATTGGGCCAGACGGAGCAACAAACTATAGCTATACATTATACCCTTTTTATTTTTCTGTAAAGAAACTAACTGTACAGGTATTTCACTGATATGCCATTCAGTCATTCAACACTAAAAAGCAATGTCTGTCTCCCTTTCTCTACCCCCTCCCATCACCATCCTACCCACCTCAGGAAGGCCATTTAACTCCACCAGACTTTAAAAGAAGAAAGAGTGCACAGGTATGAGACCAATCTTTCAATATACCACATCATCTGGATTAACAGCCAAATTTAATTAGACTATTTAGTTGTACAAATGCCCTCAAATGCTTACTACATCCACATCATACTGTATATCTATATAACAGTTCACCCACATCATTCTATGTAAAAATGACTTTATAATAACTGAATAAAAAAATCAATCCTTGCCTTTATCAACCAAATATAATCCAGGTCCCCACGAATGAATAGAATGGTAACACATCATGGCAATTCGGCTTTTCTAAGTAGATGCTTATAACATACTGGGCATGGAAAGATGTGGGACCATTGAAAATGCAAAGAAAGTGCTGCATCGTCATAGCATCTGAATACATGTTGTTTATGAACGTTAGTCATGATTCAGTTTTATTGCAACATCTAAGCTTGACAACGGCTTAGCCTTAGCCGTCAATATTGGGATGTTTATACGGGCATGAATTTATATTTCTTGGGCGTGATCATACTTTGACCAATGATCATTTTTTTTGTCCATGACCTTACCATATTAGATAAAGAAGAGTCTATTATGTGACTGATATATGTACAACTGGTCTGTCTATTTTCTCCTTTCTAGGCCACCAAGAGAGCACTGTTTCCCTCCAACCAATCAGCGGGCTCAATCACAGGTGTGTACACCAATCACAACTCAATGGAATCTTTCTGAATCCTTTAGACATGACTATCTGGTAAAGGAAGGGGATGATGTCACTCTAACCATGTGCTTTTGTTGCTATAAGGTTTTTGACCCAAAACGTCTTTGTTTATCTTTACTTCAGAATCTGAAGAGGATGATGGTGAGGAGGAAGAGGAGGAAGAAGAAGAAAGGCAGAAAAGAGAGGAAGGAGAGAGAGGAGAGCAGGCAAATACTGCTGGAGGAGAGAGCAGTACAGGAGTCAGCCATGGTGTTGTGAAAAAGTGTGTCTTCAAAGTCACCTGTGGAGCCATCAATGGAATGCTACATAAGGATCGGTTTGCATCAGGTACATATTTTATTGTCTCAAGGTTTAAAACTTCTTATGGCTGCAATCCCGTTAACGGGATGATATGACAACAGCCAGTGAAAGTGCAGGGCGCCAAATTCAAACAACAGAAATCTCATAATTAAAATTCCTCAAACATACATGTATTTTATACCATTTTAAAGGTAATCTTGTTGTTAATCCCACCAAAGTGTCCGATTTCAAATAGGCTTTACAGCGAAAGCACCACAAACAATTATGTTAGGTCACCACAAAATCACAGAAAAACACAGCCATTTTTCCAGCCAAAGACAGGAGTCACAAAAAGCAGAAATAGAGATAAAATTAATCTCTAACCTTTGATGATCTTCATCAGGTGACACTCATAGGACTTCATGTTACACAATACATATATGTTTTGTTCGATAAAGTTCATATTTATATCCAAAAACCTCAGTTTACATTGGCGCCATGTTCAGAAATGCCTCCAAAATATCCGGAGAAATTGCAGAGAGCCACGTCAAATAACATAAATACTCATCATAAACTTTGATGAAAGATACATGTTTTATATTGAATTAAAGATACACTTGTTCTTAATGCAACCGCTGTGTCAGATTTCAAAAAGCTTTACGGCAAAAGCACAATATTCAATAATCTGAGAACAGCGTTCAGCTACAAAAGGAAGCCATACAGTTACCCGCCAAATTGTGCAGTCAACCAAACTCACAAATAGTATTATAAATCTTCACTCACCTTTGCTGATCTTCATCGGAATGCACTCCCAGGACTCCCACTTCCACAAGAAATGTTTGTTTTGTTCGGTAATGTCCATCATTTATGTCCAAATAGCTATTTTTGTTAGCGTGTTTGGTAAACAAATCCAAAGTCAGGAAGCGTGTTCACTAAAAGCAGACGAAATGTCAAAAAGTTCCGTAACAGTCAGTAGAAACATGTCAAACGATATATTGAATTAATCTTTAGAATGTTTTTAACATAAATCTTGAATAACGTTCCAACTGGAGAATACCATTGACTTCAGATGTGCGATGGAACAGAGCTCCCTCTCATGTGAACGCGCATGGTCAGAGCATAGTCACCTCATGGCAGACCTGACTAATTCCTGTCTCCTTCGGCTCTACTTCACAGTAGAAGCATCAGACAAGGTTCTACAGACTGCTGACATCTAGTGGAAGCCATGGGAAGTGCAAACAGATCCATTTCCCACTGTGTATTCAATAGGGGCTGGGTTGAAAATCGACCAACCTCAGATTTCCCACTTCCTGTTTGGATTTCTTCTCAGGTTTTTGCCTACCATATGAGTTCTGTTATACTCACAGACATCATTCAAACAGTTTTAGAAACTTCAGAGTGTTTTGTATCCAATACTAATAATAATATGCATATATTAGCAACTGGGACTGAGGAGCAGGCAGTTTACTATGGGCACCTCTGGGCACCCTTCATCCAAGCTACTCAATACTGCCCCTGCAGCCATAAGAAGTTTTAATAAACATAAGACAATCCTATAGCTATTGCCATGTCTCCAAGACTATTGGAGGTACTGGAGACACTTACATGTTGTCAACCCTCTTTCTCTGGCTGCACCTCAAATACTGCCCCCACTTAGTGCTTTTATCAAGCAGAAAACCCATTTCAGCAGATCCACAAGGTCTGCCATGAGATGTGACTGTATAGTTCCCTTAAGGAAAAGCATCTTCAGTCAGACGGCTTACACTGTGAGAGCTTCCCATGTCTGGAACTCACTGCCTTCAGACACACGCAACTGTGCAACACACAACCTGTCTGTAGTTTGTGAGGTGTGTAGATATTGTTTTTTAATTTTCTCTCTTTTGTTTGGTTGCTTTTTGTGTCATTGCTCTGTCTGTCTGCGTACTAAGTGTTAGTTGTCATATGTTGCTCTCTGCTCTGTATGTGCTCATTGTCTGTCTGTACTGCCCAGCGACTACGGTTGAAAATTAGCTGACTGGCTAAAACTGGCACTTTTAATGAAAATGTTCCTGCAAAAATAAACGTAATAAAGTTAAGTAAATTACCCAATTTGAGCTATTTTCGATAATACACTACAGGTTCTTTTTCCATAGCCTTATGTCACTCTGGTCAGCTGTAGTGACCCATATTGGATTTATACTAGGGTTATGATAGGGTTTAATTTGAGTTTTTCCTTTTGCCCTTATCTTCTCTGTTGCCCCAGGGTCGTGTGGAAAGAGCATCCGTACGGAGCTGTGCTGGATGACCCCGGTGAAGTTTGTGACGGAGGGGTCAGCTCTGGAAGATCCCTCCTGGAAGAAAGACATCCAGTGTGACGGGAAACCACTCAGCGTCCTCATCGAGGTACAGAGGGGAAGAGAACAGAGAGAGAGAGAGAGGAAGAGAGATGAGAGAGACAGAATATGTGTGTTTGGCACTTACCAACCTACAGTACCAGGAATGGCTTAAGATAGTCTGGCAGGTCTTTAAGGACCTGTGATAAAAACATTTCCCTTCTTCAAAAACATTTGATTAGTTCTACTACTGTCTTTGTTTGTTTCTAATTTTCAGAGTAAGTTCTTGCACATCCACTCTCTCCTGTGTAAGTGCAAGCTGTGCAGCTCCACGGTCAAAGACCGGGTAAGTTTCCCCCTCGACCCTCGGGAACATGGTGGCACCCACTTACCAATCAGCCAATCACATTGGTTAAAAGAATTCTTCAGTTGTAAAAATGAAATTCCAAGATGTTTCTTAACATTACTGTATAAGGAATGAATGAATGACATTTTTGTGTGAAATCAGTTGGCAACCCATCCCTTACAGGATTAATTGACACATAACAAACATTTCAATGATTCACAGTGATAATTCAGTGATAATTCTTCTGGTGTTCTGCGAAGTGCGCAACGCATAAATAATGAAAAAAGAAATCAGTACATAATAGTAGATAAGGTTATCCAAGCAATAATAATAATAACCCTCGATCAGTAAAAATTATAAAAAATAAATCGAGGAAAATTCAACAGAAGGTATTTAAACCTGGTCTCGCACAAAGAGAAGATTCAAGTGTGAGACAGGCCTACAGACACACACGTGCACTTTGCTATATAGGAGTTAAATACTTTTAGAATGTAGTCGCCCTTATAGGTCGCCCTTTTTCTTTTATCCCAGGCTTTATCAAAAAATTCAGCAAACAGAAATACACCCCATGGACAAAAAAACCATTTAAGTTTCTCCTCATCGCTCAGCCACATATTTCCAGGGTATATCTGGTGGGCTTTCTGGAATAAGGAAAGTGTATATATCGTGTTACAAAGTGCAATAGATTACAAAATGAATGTTATTCTCTATTTCTTCGAGGTCACAATAGTTACATATTTCTTCGAGGTCACAATAGTTACATAGTCTTTCCTCATCCATTTCACCATTATACCGACCTGTTTCAATACGCAGGGGGCAATATCCCTGATCTTACACGTAGTGATCTCTTGCTTTTAGGTAGGTTGTACATAATATACTGTATCTCTCACACACGATTTGGGTTTATGATTAACCTCCCTCACTTATTTCATTTCATATTGCATCATCAGTTGTTTTTTAATAGTGTCTATGTCTCCCTTAATTTGTTTTTTGTACAAATGTTTTCAGTCAGACTGCTGGAAAAGGTCAGACATTTCAGTTGCACAGGCTCCTCCTGTGAAGAGATCCCATTGAAAAACTTTTCTGGCAATCGGCATATCCAACAGTCTATTCCAAAGTCTCACCATACACGCCTTCCATCTCACCTCATAGGGTTCCCAGCCAATGTCCCCAGTTATTGCCAGTATAGGTGCAAACTTGTGGACACCTAAAAAAGAAGTACTCCTTTGAGATACCTCTTAGCAACTCACACACTTGCTGAATAGTCCAGAACAGGACACACATGTCTGATAATGTTTGGAATATAAGGCATAACCAATATCTTTGAGTGTTTCTGTTTTTCCTATAAATCCCCCCAAAAGCTCTACATGCTGAGTCAGCCAGGGCAGATGTGCCGTATTGAAAGGTCATACAGTATGTTCATCAAAATAAAGACCCAAATATTTATAATTGCAAGTAAACTCAAGAATTTCTTCACCACCACAAAACTGAAAAACTTATCTTAGTACTTGGATTTCTAAAATGCATTAAAAAAATATATAAATAAAAATCATGATTCTCCATCTTTTGCACCAATTGACTGCACATAATAACATTTTCCGCAGGTCTTGTTCAGTTTCTGCCATCAAAATAATATAATCCGCATTTCAACATCATATCTTACTCCAGTATTTAACTGTTTAATTTATTTGGCCAAATCATTAACAAACATAGCAAACGGAATCGGTGATAAGGAGTCTCCTTGTTTTACACACGAGGGTGTGGGAAACCAATCTGTACGAAATTCGTTAACACACAAACATGAAGTTGGTGCTTGATTGCTAACCAATCTCTTCTCTGTCTTGGCAGCATGATGAAGACAACGATGACGACTGCTTCATCTGTAGAAGCCAGGGCAGCGTGATATGCTGTGATAAGTGTCCTCGCTCCTTCCATCAAAGATGTCATCTTCCTAATGTGGATGATGCTATCCTGGGGTGAGAATAGTTGTTGAGGGTTGATTAGAGAGAGAGAGTAAGATAAATACATTTGATACAAGAGAGGTCTGTTTGTTCTGTGTAGGTAAACTTAGCTCTCAGCTAATTTGTGCACTATTGAAATGTGTGTTATCACAGGGATAATCGTACGTGGATGTGTACATTCTGTGTTCTGGGGGCCAGTCAGTTGTGGCGCTACCCCAAACAAATTACCTACCAGGAAGCATTGACCTGCCGAATCTCTGACCACCTACTGGTAAGGAGCCTGTATTAATGACTGCTACAATTGGGCCAATTGCCACCAACTTCCTTCAATCAATCAATTACTCAACCTATCCGTCTGTCTGTCCATTATGGGCATCACTATATACTTGACATGAAATAATTATTCAGAATTAAATGTAAACAATCTCTGACCAGTCACGTTTACTCCGACAGGAATGCCAGTACCTCCTGCTGTGTCTGTACAAAGCAGACGAGGACAACATCTTTGTGACAGATCCTTGCATCAATGTAAGTTTGCTTGGTTCTCTCTCGCTCTCTGTGCGTGTGTCATAGTTCACATATATCTCCGTCTGTGTGTTTCATTGACAGGTGAGAAACTACACCAGTGTGATAAAGACTCTGATGTGGCTGGACAGGGTTGTGGAGAAGCTGCAGCAGAATCTCTACAAAACAGTGCAACTCTTTGTGTCTGACGTGTTGCTTATCTTCACCAACTGTGCCACATTTAACAGGGTGAGACTGCATTACTGCAGTATCCAATGTGAAGACTCTGGGCTAACATTTTGAAAGAAAATCTTGGAAATATGCTCGTCAACTTTACTTGTGCTTGAATGCACGAATAACACTTTAACAATGTGCCTTTGTTTAATCCATAACAAAGCTGCATTAGGCTAAATGAGTTATGTTTATTGCATTTCTAGTTTGTTTATTATGTTTGCTATACAAATGTGTGTCTTTTTTCCCTGAAGGATAATGCAGAGTTCCGGGAAATGGGCGAAAGATTGAAGGATCTATTTGAGAGAGAGTTCAAGAGTACATTCAGCATCCAACTTCAGCATCCAGCTGCATCCAACAGCCAGTAGAGCCTTCATCAAGTCTGTACTGTTATCTCACTATGAGACAACGGGGAATATTCACCATGCCCTGGTCTTTCTATACAGCCTTCATACAGACTTGTACCAAGTTGTACAGATCTTATTTTCCATGCATGTACATTATTTTCCATCTAGTCCTTTCATGAATTTCTTTCATTCGTTCTACCAGTTAAAAATGGCCGTGTGATAATAATTGAAATAGAAGGATGGTGATAACATTGCATTTCATACAGCAAATGTTGCTTTGCTAACTTTCCAGGCTTCTTACTTCTGGTTAAGCCATACTAGATTTATGTCCAGGGATTCTGTCAAAAATAAACTAATGAATTTACAAAACATTGTACAACATACTGTAGGTATACTTGTGTAGCCTTTGTGTAGCCTACCAGAATGTGGTTCTGTTGAGGAGAATATCATCAGACAGAGCAGCAGCGCCCTCTTCAGGGCAGCTTGGGCAGCACCACAATTGCCAACAGCGAATCCCCTGGGTAGCAGCGTTGCGCAGACATGCTTGGTCAAGTATGCAGACATTTCTCTTCAGCTTGTTGTAAAGCCACAGGTTCGATAATGCGAATACTGCAATAGTGGCTTATGTTGGGTTTGTAGGCAAATTTCTTTATATCTAATTGAAAGACTAAAACAGCCACATAGGCACATGAGCGGTCCAAGAAAGTGCGTAATGTCATTGAATATCACTGTGAAAAGTGAATTGTGAATTGTGTTAGTATAAAGGCAGGAAGTTGGGCCTTCGGGGGAGGGAGTCCTTGCTAGACGCGGGAGCGGTATAGTTTTTTGACCATACAGACATACATACAGACAGGTCATATTATGTATTTGCCATATCAAGTAATCTATGCTTTAAGTTGATTGGAGAATAATTTTGTTAGATATAAGAAGAATAAACATTTTTTGTTGCACCATATCCCTGGATCTCATTGAATGTTTGGCCGTTTGGAAACGTTGAGTGTGGACTGTATGCGTATGAAACAACCCCGTTTCAGGCTTGGGCAGTGGCTATGGTAAAGAGGAAAGGAAGCCACTACAGCATTCATACAGACTTGTACACCAAATTGTACAAATCTTATTTTCCATGCATGTACATTATTCACTGTCATCGATCGAGTCACTTTATTCATTCCTTTCATTCATTCTAGCAGTCGGAATTGGTGTGTGATAACCATTGAAATAGAATGATGGTGATAACATTGCATTTCATACAGTGAATGTCACTCTCCAAACTTCTCATGTACGTTGTTACCTTCCAGGCCTCTAGACGTCTTACTTCTGGTTAAGCTTTACTGGATTTATGTCCAGGGATTCTCCACAGAGTTGGATTCTCTGAGACCTCAGCTGTCCAGTGGTGCTGAACCTCAGAGTTACCGCTGTCCACTTAGACTAGAGAGATTATATTAACAAATTGTTAAAAAAAATATATATATATAAAAATGATGCCTAAACCCAGAAATGTTCATATGATATTGCAGTGTAAAAAAATGCATTGTATTTGAATATATTTATTATATGAAATATTAAATTATATATTTTTTAAAGACAAAAATACATAGAATGTCACCAAAGATTTTCTAAAACATTGTACAACGTACTGTATGTCTACTTGTTTGACTGTGTGTAGCCTACCAGAATGTGCTTATTTTGAAGAGAATATCATCAGACAGAGCAGCAGCGCCCTCTTCAGGGCAGCTTGGGCATCGTCTGCGTTACGTCTCTGCACTCGTGCAGGGCCTGCGCACGCTAGCACACGTCACCACAATTGCCAGCAGCGAATCCCTGCCCAGAGCTGCGCAGCAGCGTTGCGCAGACCTGCTTGGTGAAATACGCAGCCATTTCTCTTCATCTTGTTGTAAAGCCACAGGTCCGAGAATGCAAATACTGCAATAGTAGCTGATGTTGGGGTTTGTAGGCGAATTTCTTTATATCTAATTGAGAGACTAAAACTTTTTCCTTCTCGTAAGCATTGAGAGAAACAACCACATAGGCAGCCTATTTAGACGGGGTCGAGCGATTCCATACTATAGCCAAGAAAGTGCGCTTGGTAGACGCGGTAATGTCTTTGAATATCACTGTGAAAAGTGAAGACTCCGAGTCCTTTGACGAAGAAGACGAATCATCTCCGCTGCTTTCAGGCAAAAGAGGCTCCGAGTCTGCAGCTCGTCACGATATTTCTCCGGGAGAAGGCGGTCCAATAGAAGACCATGCAGGGTATTCAACACTGCATGGGCGGCTGGCAACTAAAACGACCACCAAACCCATCGTACTGTGTAAGTTGTTGGTACTGTATAATCAGACAGACATGGCATATTTTTCCGTCTTGTCTCACAGGAACTTTAACACTACTATTAGATAATAGGCAGAATCTACCGCACACCCAGAGCTGAGTAGTGAACGTACTGGACGCAGAAGGCAAACCTGGAGAAACAGGAAAAAGTCTGCACACTTTAGAAACATTAGTGCAATCTATAATGAAATATCAGAATTGTATTGACATTATGAGCTGTCGCCAAAATATTTGCTCTATTTGACTGTTTTGCATGTGGCATCTGCCTCTTTCTTTCTGTCCACTAGATCCTGTGAGTGCTGACCGTTTCTTTTCCTCTACTTCTGCAGATGGCAAAACCATCTTAAAGATAGCTCCAGGTGAGTCCTATTTTTCCAATTAAAGATAGAGGGGGAGTAAAATAGAGAGGGATCATAAAATGAATCGAACTACCTCTTCCTATATTTCCTGGTCTAAGAACCTACTGTAGAAGTACCATTTATCTGCAGCACCCAGAACCAAATCTCTTGTGCATGCTGGCTAGCTGGTCGATAACATTTGTATGGTTAACTCTGTCATGAGAGGATTTACATTTTGGTAATTTAGCAGATGCTCTGGACTTACAGTACTTATTAAACATCCCTCCTCTCCTCCTCAGCCCCAGTCATGACCCTCCCGACTCCTCGGCCTCCTCCCCAGGTGTCCCCAGAGTTCTCCTACCAGGCCATCGTGTACCTGATCGAAGCAGTGGGGCGCCGCTGGAGCCTGTATGGGACCCGGGAGCGTTCGCAGCTCTTCCAGAGCGTGCAGAAGGAGTTGGAGGAGCAGGGTCACTGTCTCCCCGTTGAGAAGATCCGCCGCAAGTGGAACAACTTGATCGTCACCTATAAGAGGGTCAAATACAGAGGCAGGGAGACCGGCCAGGCCAGAACCTCCTGGGAGTACTTTGAGGTACTTGTTTGTTTTATAATAATAGACTTGTGTTGTTTAGCAAGAAAACCGATGCTTGTGGCTCTTCTGGGCAAAACAGACATGGTTGGCTTAGAATCATAGGATTATTGAAATTGTATTTAGTCTCCATGAAAACATGCAAGCATTTGCACAGTAAGCACTTTTTGTCCCTCAAATACATTGTGACAGTTGTTAGTTAGCTAGCTAGCAAATTTGAGCCATATTATCATAGACGTGGTATAAGTCAAAACACCTTCAAACAAGAAATGCTATCAAGAACAAGATACAATTAACTGAAACAAGCCACCTACGATTCCCCACATGGCAGTTTCCTGTCATTGTTGCTGTCTGGCTGTTCAGGATCACAGCAACTCACAGCCTTCTACTCCTGCGTTGCTCACGCATCATTTTCGTGACGTTGTCAGGCAGCCGTCTATTCATTTTGTTAAATGTTGTTATTGTGGTCTTCTGGTGAATGCTCAACAATTCTAGTGACATTGTGGGTGTACTATGAAAGTGAGAAACAAGATTGTTATAAGCTGCCCAAGGGTGCTGACAAGACCTTCTTATCTCAACATTCCATCTCTCTTTGTGTGTCTCTCTCTCTCTCATAAGATGATGGATGCCATGCTTGGTGACACCATCGGCGCGGAGACCACTAGCAGCCCTACCCTAGTAACCAGCATCCCTAAGGTGAACGTCGCCACGGAAACCACCAAAACAGAGCAGAAGCCCCTTCTCCTTCCCCATGGCAACCTCATCACTGCCTGCACTCGGACACTCACCCTTGTCCCCTCCTCCCTCCCACTCCACACACCAGTTTCCTCCACCCTCCCTCTCTACACCTTTGTCAGATCCCTCCCCACCCCTGTCTGCTCCTCCCTCCCTCTATCCAACCCTTTGGACACACCCTCCCCCAGAATAGCTAATAACACAGATCCTGTACAGCCAAACCCCTCCCCTGCTCCGGTCGCACAGCCCCCTGCCTCCCGTCACATCCCCTCCAACCTCAGCCGCGTGCACCTCCGCAGAAAGAAGCACGGTCGCTTCTCCTGCTCCTCCATTACCTCCCTTCTGGCCCAGCAGCAGAAGCGAGTAGAAGAAGGCACCTCCCTGCTGCAGGAGTTCCTGAGGAGGCAGGAGGGGCATGCCAAGGAGGAGCAGGTCCGTCGCAACAGGGCAGAGTCCCGGGGGAGGAGGCGCGAGAGGAGGGAGGCACGCATGGCAGAGTCCCTGGGTAGGATGGCCACAGCTCTGGAGCTGCTCTCCTCCAAACAGGACACAGTCATTGCCCTACTGCAGAGACTGGCCGAGAGAGACAGGAAGTGACAGTCATCGCCCTGCTGCAGTGTTGTCTCTAACTTCTATAGCCCCAAAGCCATAATTATGGCTAAACCCTGCCTACACCTGCATTGCTTGCTGTTTGGGGTTTTAGGCTGGGTTTCTGTACAGCACTTTGAGATATCAGCTGATGTAAGAAGGGCTATATAAATACATTTTATTTGATATTTTTACTATTTATCTTCTTCAAATGTTATTTTAAACCTAACATTAACCACACTGTTAATATTATGCCAAACCTTAAATTAAGGACAAAAAGCTTATTTTTGTTCTCATGAATTTTTACTTTGTGGCTATATAATCTAGTGGAAACCCTTCTGCAGAGACTAGCTGAAGTGACACTGTAATCGGCATACTGCATAGACTGGCCGAGAGAGACGGGGAGGCTGACTCGGCATGCGACCGAAGTGGCACTCTTTTTCCCTATATATTGTGCTACTTATGAGCTAAAACCCACCTGGTGTCCCAAGTCAAAATCGGTCCCTGATTAGAGGGGAAGAATGAAAATTAGCAGTGGAACTTGGTTCGAGGTCTATATTTGAATTTGCCTAATGTAAGCAATAGGGTTCCATTTTGGATGCAGACTCGGATAATGTTAATTTTTATTTAACCAGGTAGGCTAGTTGAGAACAAGTTCTCATTTGCAACTGCGACCTGGCCAAGATAAAGCAAAGCAGTTTGACACACAACAATACAGAGTTACACAGGGAATAAACAAACAATCAATAATACAGTAGGAAAATCTATATACAGCATGTGCAAATGAGGTAGGACAAGAGAGGTAAAGGCAATAAATAGGCCATGGTGGCAAAGTAATTACAATATAGCAATTAAACACTGGAATGGTAGGATGTGCAGAGGATGAATGTGCAAGTAGAGATACTGGGGTGCAATGGAGCAAAATAAATAAATACAGTATGGGGATGAGGTAGATTGAATGTGCTATTTACAGGTGCTGTGAGCTGCTCTGACAGCTGGTGCTTCTAGCTAGTGAGGGAGGTAAGATTTGATTGTGTTGTAGAATTTACAATGGAATAACAATTTTGATTGATTAAATGGTTTATTCATTAATGATTGATCATGATAATCAAAGTAAAACAGCATTTGGTTGCAGCATTTACTGTTGGAGAAACCGGTGTGGCGAGTGGAAACCACCATTTAGGCCTACACAGATGGATAAAGATGGTGAAATAGTAGGTGAAACTTATACTTACTAGTCTGGCATCTGGTCCAACCAGTAACTCCCAAAACACACACGGTCATCTCAACTGTTTGATTGTCAAGCAGCATGCATGAGGTCGATTCAGACTGAGGCATATGCAGACATTCTGAGGCAGGCTAACAACCTTAGAGAACAGCACCTGTAGCTACAGTAAAGTGAATTGTTTGACAAATAATATCTTAAATGAGAGCAATGTTTTACTAAATGTGTGTGTTCATAGTTTTCTCGGCTTGTAAAAATCATTTAAAAAACACATACTGTAAAGTCAAGGTGCATAAATCAAATAATTGAGAATGACACAAAAATATTGACTTATCTCCATCGTGGTTCTCTAACCTAAAGATGCAACCAGTACCTCAGTGATGGAGAGGGATCTCCTTAGAAGAGACACCTTCAGTGGTCAACATGAGACAGACTGAAGGAACTGATCCACTCTGAGGGGGTGGGATATCAATAACCAGATGCTGGTTTCACCTTTCGCTAAGAAAAACAGGTTGCCTCAAATGAAACAATGGGAGGATGATTGACTACAGTTTAGGTGATTTAATAAATAAAAAACAATTGTTCATCAAAAAGAAACAATAGGAGAGAGAACAGAGAGAGACAGATCGTTCTCCATCTGGGGGAGAAGAAAAGACGAAGGACATAGGAGGAGGGGGTAGATGCTGGAACATCATGGGATGTCAGAGGGTGTTTGTAAGGGCCGTAGTGGTGGGTCTGGGAGCTCTCTTTCTCTCGCTGCAGAAAGCACATTTTGTAGTGGACATTAATATTTACAAACACAAAACAACAAATCCTTTTCTGGAAAGGAGCACATTTTAGAAGTTTAGAATTCAGAACACAGACCGACGTAGTAGCTAGCCTATAGAATGAACAAGACTATGATAACATGGTTATCACTAGATAGCAGAGCCACAAAGTCAAAATTGTCTTTCATAATAATGTATGAAAACCAAAATGTGCTTTTTGGTCTTAATTCAAGGTTTGGGTTAGGCATAGAGTTAAGTGTTAGGCTTCCGAGTGGCGCAGCGGCCTAAGGCATTGCATCACAGTGCTAGAGGCGTTACTACAGACCCTGGTTTGATCCCAGGCTGTATCACAACCGGCCATGATCGGGAGTCCCATAGGCCGGCATAGAATTGGCCCAGCGTCGTCCGGGTTAGGGGAGGGTTTGGCTGGGGTAGGCCGTCATTGTAAATAAGAATTTGTTTTTAACTGACTTGTATAGTTAAATACATTTTTTATAAACAAATAAAAAAAGGGTTAGGTTTAAAATCACATTTTAAGAATCTTTATTTTAGAAATAGGCAGAGTTTATGACTTTGGTGTGGTAACTGTGACGACTGGAAAACATTGTGGGACAAGCACCAAGTCAGAGATCTTAGAGAAAAGTAACTCCAAACCACAGGAGATTGGTGGCTGGAGCGGAATTAATGGAATATTAATTGAATGGGATCAAATAAATCAAACACGTGGTTTTGCCATTACATTTGCTCCATTACAGACATATTGAGTCTCCCTACCATCAGCAGCCTAGTCCACATTTTTGTTTTATAACTATCCCATTGTTCTATCTGTGGTACCGTTTCTTTGGACAGGACTGAGATGCGTTCAGTTCCCTTGAACGTTTGCTACGTTGCGGAACGGTTTGTACTGAACGACACGTTTACCCAAAACGTTCTTGAACAGACTTTGAGGTACGTTTGGTGGGTGTAGCTTGAAGTATTGAGTGTATTTAAAGGGCAGTGGCAATGCTGACAGCGTTCCCCAACCAAATACAGTACAGTATGACACAAACCCATCAGCGTTCTTCACCTGGTCATTCAGTCCAGCACCGTTTCCGTTCAATTGAGCGTTCCAGAACGTAAAACCATACTGAACGCAAACATGCTGTTTAATTTGTTTGAATGACAAAAGGAAAAGCCAATCAAATGAACAAGCGGCATCACCTGTTGCCCAATCACCTTATTGGGGAAAATGACTATATCTACCATTGGCTATACGAACGACCTGGATGTAAAACGAGCAAGATGCGCATTCGGGGTTAATGTCTATATGAGAAACAATCACAAGAGTTCAGCTGCGTAGTTGTTTTCTGGAATGAACTGAAAAAAACAAAAACGGTATCTCTATTCCCTAGCTATTGTGCATAGTGGAATGCAAACAAAACTGTCAAGTTGACATTTGTATCTACCGCAATCAAAATGAGCACTGAAGACTTTCGATTTGCTGAAGTTTTCTCGTACGAAAGCTTGGTGCATGCAATGGCAGGAGCAGTGGTAAGTAAACTTTGTTTATGTGCATTGCCTTTTTTGCAGTAAGTTATTGCAGATTCTCTGCATTACATGAAAACAAGGGGCAGTGTTTTTTTTCTTCTTTAAATTGCTATCTGACAGGCCATTACTGCCAAACCGGTATCCCCTATAAATGAGGTTAGCCTGATATCAGCAAATGTTCACATTTGAAGACTCTACATTTGACAGTATAGGATTATATGTTTTTAGGGGAGTGTGACGGCAATGACCGTTTTCTTCCCACTTGACACTGCAAGACTACGGCTGCAAGGTAAGGCTAGCTACCTCTATATCTTTACGCCTTTGTGCAAAACTGAATAGAGGACATAAGATATCTCTGTGCAAGTCTCATGTCTATTCTTCTCTCTGTTCCTCCTTTTCTGTAGTGGATGAGAAGAGGAAAGCCAGGTCCACTCCTGCCATTCTGTCAGAGATTGTGAAGGAAGAAGGGTTGTGAGTAAACAAGAACTGTCTTTCTCTTGCTGTGCTTTCTCTCTCTGCTCTTGTAGCATTTTTTTATTTGAACAGAATCACCTGAGGTTGTGTCTGTCCCCCTGCCTGTCCTCTACAGGCTGGCGCCCTACAGGGGCTGGCTCCCAGTGATCTGTAGTCTCTGCTGTTCCAACTTCGTCTACTTCTACTGCTTCCACAGCCTGAGAGCCAGCTGGCTCCGGGGACACAAGTCAACTCCAAGCAGAGACCTGCTAATGGGCATTGCTGCAGGTAGGCCTACATAAGACCCAGACGCTGATACTAACTAACTTACCAAGTTACCCCTTTACTCCACACACAGAGATGCATACAAAACTCTCCCCAGCCCTCCATTTGGAAAATCTGACGATAATTATATCCTCCTGATTCCCACTTACAAGCTAAAACTAAAGCAGGTAGTACCAGTGACTCGCTCAATACGGAGGTGGTCAGATGATGCGGATGCTACGCTACAGGACTGTTTTGCTAACACAGACTTGAATATGTTCCAGGATTCATCTAATGGCATTGATGAGTTTACCACCTCAGTAATCAGCTTCATCAATAAGTGCATCGACGACGTCGTCTCCACAGTGACCGTACATACATATCCCAACCAGAAGCCATGGATTACAGGCAACATCTGCATCGAGCTAAAGGCTAGAGCTGCCGCTTTCAAGGAGCGAGACACTAATCCGGATGCTTATAAGAAATGCCGCTATGCCCTCAGACTAACCATCAAACAAGCAAAGCGTCAATACAGGATTAAAATTGAATCCTACTACACCAGCTCTGACGCTCGTCGGATGTGGCATTGCTTAAACTATTACGGACTACAAAGGGAAAGCCAGATGCAGTGTAGTAGGATTCACTGACGTTTTCAACCTCTCCTCGACCTAGTCTGTAATACCTACATATTTCAAGCAGACCACCATAGTCCCTGTGCCAAAGGAAGCGAAGGTAACATGCCTAAATGACTATCGCCCCGTAGAACTGACATCTGTAGCCATGGAGTGCTTTGAAATGCTGGTCATGGCTCACATCAACAATATCCTCCCGGATACCCTAGACCCACTCCAATTCGCATACCGCCCCTATAGATCCACAGATGACGCAGTCTCAATCACACTCCACACTGCCCTTTCCAACCTGGACAAAAGGAACACCTATGTGTGAGTGCTGTTCATTGACTACAGCTCAGCGTTCAACACCATAGTGCCCACAAAGCTTATCACTAAGCTAAGGACCCTGGGACTAAACACCTCCATCTGCAACTGGATCCTGGACTTCCTGACGGGCCGTCCCCAGGTGGTAAGGGTAGGCAACAACACGTCTGCCACGCTGATACTCAACACTGGGGCCCCTCAGGGGTGTGTACTTAGTCCCCTCCTGTTACCTGTTCACCCATGACTGCATGGCCAAACACGACTCCAACACCATCATTAAGTTTGCTGACGACACAACAGTGGTAGGCCTGATCACCGACAACGATGAGACAGCCTATAGGGAGTTCAGAGACACTGCCAGGACAACAACCTCTCCCTCAATGTGAGCAAGACAAAGGAGCTGGTCATGGACTACAGGAAAAGGCGGGCCGAACAGGCCCCCACTAACATTAACGGGGCTGTAGTGGATTGTCTACATCACCAATAAACTATCATGGTCCAAATACAACAAGACAGTCGTGAAGAGGGCACGACAACACCTTTTCCCCCTCAGGAGACTGAAAAGATTTTGCATGGGTCCCCAGATTATCAAAAAGTTCTCCAACTGCACCATCGAGAGCATCCTGACCGGTTGCATCACCGCCTGGTATGGCATCTGACCGCAAGGTGCTACAGAGGGTAGTGTACGGCCCAGTACATCACTGGGGCCAAGCTTCCTGCCATCCAGGACCTATATACTAGGCGGTGTCAGAGGAAAGCCCCAAAAATTGTCAGACTCCAGTCACCCAAGTCATAGACTGTTCTCTCTGCTACCGCACGGCAAGCAGTACCTGAGCGCCGAGTCTCGGATCAAAAGGATCCTTAACAGCTTCTACCCCCCCCCCCCCAAGCCATAAGACTGCTGAACAATTAATCAAATGGCCACCGGACTCTTTACATTGACACTGCTGCTAGCTGTTTATTATCAATGCATGGTCACTTCACCAGTACCTGCATGTACAAATTACCTTGACTAACCTGTACCCCCGCACATTGACTCGGTACCGGTACACCCTGTATATAGCCTCATTATTGTTATTTTATTGTGTTACTTTTTATTATTTTTTACTTTAGTTTATTTGGTAAATATTTTCTTAACTCTTTTTTTTTTTAACTGCACTGTTGGTAAGTAAGCATTTCACCAAGGTCTACAATTGTTGTATTTGGCGCATGTGACAAAGTTTGATTTGATTAACACTTAGTGTCAAGGATTGATTCCGAGCTCTCTCTGTCTCTGTGTGTGCAGGTGTAGTGAACGTGCTTGTGACCACTCCGCTGTGGGTGGTCAACACACGACTCAAGCTTCAGGGGGCAAAGTTCCGCAACGCAGACATCCGTCCCACTAACTACTCAGGCATCATGGGTAAAGGCAGCAGCAGTATGCGTGTTGGAAACAGATAAAGTTGTAGATGTGTGTCATTCTTTCTTTCTCTCACTAAAGCATCGTGCACATATACACTCCCTCTGTCTTTCTTTCTTTATTTCACACACACAGGAAAACACACATTGTACTACTGTTTTCCTATTCTGGTTTCTTTGTCACTGTCAGATTGTCTCTAGGGTAAACCGTATCCCTCTTCTCCTCTCAGATGCCTTTGTGCAGATCATTGAGGACGAAGGGGTAGGGGCCCTGTGGAATGGGACATTCCCCTCTCTCCTGCTGGTGCTCAACCCGGCTGTCCAGTTCATGATCTATGAGGGCCTGAAGAGGCAGCTGAGAAGCTTGGTTCACAGAGAGGTAATAGGAGGGTGTACTTCAAAGACTGGGCAGAATTTATCAATGAGATTTAATTCTCATTGATGGGAAAAAGCCCTGTAGTCCTCCCTCACTAACAAAAAATTGTATAACTGAAAAGCAAAGTGGAATCACTAGCTATATCTTTCTACCGGTACTTTTTTACATTTAACTAGGCAAGTCAGTTAATTAAGAACAAATTCTTATTTACAATGACGGCCTACCAAAAGGCCTCCTGCGGGGACGGAGGCAGGGATTAAAAATAAAATGCAAATTTAGGACAAAACACACACCACGACAAGACGGACAACACTACATTGAGACCTAAGACAACAACATAGCATGGCAGCAACACATGAAAACACAGCATGGTAGCAACATAACAACAACATGGAAGCTACACAACATGGCAGCAGCAGCACAACATGGTACAAACATTATTGGGCACAGACAAGAAGGCAGAGACAACAATACATCACGCGAAGCAGCCACAACTGTCAGTAAGAGTGTCCATGATTGAGTCTTTGAATGAAGAGATGGAGATACAACGGTCCAGTTTGAGTGTTTTTAGCAACTGGAATGAGCTGCGAACTGAAAAGAGGAGCAACCCAGGGATGTGTGAGCTTTGGGGACCTTTTAACAGAATGTGACTGGCAGAACAGGTGGAGGATGAGGGCTGCAGTATCTCAGATGGGGGGAGTGAGGCCTAAGAGGGTTTAATAAATAAGCATCAGTACACACTTTGATTGAAAATATTGATTTTAAGAAGTACAAATATTGACATTTATTAACAAACGCTTCCATTGTATTGGAAGTCATACCTCCAATATATAAAAATAGCCTGGTATTCTGTATAATCATATACCTGCCCAACCCTATTTAAACGGGAACTAACTGATCCTGATACTGTTGTCTGTCTATTTCTCTAGCTGTTGTCTCTGGAGATATTTCTGTTTGGTGCCATAGCCAAAGCAGTGGCCACCACATTCACATACCCACTACAGACTGTACAGTCCATCCTGAGGGTAAGAACAGTATGTGGGTGCGTGTGTTTGTGAGAATGTTCCTCATGAAAAAGTATTACTGAATCACTACTACCCAAGCTCTACACAAGCCTACTGGGTTTTACTAATTGATTGCTATTGAGATGTGTAGTAATGAGTGATAAATTGGGACGTTTCAAGACTTGTGAACACTACATATTTCCTAGTTACTGTGCAACTACTGAGCTTTTGGGTATCTACTACTTAAAACCTACACATTCTACCCCAATTCCTACATGTTCACTATTTTAGTACTTAATACACATTCAGTGTGTGTAGTGTTGTCAGTACTGATTTGCTCTTGATACCTTTTTCATTTCCTACATTAAACCCTTTTGAATTGCTATTGAAAACTGACACATTTACTACTGTTTGCCTATTCAAAATCACTATTGACATCTCCTTGTTTCACTACTGTCACTACTACACTAGTGCCCATGTTATTTCCTTGAGTTTAACTGTAGTTATATCACAACAAGAAATAATACATTTATACAAATGTAATAGCAAAATAATTACATATTCAATTACATATTTACACTTTGTTAATCATTTTAAAGCCTTATCTGTATAAAGACAAGTACAAGAAACAAACAATTATAAGCCATTATCAATCCACTGCTAACAGAAGTCACATAAGACAAACAAATAAATATTTGATAAACAATATTAACCTTACCAACAATGGCCTCCAGTCTTATGTCGAGGGCCTCCTTGGCAACAGGTCAAAAGAGGTAAGTATACCAATATGAACATGCTCTACATTTGCATACAAACACCTACTTATGCTAATTAATAACGAAAACGGGCTACATTTCAACGGTGCTAGCAAACACCTCAGCTACCAACATCAAGTGGTAAAAATCTCTACCTGATTACTACTAGAAACACTACTGTTTTCCTACTGAACACTACAAAACGATACTTGTGTATCTTGAGTAGTGTGTAAACTACACAATCCCTACAAGTCTCTACATTGCCACTAATGCACAAATAAGTTGTGTAGTAATTCTGTAGTACTTTTTCATGAGGGTTGTGTGTATGTTTGCCTGCCCGTGTGGATGTTGTGTTTTAGTGCTCTGCTGTGAACATTGGGTTATCCCAATGTTTAGTGTTATTCCAGTGGAATAAGCTCTGGGTGCTAATTTCACTGCTCGTTGTCTGCATCTTGTTCTCAGTTTGGTCAACACAAGCAGCACACAGACAGATCACCATTGCTGAACAGCCTGAGAAGTGTGATGTATCTGCTGATCAATAGAGTGAGGTTGGTCCATACACGCACACACACCTGCCTACCTTATTTCAACGTTTTTATTTACCAAGCACCATGACTGGTACCACACCCAGACTGTCCAGACTTAGTCAGTGGTTGCGTTCCAGATTGTCTTTATTGCCATCGTGCTGTGCATCTCAGAGGATTGCTATACCATATTAATGTGTTTTCTGAGATGTCAAACACTTCTCCAGGCGTTGTGAGATCTGATCATCTATGCAGCACCATTGCAATTAAGACTACCTGGATCGCAGCCAATGCCTTCATCTCCTACATAGTGGTGTAAAATTACTTTAAAGTACTACTTAAGTTGTTTTTGGGGGTATTTTCCACCACTGCCTACATTCTGTTTTTTGATGCTTTCTCCAACCCATAGGAAGTATGGCATGCTGGGCCTGTTCAAAGGCCTGGAAGCTAAACTCCTGCAGACCGTCCTGACCGCTGCTCTCATGTTCCTGCTCTACGAGAAGATCGCCAGCAGCATCTTCAGGGTCATGGGAGTGAAGAGGCCTGCGTCCAGCCACTAGCCTGTCTGTGACATTAGACATCCGATCCCATATTGTTGTCCTATCTGTCTCCCCTTGGCCCTAACCCCTCAATGTTGGCATGTATAAAGGGTCTGGATCGGTATAAGCAGTGTAGCTAGGGGTAAATCTTCCACCTTACAGAAATGCAAGCATCAAAGGGTTAGGGGCAAAGAGAGGGGAAGGAATCGAACTGAGACCAGCTGAGACTGTACCAGAGATATTAGAGAAAGGATGAGATGGGAGTCCCATTGGGCAATGAATGTATAACGCTTCACCCAGTAGACTCACACGGTGCATTCTGGGTGATTCTGGGACGAATAGAGCTCTCCTTCAAGGAGTGAATGGCAGTCAATTGGGCGCAAGGTCAAAACCAGAAAAATGAACATGAATAACCCTTTTTCCTAACCTGCTACGTTAATTATTCTAATCTGCTGCGTAAATTCTCCTAACCTGCTACGAAAAACCAAATCTGACGTTAATTTTACAAAAGCTTGATCCCTTCTAGCCATGGCTGAGCTCTTCTTGTCCCAGGTTTATTGTCTATTTATTTTTCTAGAACTGCCAATTTTGTGGAAGTAGACACCACTTGTTCCTCAGACTCTTGTGGATTTCATCGTTTTGTACTTTTCAATGTTCTAAGATAAATTTGTGGATTTAGTTAAGCAGCTATTTTGTGATGCATTGTTGCTCTTGTCAAATCACTGGTAAATGTTTTCATTGTGTCATTAATTGGCGCTCTGACAAGCGTGTTGAATAATTACGGGATGTATTATAAATGAATTTTTGTGCAATATGATGGATGGATAATTCACCAACATTTCAGATTCTCAGAAAGGTTGATAGAAATAAAATGTTGCTGCTCAAATAAGTACATTTGAGCTTTTTTGACCATATGCAATCTCTCTCTCAAGCCTGGGGACAAGGTTAAATATGCTTCAACAATTGTCGTGTTCAGATTGTCATTTAAAAAATCAGTTTTTGCTCTGATTTGCGTACTTTTACAGATGTGGAGCGTTTTTATTTTTTTTATTTTAACAGTAATTTTGGACCAGTAGATGGAGTCACAGCCCCACAAAATAAGAAAGGTTTAAAATGTTGTGTTTACTGCGGTGCTATATGTTCAATCAAATTATTGTAATGTATTCCGTTTAACAAAAGTCGATTTAACGCATATTTTTATCCACATGTACGCTATTGTAATCTGTGTTTTACGTCATACATATGCGTCGGCCGGAAGTTGAATTTCCATTGCCTCTTGTTTTTGTTCCCGGTTAGATACTGTTCAGCAGCTGGGTTAGGTACGCTTTTTGTGTTCGAAATTGGCGAGATATTTGGTTAGTTTAAAGAACTTTAATATCAATTCAAACGGTGTTTGGACAATAACGCAGAGCCATGTCTAAGCGCGCTTCTTTTCACACACAACTGTCCTCCATCATGGAAATACTGTCTAGAACCGCAATGGCTCATGTGTGCAAACTGGTTGACGACGAATACGCGGGAATATCTTTAGAAAATGAGGCTCTCACTGAGAAATTGCATAATCTGGAAAGTGAACTTACAATTGTGAAAAGCACAGCTCCCAAGCTGGCTGGAAACTATCGCTCTGTTGGTGTTCAAACTGGTGATACTATCACCAGAGTAGACAGAGGTATGTTGTCCTTTTATAATGCATCCGTGACAAGGAGGAGGATGCATGTTGTGTTGACAAAGAATGCATGCAGAATGGGGATCTTATAGTCTTCATTCCTTTCCCCTTTAGTCTATATAGTGTCTTCATCCTATAGGGGACACTGTTTTCAATGTGTTTATGACACAATATGCCCAAGTGCCAAGCCTTCTCTTCCAGGGCTAAACGGATCCCCCACCATCGAAGGAATATTTGGGAAGGAATGGTGTCTTGATCTATGGAACCATGGGGATTCCTACAGCACAGAGAACAGTCCACAACACACTGCCAAAGTGAGTGAGGAGACTGAGGAGTTTTCCTTGCCTCGTCTGGTGTCCTTCATCTACACTGATATGAGAAAGCACTAGGCAGGATTGTGGAAACCAACAGAGGACTCAGGCTTACCAGAGGACATGCTGTCAGATGCCCAGCTCTTTGAAATGAGTGAATCCGAGGCTACCCTACATTATGGACACTTACTCTTTCTGTCATATTTAGAAGTCTTATTCCTTCAATGCATTTTATTATTTAGTGTCTGCATTTTTCAAGTGGCTCTAAAAATATTTATCTTATTCTCGTAGTCAACAGGGGTGCCTTCAGGCCAAGCTGATGTTAAAGAGGAGGATGTTGAGGTGGAAATCATAAACAGCAGAGACCCACAGGAAAGACCAACAATAATTTTAGATGGTAAGTTGTTTTGAGGTTTTAATCTGAGATTTTTGATTGGCTGGTGTAGTGCTGAATCACATAGGTTTAACTCTATGCGTTTGATACCATGCACAGTTATAAGCCAATGTGACTCTCTCTTATTTGGTCATCATGGAGGTTGGACATTGTTTTTCATGAATAGGTGGACAGGCAATCAAAACCACAACTCTAATTTGTATTATTTTTGTATTTTATCTGTTGCTTCAGGAGATGACTTAGTGGACAATGGAAGAGAAGGGCCCTCCAACGTGTATCCATCCTTTGATTCCTTCCGCCAGGACAGGCCAGAGAGACGGGATAAACAGGTACTGGAGATGTCTACTACGGATGTCTCCACAGGACACACTTTACGTTTCATATCCATCGACGGATTGGAGGAGGAATATGGCGAACATGTCTTTCCCATTGAGGACGATGAGACGAATGAGTTCCTACCAGACGATACCGAGCTGTTGCCCAACGAAGGACAAGATGAACACATCACAAAGCCAACATATGCAAAGAAGTCTTTAGCAAAGTCAAAAAGCAAAGCTGGGAAGACTAAGACTTTCAGTTACTTTAACAGGTTTAACTTGCACTCCCATAGTAAATCCGACACAAACAAGTTAAGTTGCGTGATTTGTAAGAAGACTTTCTTGCGGCAGAACCATCTGACGATGCATATGAAATCTCACAAGTCACTGTACTGCAGTGTGTGTAAGAACTATTATCCTGGGAAAACTCAGCTCAAAAAACACAAATGTGTTGCTCCCGATTATCTGGCCTCGAACAGCTCGAAGTACTTTTGCCATTACTGCGGCAAGTCTTTCAGCTGTCCGTCAAGCCTGAGGATACACCACCTGGTGCACACTGGAGAGAGACCCCACACGTGCACTGTCTGCGGGAGAGGATTCACACAGAAGGGCAATCTGAAATGTCACATGCGCCTTCACACTGGTGAGAAACCGTTCAAATGCCTCACGTGCGACATTGGCTTCACCCAGAAAGTATACCTCACTCAGCACTTGGCCAAAGCTCACGGTCAAAAGGAAGAAAATAAGAAAAAGAAGACGCAAGTGCACAAATGTTCTAAGTGTCAGTTGTCTTTCGTCAATCAGCAACTGCTCCAAACACACATGGCTGTTCATAAAAATAAATGAAGTATTTTTGGTTGATTGCAATACTCTTGACTTAAAGGGGCAATCTACAGTTGCTACATCCATTTTTGGACTTAGAAATTGATATGTACCTATTTATTGTTTTAGAATATAACTTATTTATGCCTCATGAGCTTAGTTGAATTGTTGTACACCATCAGAACCCAAAATAAGCTTGTAAATAAACACTTTACATTTTAGTCATTTAGCAGACGCTCTTATCCAGAACGACTAACAGGAGCAATTAGGGTTAAGTTCTTTGCTCACGGGCACATCGACAGATTTTTCACCTTATCAGCTCTGTGATTTGATCCAGTGACCTTTTGGTTACTGGCCCAGTGCTCTTAACCACTAGGCTACATGCTACCCTAAATAGCCTTAAAACATGGTAAAAACTATAATTTTGGTATGGATGGTCAGTCCTTGCATCCATAGCTCTATGAATTTGAGTGGTTAGCCTACATCTCTCCAGTCCCAGCCCCTCCGCTTTTTACCGAAACGGGTGGGGAGGCCTCTTTATCTGAACTGCTGATTGCCCCTTTAAAGGATCGTGTGCCTGCTTTGCTCAAACTGGAGAACCAAATACTGTCTAATGTATGTCATACTTCACAATATTGGAGCGACCTTAACCCAACACCTAACGGCCTTGTCAAGGGGTTCGGATCTGGACGCTGGACCTGGGAGTCCCGGTCGGGAAACCCCCCCAAATACGCTACAGTATGTTGTAGCCTTTAAGTGTATTTTTTATTACACTTGATTTGTCTGAATTAGCTACAACACTAACAGGATGTATTAGGCATGATTTACCTACAATAAAAGGTAAATTATGAAGTTTTATTTTGCAAAGAACGTGGTGCATAAGTACTGAGTGTTCACCTATCACTATCCTATGTTCCATAATTTCGGCTCATGTATTGAACCTGCCAATGTTTGGTGCAAGATGGCAGTTGGTACTGTATCTGCATTGTCCTCTGTATACATTGGTACAATTGACATAAGATATAATTAAATGGATGTTTTCCATTTCTGTTCCCAGTAGTGCATTTTATACTTGTTTTGTACATAATGCTTCCATGATTATGTCAGTTGTTTTTCTGGAATATTTATCTGCTGTAAACTTAATTTGCTTTCATAATTAAAACAGCATTAAGGGTATAACTTAATCTTTGCCATGTTTACATTTTTATAATATGGAATACAAATGTAAAGTGAACAAATAAGTAAATGTATTACTGTACGTGTTATTTTAATTTCATAATTCATTACAGAAAATTATTTGGCACACGTTTACATGATCGGTCTACCACACTGGCATTCTTCACAGTAGCACAAACAACTGGTATCAGGACAACCACTATTCAAAAATACTTCAAAAATGTCACTCAAATCTCTTCATCTAACAGTGGGGCATATAGTCTCTTGCCAATTGTGTGACAAGAAGGCACAGTGTGTGCAATCCTATGGACGGAGCAGAGGGAAAACTCGAATGGAACAGTTCGCTGCCATGTAGTGAAGAGTAACAGCTGGGTCATGTTCATTAGGACACACAGTAGCGCAACAGTTTAAAAACAAACTTGACCTACTGAAAACCACCATGATTACAATAAAGCTAAAGATGTTTCGGTTGCCAGTTTTCAAAACAAGGTTGAAATGTAAATTTAAAACAAATTAACAATATAAAATGACTACTCCCTAATCCCTTAATTGAAACATTGGTGTGTGTTAAAACCGTGTTTATAGGTGTAGCTCTTCCCACAGTCGACACAGCTATAAGGCTTCTCCCCGGTGTGACTCCGGAGGTGGACATTCAACGAACTCTTCTGAGAGAAACTCTTCCCACATTCTGTGCAACTGTAGGGTTTCTCTCCAGAGTGTGTACGCTGATGCAGCTTCAGGTACGTCTTCTGAGCGAAGCGCTTCCCGCAAACTGTGCAGCCAAACGGTTTCTCACCAGAGTGGCGTCTGATGTGGACTTTCAAGTAGCTTAAATAACCAAAGCTCTTCCCACAAAACAAACAGTCAAACTGCTGCTTCAGGTCTTTTCCAGTTCCCTGCTGGTGGCTTGGCCGGTTTCTTGGTGCGTATGTGTTGCGGGGAGGATAGTCCATGTACATTCCATCGGCTGTGTCAGGGCCAGGCTCTGGTGTGTTGTCAACCAGACCAGCCAGAGTGGGGTCTTCCATGAGGCTCTCAATGGATGTGGGCTGCTCTGTGTCAGGCTGTACCTGATGGCTGCCTGCAGGGTCAGGCATTGAAGGGTATGTGTTCAAGTCCCCCTGGTATAGATGAAGTTGACTGGCAGCTGTTCTTTCTACTGCTTGAGCATCCTCCACTGCTACACTCCCTGTAGAGTACAAATGAAAACAATCAATAATGGCATCACAGCTGTGAAACAATTCAATAACCAGTCCCATATAGGGCTGTTGCAGTGACTATTACTGCCACACCGTCAGTCATGAGTCACGACGGCAGTACAATTCTATGTGACAGTCGAGTCATGGTAATCTCCTTTTAAGCACTCTGGACATGCATTACTAGCACCCAACTCGCTAATTCATCAGGTCGCTAACGGCCTGGTACTCGGGGCTCTACTTTGCCTCCAACCACTGACAACAATGCAAACGCAATCGAAAAATCACATCAAACATCAAAACAGTATGTGCTTTTAAAACTGAGATTTAAAACTTTCTTCAAATTGATCAATAGGTTGCAACTGAGTGGAAAACATGGCCATTGTGGATGTAGTTTCAAAGCCTAACAATGAAATGGACAGTGCTTTCTAAGGTGATGATTCATTCAAAAACACCCATGAGGCCAAGCCAGAGGGAAAAAAATTATGATTGTGCCGCTATACATTTCTACCACATATTACACATGGCAGAAACAATTATTTAAGATCTCATTGGTACATAATTGGTCTGGCCTAAATTAAACAAATTCAGATTTAGCCTACAATTATAGTGAATTTGTTTTTGAATAGCCTAGTAATAGGTATTTTTCTTCTTCGTATTAATAGATTGACATTTCCTTTAGCTACAGAATATCTCACCAATGAGTTTCCATCTCCTCCCATCTCTCCTTCCCCTCCACTTTTCCAGTGCATATGGATGACATGTCTTTTTTTGTCTTGCCTCTGTTCTTCCCCATTTGATAAATGGGGCATTATACATCTAAACTGATTTCCATAGCAGTAAAGACAAGATTCAATTGAGAAAAGTCTGATGGGTGAAAATATGATCACTTGAGAGAACAGCGTGTGCAGCCTGAGGCAAGAGCACAAGCAGCCCATATGTCTTTTGATTTCTAAGGCTTGTATCGTTCACAACTAAAGTTGCCAAATAACTCTAAATCTAGTGTATATGACCTGTTTCAAATGATCAATTTTACGCTCAACATAGCCACTTCATATGCGCAACATCCATTCTATTTCATTCAGGTAAGTTCAATTATATTCTTCTTACTATAAAATCATAATGGCACGGATCTTATAAGAATATCTTGTCTGCTCAATGAACAAGCCTATGGCGTGGCGCATAGCCAGATAACATACAGTAGTCCAACTCATATTCTGTTTGTCTGAAATACATTTTCTTCATATCATGTTTCTTTAGCTCTGCCTAAAATAATGAATTTATTGTGATGTATAGTCAATTGATTTATTCAACTTTTTTTTAAATGGAGATGTTCCAAAGGCATGCATCAGTGGCTTGTATGAGTGGAGCCTGGAGATTAACAGTCAATTACCGTGGAACCAGCAGTCGTTTGCATGACAATAACAGGCTGACAAAATGTAATGACCGCCACAGCCAGAGTTCCTTTACAAGTCATAGTAGCATACAACGCTTATCCAGAGACTGACTTACAATTGCAACTTGCCCCCTTCTTTCATGAAAGGATGTCGTTTATTTTACATATGAATGAGCTGTCAGAATTTCTCAATGATCACGACACACATACTTTTTCTGTTGCTTGCATGTCCCCTCTGCTGGTCCACTGGCTGATCCTCAAACAGCTCCTCTTTGATAAACACCAACTCAGGCTCATTGTCCACCAAGTCTATTGCCTACACAAGACAGGTGAGTGACCGTTATTAGACAACACATGGTTCTTTTTTTAAATTCCAACTGTAACAGAAGAACCTTTGTAACCTTTGTTGTGATCCAAGAGTATAACCCTTCCCAGTCCCAATTCGCTCCTTAACCCTTTGATCTGAATAGGTATAAACACCAGTGGGGTGTGTGGCACTTCCACCATATTGCTTGGTCTTTCACCTTACAGATCTGCAAACATCGAACGGGTAGGACTAAGGTCAGGGGAATGGAACAAATTGGGACAGCCTGGATACCAGAAATGCACTATTCAAGGATATTAATAAATCTGATCCGAGTGACCTCATCATCGCCCAAGATGGCCGATCCAATTGTCTCTTTATCCAGTGGGATGGACTCTCCATCTCTCCATAGGTCCATGCACCAGTCCTTACCAAAGACACCCTCTATGGCGGGGGCAGACTGCTTCTCTGAAAATGGAAACATCTATCATGAATATACTGACCGTGGCTGAACCAGCATCCATTCATCTTCCCATTAAACAGCTCTGCAAGCGTTATAAATGTCCAAATATGCAGGCAACTATCGTCATTTACTGCTGTTGCGCTCGGTATGTACTTCCAAAAAAGGTTTAAATAAAAATTGACAAGCAACCGGAAAAATAAAAAATGAATATTGTTTTTGACCGGAAGAGGTGCCTCTTGGTAGCTCTTCCAGTCAAAAACAATACATTGAAAACATTTCTGGTTGCTTATGCATTTTTTATTTAGACCTTTTTTGTAAGTACATACATGCTTGCAGAGTTGTCTAATGGGAAGATGAACGGAAGCATTGTGGGCAAAGAGAGATTTGTCATATCAAATCAAAATGTATTTGTCACTTGCTTCGTAAACAACAAATGTAGACTAACAGTGAAATGCTTGCTTACGGGTCCTTTTCCAACAATGCAGTTAAATAAAAAAGACATGTTTTAATAATAATAAAAACAGTGATACATGGAATAAATGAATATCTTGTAAAACTAACATGGCTATATACAGTGAATACCCGTACTGAGTCGATGGGCAGGGGTACGAGGTAATTAAGGTAGCTATGTACATATAGGTAGGGGTAAAATGACTAGGCAGTGGGATAGATAATAGACAATGGCAGCAGCGTATGTGGTAAGTGTGAAAGTGTGTGTTGGCTTATGTAGTGTGTGTATGTTGGGGTGTCAGTGTAAGTACGTGTGGGTATAGAGTGCGTACAAAAAAAGGGTCAATGCAGTTAGTCCAAGTAGCCATTTGATTAGCTATTTAGAAGTCTTGTTTAGCAGTCTTATGTCTTGGGGGTAGAAGCTGTTCAGGGTCCTGTTGGTTCCAGACTTGGTGCACTGGTACTGCTTGCCGTGCGGTAGCTAAAAACAGTCTATATCGCTTGGGTGGCTGGAGTCGGCCAATTTTTGGGTTCTTCCTCTGACACTGCCCGGTAGAGGTTCTCGATGGCAGGGAGCTCGGCCTCAGTGATGTACTGGGCCGTACTCACCACCCTCTGTAGCGCCTTGCGGTCAGGTGCCTTGCAGTTGCCATACCAATGCATTGATGCAGCCAGTCAAGATCCTCTTAAT
Organism: Salvelinus alpinus; assembly: GCF_045679555.1. Taxonomy (NCBI): domain Eukaryota; kingdom Metazoa; phylum Chordata; class Actinopteri; order Salmoniformes; family Salmonidae; genus Salvelinus; species Salvelinus alpinus. The sequence goes on along the minus strand of NC_092121.1, from coordinate 1,187,266 downwards.
GGTGCAGCTGTAGAACTTTGAGGATCCGAGGGCCCATGCCAAATCTTTTCAGCCTCCTGAGGGGGAAGAGGTGCTGTCATGCCCTCTTCACAAATGTGTGGACCATGTTAATTCCTTAGTGATCTTGACCCTCTACACTATTGCCCCATCGATGTGGACGGGGGCATACTCGCCCCTCTGTTCCTGTAGTCTACGATCAGCTCCTTTCTCTTGCTGACGTTGAGGGAGAGGTTGTTGCGCTGGCACCACATTGCCAGGTCTCTGACTAAGCACACAACCCTGAGGGGCCCCGGGTTGATGGTCAGTGTGGCAGATTGCTACCCTCACCGCCTGGGGGGGGGGGGGGGGCCATCAGGAAGTCCAAGATCCAGTTGATGAGGGAGGTGATCAATCCCAGGGTCCTGAGCTTGGTGATGAGCTTGGAGGGGACTATGATGTTGAATGCTGAGCTGTAGTTAATGAACAGCATTCTTACATTGGTATTCCGTTTGTCCAAGTGGCTGAGGGCAGTGTGGAGTGCAATAGAGATTGCTTAATCTGTTTGAGCAATGGCCAACCTTTCAAAGCATTTCTATACATGTGAGTGTTACAGGGTGATAGTAATTTAGGCAGGTTACGTTGGAATTCTTGGGCAAGGGGACTATGGTGGTCTGCTTGAAACAAGTTGGTATTACAAACCAGGTCAGGGATAGGTTGAAAATGTCAGCGAAGACACTTGCCAGCTGGTCAGCGCATACTTGGAGTACACGTCCTGGTAATCCGTCTGGCCTTTAAAGTCTCCCCTGGTTCAGATCTAACTACCATTAGTACATATTGATAATCATATCGTCTGGCCTGTGTCGTTTGTTTAATGTTTTTGATGTGATATGAAAGTAGAGGGCTTTATGTTTCTAGAACTGTACCGAAATTGAGAATTGAGTCACGTTTAGATGGAGTGTTTGGCCGACGTCACATACAAAGTTAACAAAAACCAACATAATGTACTGATTAACGTTACATCACCCAAAGAATAGCCCGCAATTACACAGCACAATATGTGCAGTTATTGCGGGCTATTCTTTGGGTGCTGAAATCACTAGTTGTATTTTTAAAGTCCGCCCACACTTGTCTAACTCGTAAATCGTGGAATGTATTTTAATCGGTTACAGTTGCTAGCTAGCAACCTATCATTGATTAAAGCTATCTAACGTTACCGTCTAAAAATACTCACCTCGGTTCTCAGTTGCTTGATGCGTAAATATTTGTCCCGAGACCTGAACTCCATTCTGACAACGGCTGGCAATGACCCTTTTACGTTCGTGCAGTTTTACCGTCTTTAATTCAATCTCTAGAAGGTAACATTTCTTCTTTAATGCCTCGTTCTCATTCATGTGATGTTGGGATATTTCAGAACGGAGAACCGCCGAGCACTCGTCGACAAGTTTACCGATTTCAACCACAGCAGCTTTGCTTAGCATTTCCATAATGGAAGCTAACTGGGTCTGAAAACTTCCACGATTTATCATCATATTCATGGTTTTGTTTTTAAAAAGAAACTAAGTCCAACGCGTATGATAGGCTGGCGAGATTAATAAAACTGAATAATAATAGACATTGATTGGGTGGCTAGCTAGCTCAAACAGACCAGAGATAATAGATAAATTAGGAGATAGGAATCCCATTGGGAAAAGAATGGGTAACCTATAAAACGCATCACCAGCAGACTCTCGACCAATCGCGTTCAAGTTGTCATGCTGCGTCACGCAATCCCTTCTCAAACTACGGGGTATGCCTATTTTCCTCGACAGTACGTAATGTCACGATGCAAAAGCTATACGATATTACAGAGAACACGTTAAATATCTCACATATCGGAAAATATTTGTAATGTTATACTTCTTGTTGACGAATGATAAGTTTTGCGCTAGCGCCAAATTGACTCCCGTTCAATCTTTGAGAGCGCTCCTTGTCCCAGAATCACCCAGAATGCACCGCGCGGCAATATTGACGACACGTGAGCAACGTAGACAATGGGCGTTAAAACTAATGCAATGGAGTTTTCCATCTTCTCAAAAGTATCTCTGAATAGACCTCTCGCTCATTAATTTAAACATTACCGCATTGAATTGTGGGATACTTTACCGTAAACCATGAAGTAAATGTCACGAAAACACTTTTTTCACGAACACACTTATGTTGAGCTTTAATTCATGGTTTACTGTCAAATATCCCACAATTCAATGCAGTAATGTTTAGAGCCAATTAAAAAAACTAGACACCTTGGCAGTTGGCTGTTACTTTCAGGGCTATATTTCACCTCCAAAACCCATTTGAAATGAGGAAAAATATGACAGACAGCAAAATAGAGACCTAACAATGTTGAAAAAGGGACACCTTTATTTTTCTGAAAAGCATACTTCTATTCTATGAGGAAAACCTTTAATGACTGAAGTCCATCAAATCCACTGCAGAGGCTGGTTGGTTGATACTAGTACTGATGAGGTCTATTTTACCATCTGTCCTCTTGAAAACTGGACTCACTGTAAACATGCATGCTGAACTCTGTATGTACACCCATGTGTTTCTTAAGGTTACAGTTTTTAGTAAATCCCTTCCCACATTTCACACAAACATAAGGTTTTTCTCCAGTGTGGGTGCGCTGGTGCATATCGAGAGTGCATTTTTGAATGAAGCTCTTGCCACAGTCGAGGCAGCGATATGGCTTTTCTCCAGTGTGGGTGCGTTGGTGGGTATAAAGATGCCCTTTCTGTGCGTATCTCTTTCCACACAGCGTGCATCGGTACGGTTTCTCTCCAGTGTGACTTCGCTGGTGTATTTCCAGCTGACTGTAACACCTGAAGTTCTTGCCACATTGCATACAGCCAAATCTTTTAGCTCCTGACGTTCTCAGGCTGTGGATCTTCATGTTTGACTTTGCCACACTGAAACTCTGAGAGGGCACATTTGTTATACCACCAGAGCTGTTTCCAGTTATGGAGTTTCTCTGTGCAGCAGGTGTGATCTGCTGTGCATCCTGGCTCTGTGAACATGCAGGCGGCATCCAATGCGTGTCCAGGTCCTCCAATTGCACTCTGGATGAGGGTGGAGTGCTGTGGTTCACTTGGCTCTCAGTAAGCATAAGGTGTTTGTCTGAGCCGTCTGGACAATGCTGATGCACATCGAGACACGCAACATCTGTATCAAGTGATGTTGCTGCTCCTGTTTGACACAGGAAGGCATGTATAAGGATATATTTTAGAACAGAATTAAACAGTTCAATCTTTATTCAGTTACACAAGACAAGCCAATGCTTCTGCATTTTGCCTATTGTATTATTGCACTAGATTACCCAACCGTCTAGGTTACCCAAATGTTCAGCAATGCCAACAGAAGTCACTGTCCTCCCTGATTTTTAACCCATCAACACTCACCCTTTTCATTTATGAGTTCGGTCTTTGGCCCACTACCCCATATGTCCACCTCTGAAGGTTCCTCCTTGATCACAATCAACTCAGGCTGGTCTCTCACCACTGTGGTAGGCTTTAGGGTAAATAACAATAGCTCAGCAAAAAATGGTAACTTGAAGGACATTACAGTAAGGCTACTTGACAGAAGGAATGACAGTTCACAACTTACCCCTGTTTCCAAAACAAGAGCACTATCTTCAACCGGATGGATGACGTGATTCTCTTGGGGAGGACAAATGTTTTCCCAGGAACTCTCACTAAGCATACAAGAAAACAAATAGATTAAATTCTGCCAGATAAAAAGGGTTGGGTTCAATAAATAAATAAAGTATTTCATACAATTATTTTTTACATCTGCATTTATCAAGAACTACTTTACAGTTCCCCAGCCTAAACCCAAAGAGCAAGCAGAAGCCACAGGATTCAAGCAGCACAGGGTTTCATGCAGAATCATTCTAATATCTGTGATTTGTGGCCAGTATAAATAATCCAGACCTGGGTTAAAAAAAACTATAGCAAATTAGGCATGTGCACTTTGGGAACTAAAACACAGCACACGTATTTGACCCAGATATATTCACATACACACACAAGTGAGTCATTACCTGCCAATAGAACATTGAATAAGAGTCAACTTTGCAAACCTTTTTTTGATTGCAGGTCTTTTGGGCTCAGACTGAGGTATTTCACAATAATCGTTCATTGAACCATCTCTCACTCTTGTTGGTGTTATCGTGCGTGTATCTGTGGTTGCGTGCTGCCTGTGCCCTCGGTCGATCCAAAGCAAATTCTCCATCAACTGCAGTTTCTCTGTAAGTGCTGCTATTTCATTCCGACCACGCGTTATTTCTAATTTTAAAACCTTTGATTCGATGTCGACCAGTTTGCTTATTTCTGAAACAGCTGCTTTTGATAACGCGTCCATAACAGAAACGAGCTGTGCTTGAAAACAAAAAGCTGTCGACATTTTGGCAAAGGTATATATAAAACTCAAATATGCTGATAACTGTATGTATTACTTTCAACGAGCTGTCAAATATTTAGTTTGTTAAATATAACAATGTGTGCCTCGAGTTCTTTGTACAAACATGCACACAACAAAGACACATGGTTCCATCTACAGGATCGGAGGGGAAATCACAGCAAAGAGAAGAGGCAACTTTGTATCTAAAAAGCATTTGGGAGAATAATTTTAGAACATTTTAATTTAACAACTACCATAAATATATCGAGTAAAGGGAGGTTAAATTATTATAAGTAGTTCATCAACTGTTAATTATCATTTGGTTGATTTCCATCTAATATCGTATACGATCCAGATAATCAAAGACGATTATAGTGTACTAAAGTCAGTTTTTAGGCTTAAATCCATATGCAGTGCACATAACACACATAGGATTTGAGGTAATCACAATCACTACAATTACCAGAATGCAACATAACAGGGCGGTCCTGGATATTTGATTGGCCAGTGGATGAATAGTTTCAGGAAGTGCTGCGAGTGGCAAAATGTTCGCCGACCAAAAAAAAAGTTGTCATTCGACAAGATTAACTTTGAGTAAAATGTTGCTTTTCCACACTCTTTATTAGAGCTAATAGTATGAATTTGATACCTGTCTGAAACTGGTGAGCTTCACCTACTCTCCAGATTGAGATGCAAGCTATCAATGGCACTGCAGAGCTCTTTTACATGCACCATAGTGTACACTATTACAACGTGCATCTGTGAGATTCTGCTAATAAATCAGACTGTTATACCAGTTTCTGGTTACACAGCCTGAAACTAAGCACTGCAAAAACTTGGAAAGTTTCTGTACAAGCCAGAATGTTTAACACAAATACATTTGAACGTAGGCTGATGTACAGGCAATGGAAAGTGTAGTCACATTCGGGCTACAGTGAGATGTGAAGTTCCCCCGAAGAGTACTCACCATCATTATTATTATAGACCAGTCCAGTCTTACCTTTTTTTGCTATATTTATTGGTAGCTGACCCTCTTCTCTGCAATTGGGGAAATTCTGCAATATCATGGTGAATTGTAAAACAATGATGTGGATTGATAGTGACACTTGCTCCTTGCTGGTATAATAAGTGCATCACTGATTATAAAATAAACTGTTTTCCGTTACACCAACCTTCTTTCTTTCCCCTCCTCTATTCCAGTCAGGATGTCAGGCAGAAGAGTAGTGGTGTTCTCTTCAGCAGCAGAGCTTGGTCCAGCTCTGGCTCACCTGGTAGCATTTTGGGCTGACAAGGCCCTGTTGGACCATGGCCGGTTCTCCCTGGGCCTCTCAGGGGGCAGCCTGGTGTCCATGCTCAGCAAGGAGCTGCCTGCCCTGCCAGACCTGGACTGCAGCCACTGGCTAGCAGGTTTCTGTGATGAGAGGCTGGTTCCCTTTGACGATGGAGAGAGTACCTATGGACTGTACAAGGTAACAGAATCTCATAGTTTACTGGTCCTTGCCTCGGCAGCTGCATATATTAAAATCACAGAGTTTACTGTAAACCTGATATGCACAAAAGATAACAATTAATATACACTGAATGTAAAAAATATTAGGAACACCTGCTCTTTCCATGACAGACTGACCAGGTGAAGGCCATGATCCCTTATTGATGTCAGTTGTTAAATCCACTTCAATCAGTATAGCTGAAGGGGAGGAGACAGGTTAAAGAAGGACAATTGAGACATGGATTGTGTGCAGTATGTGTGCCGTTCAGAGGGTGAATGGGCAAGACAACATATTTAAGTGCCGTTGAATGGGGTATGGTACTAGATGCCAGGCGCACCAGTTCAAATGTGTGCCAAGAACTGCATGGTTTTTCACGCTCAACCGTTTCCTGTGTGTATCATAAATGGTCCACCACCCAAAGGACATTCAGCCAACTTGACACAACTATGGGAAGCATTTGAGTCAACATGGGCCAGCATCCCTGTGGAACGCTTTCGAAACCTTGTAGAGTCCATGCCCCGACAAATTGAGGCTGTTCTGAGGGAAAAGGGGGGTGTAACTCAATGTTAGGAAGGTGTTCCTAATGTTTTGTACAGTCAGTGCATGTGCATATTCTTATCTACAGCCTGATGTCTGTATTTTTCTGCGAGCACACATATTTAATTCAGGGGCAGGGCATTTACCTTTTTCTAGTTCTCATTAAAACCTTAAGTAAGGACATTTCTTCTGCATCTATCAGGTTAAATAGCTCTTTATATTCAATCATGTTTTGTTTTTGTCAACAGAATCAGTTGTTCTCCTAAATCAACATGACGATTGACCCCTCTTTATCTGTACAGGAGTGTGCTGAGGATTATGCCCGCAAACTGAAGGAGGTACACAGACTCACACACAGACTCACACACACACAGTTCATTTATCACTTGTATGGTTATGAAACAAAGTAAAGTTATGACATGAAACACTGAGATATTATAGTCTATTTTGGTATTAAAGGTAGACTCAGCGATATGACGTAGATGCAGAAAGTAAACAGCACAGTGGGTCAATTTCCGCAACAACTAAGAGTGTTGAATCGCAAGACTCAACTTCTCTGCTGATTCGGTGCCCTGTCTACCACGCTGTGAACAGTGTGAAGGGAACCCGTGCAGATACTTTGTGCGACCGCGTGAGAGCGAAGTGTTGCATCTCGCTCATCTCAATAGCTCCAGTGCTGCTTGTGGCAACGTCATTTCACTGAGTCCTGAAGGAGGATATCTCTGTGTTTGATCTGTTGCTGCTGGACATGGGGCATGATGGACACACCTGTTCTCTCCTCCCAGACCATCCCCTGCTGTAGGTGAGCACAGTCTACAGCCCAGTTTCAGGTCGTCTTTATTGCACTGTAGCCTCATTCCATGTTGACTCCCAGGTTGTCTTTTTTTGCAGTCGCGTTGCACTGTTTATCAAATCTCACAACGCCTGGAGAAGTGTTTAGCATGTTATATGATAAAGCAATCTTCTCAGACGACCTGGAACGCCACCTGTATCACTCACTAGGTTGTAATTCTGGTATCAAAGGAGCTAAAACGGATAACTATTTACATCAATGTTACTAATACGTCTTCTTCTTTTTATCCATATGGTCTTGTGATGATCAGATCATGACATTACATCTGTTCTCCATGAGGGTTAAAAAACGTTAAAAAAGGCGTTGCTTGGTCTGGGTGTAATTAAAGCTGTTAGGTACTATTCACATCAGATAGTCTTTCATGAAGGAAGAACTGTCTTCTGTTATGGGAGATCAGAAAACCCTCAGCAAACACGTCCCAAGCAACCGCCCTCTCCCAGTTTCATGTTATCTGAACTGGAAATGAGCCATAACCACTCTACAGTTAGTTGAATAGAAATATTTATGTTTAGCACATATAAGGGAAGACGTTCATGTTGACACAAACATAATGTATTGTAGTGCAAAGCTATGAATGCATGATTGCAAATTACTGTCAGACCGACATATGGGGCTTTTAACCATGTTAGAAAATCTCACACCACTTCACACACCCATTGTTATAAATCCCCCTGGGAACCCAGCCTTCAGTCTATCATAATTAGAACATCTTTTAAAGACACTTATAGATAGTATGCAGTAGGTTAAAATATGGATTCAGAGGTTTGGGGCTATAAATTAATGTATAGCCAGTATTTTGTGGCGTCTCAGTGTAAGGTTTTAAAAAATTATCTTTAGATTCTTCCTTTCAGTTAATTCAAGTCTGGTTCTGACCAGTAGTGTGTTTATTTAATGTGTTCCGTCACACACATGTATACACCTGTCCTGCCATGCATGTGTTGTTTTAGTCACTCCACTGGCTATGTATGGACCGTTCTTGTGTTTTGGTTTTACTCCTCTTTTAGGAAACCTAGAAAATTGTGGCCCCAATCGGTGACTCGCCCAAGCCCCCACCACAACGTGTGACCATGACATTTCCCATGGTGAACTTAGCCCGCTGTGTGGTCTATGTGTCAACAGGGGGCAGCAAAGCACCAGTGCTAAAGGTACTGTATCCTATCCTCCAAACTGGCATCATCTCTGACGCAATAATATCTCACCCTGATCCTAACCTATTAAGCATCAAGAAATGTCACTATGAAGACTTGATTCAGGTTATTTGTATTTATGTTTACCTGTAATTTACTGTTTAAAAAAAAAAAATATCACAAAAATAGATCTCACTGTAAAACAGTAATGCATTGAGAGCATTTCTGTGGTTGTTGTTAACACTACGAGAAGTGAGCTTTTCCTGTCAAGTGCTGGAGTGTGGTGAAGGCCCGGCCCTACCTGCAGCCAGAGTGGTCCCCAGCCACGGTGAGCTGTTCTGGCTCACAGATGAACCGGCCACTGCTTCCTTGACACTCCAAATGGAGAGACCAGGGTCTGCAGCAAAACTCTACAGACCAAAGAGAAGGACAAAAAGGAGCTCAAAAACTCAACACCCACAGAGAAAAATGTACAGGATATCATTGAACAATCCTGTTTCTATTTGACAGTGTTATGTTTTAGGCATGAGATTAAACCCTACCTATCAGGGAAATGGGATTTAAGTGAATTAATGAATGAATAGGAAAACAAATTGATTGTTTACACATCAGTTGTAGAACGGTGCTGAATGTATGTATAATGATGGGGAAACCATTTGAAGTAGTTGCTGCATGATTCATTCCAGAGGAAACGGTGTAATGTCATAATAATACAAATAGTTTTACTGTTAAAGTTTCAGGGTTCTTTAGTGTGTACTATACCTCGCTCATCATTACTCAATGCCTAGGTTTACCTCCAATGTACTCACATCCTACCTTACCTTTGTCTGTACACTATGCCTTGAATCTATGCTATCGTGCCCAGAAACCTGCTCCTTTTACTCTCTGTTCCGAACGTGCTAGACGGCCAGTTTGTATAGCCTTTAGCCATACCCTTATCCTACTTCTCCTCTGTTCCTCTGGTGATGTGGAGGTTAATCCAGGTCCTGCAGTGCCTAGCTCCACTCCCATTCCCCAGGTGCTCTCATTTGTTGACTTCTGTAACCGTAAAAGCCTTTCATGCATGTTAACATTAGAAGCCTACTCCCTAAGTTTGTTTTACTCACTGCTTTAGCACACTCTGCCAACCCGGATGTCTTAGCCGTGTCTGAATCCTGGTTTAGGAAAACCACCAAAAACCCTGAAATCTCCATCGCTAACTATAACATTTTCCGCCAAGATAGAACTGCCAAAGGGGGCGGTGTTGCAATCTACTGCAAAGATAGCCTGCAGAGTTCTGTATTACTATCCAAGTCTGTACCCAAACAATTCGAGCTTCTACTTCTAAAAAATGCACCTTTCCAGAAACAAGTCTCTCACTGTTGCCGCTTGCTATAGACCTCCCTCTGCCCCCAGCTGTGCCCTCGATACCATATGTGAATTGATTGCCCCCCATCTATCTTCTGAGCTCATGCTACTAGGTGACCTAAACTGGGACATGCTTAACACTCTGGCCATCCTACAATCTAAGCTTAATGCCCTCAATCTCACACAAATTATCAATGAACCTACCAGGTATAACCCCAAATCCGTAAACACGGGCACCCTCCTAGATGTCATCCTAACTAACTCGCCCTCCAAATACACCTCTGCTGTTTTCAATCAAGATCTCAGCGATCACTGCCTCATTGCCTGCATCCGTAATGGGTCTGCGACCAAACGACCACCCCTCATCACTGTCAAACGCTCCCTAAAACACTTCTGCGAGCAGGCCTTTCAAATCGACCTGGCCGGGGTATCCTGGAATGACATTGACCTCATCCCGTCAGTAGATGATGCCTGGCTATTCTTTAAAAGTGCCTTCCTCACCATCTTAAATAAGCATGCCCCACTCAAAAAATGTAGAACTAGGAATAGATATAGTCCTTGGTTCACTCCAGACCTGTCTGCCCTTGACCAGCACAAAAACATCCTGTTGCGTTCTGCATTAGCATCGAATAGCCCCCGTGATATGCAACTTTTCAGGGAAGTTAGGAGCAAATATACACAGGCAGTTAGGAAAGCTAAGGCTAGCTTTTTCAAACAGAAATTTGCATCCTGTAGTACTAACTCAAAAAAGTTCTGGGACACTGTAAAGTCCATCGAGAATAAGAGCACCTCCTCCCAGCTGCCCACTGCTCTGAGGCTGGAAAACACTTACCACCGATAAATCCACTATAATTGAGCATTTCAATAAGCATTTCTCTACGGCTGGCCATGCTTTCCACCTGGCTACCCCTACCCCGGTCAACTGCCCGGCACCCTCCACAGCCACCCGCCAATGCCCCCACCATTTCTCCTTAACCCAAATCCAGATAGCTGATGCTCTGAAAGAGCTGCAAAATCTGGACCTATACAAATCAGCCGGGCTAGACAATCTGGACCCTGTCTTTCTAAAATTATCTGCCAAAATTGTTGCAACCCCTATTACTAGCCTGTTCAACCTCTTTCGTATCGTCTGAGATTCCCAAAGATTGGAAAGCTCTTCAAAGGGGGTGACACTCTCGACCTGAACTGCTACAGACCTATATCTATCCTACCCTGTCTTTCTAAGGTCTTCAAAAGCCAAGTTAACAAACAGATTACCGACCATTTCGAATCCCACCGTACCTTCTCCGCTATGCAATCTGGTTTCAGAGCTAGTCATGGGTGCACCTCAGCCCCGCTCAAGGTTCTAAATGACATCATAACCGCCATCGATAAGAGACATTACTGTGCAGCCGTATTTATCGACCTGGCCAAGGCTTTCGACTCTGTCAGTCACCACATTCTTATTGGCAGACTCAACAGCCTTGGTTTCTCAAGTGATTGCCTCGCCTGGTTTACCAACTACTTCTCTGATAGAGTTCAGAGAGTGATAGAGTTCACTCTTCTCTGTATACATCAATGATGTCGCTCTTGCTGCTGGTGATTCTCTGACCCACCTCTACGCAGATGACACCATTCTGTATACTTCTGGCCCCTCTTTGGACACTGTGTTAACTAACCTCCAGACGAGCTTCAATGCCATACAACTCTCCTTCCGTGGCCTCCAACTGCTCTTAAACGCAAGTAAAACTAAATGCATGCTATTCAATCGATCACTGCCCGCACCTGCTCGCTCGTCCAGCATCACTACTCTGGACGGCTCTGACTTAAAATACGTGGACAACTACAAATACCTGGGTGTCTGGTTAGACTGTAAACTCTCCTTCCAGACTCACATTAAGCATCTCCAATCCAAAATTAAATCTAGAATCGGCTTCCTATATCGCAACAAAGCATCCTTCACTCATGCTGCCAAACATACCCTCGTAAAACTGACCATCCTACCGATCCTCGACTTCGGTGATGTCATCTATAAAATAGCCTCCAACACTCTTCTCAACAAACTGGATGCAGTCTATTACAGTGCCATCCGTTTTGTCACCAAAGCCCCATACACTACCCACCATTGTGACCTGTACGCTCTCGTTGGTTGGCCCTCGCTTCATACTCGTCGCCAAACCCACTGGTTACAGGTTATCTACAAGTCTCTGCTAGGTAAAGCCCTGCCTTATCTCAGCTCACTGGTCACCATAGCAGCACCCACTCGTAGCACACGCTCCAGCAGGTATATCTCACTGGTCACCCCCAAAGCCAATTCCTCCTTTGGTCGTCTTTCCTTCCAGTTCTCTGCTGCCAATGACTGGAACGAACTGCAAAAATCTCTGAAGCTGGAGACTCATATCTCCCTCACTAGCTTTAAGCACCAGCTGTCAGAGCAGCTCACAGATCACTGCACATGTACATAGCCCATCTGTAAACAGCCCATCTATCTACCTACCTCATCCCCATACTGTATTTATTTATTTATCTTGCTCCTTTGCACCCCAGTATCTCTACTTGCACATTCATCTTCTGCACATCTATCATTCCAGTGTTTAATTGCTATATTGTAATTACTTCGCCACCATGGCCTATTTATTGCCTTAACTTACCTCATTTGCACTCACTGTATATAGACTTTTTGTTTTCTTTTGTTCTACTGTATTATTGACTGTATGTTTTGTTTATTCCATGTGTAACTCTGTGTTGTTGTATGTGTCGAATTGCTATGCTTTATCTTGGCCAGGTCGCAGTTGCAAATGAGAACTTGTTCTCAACTAGCCTAGCTGGTTAAATATAGGTAAAATAAAAAATTATATTTTAAAAATATTTTTAAAATGTATTGGGATTCCATGGGATTGTATGGGATTCCAACTAACTGCTTGTATGGTAGCCTCCGCCAGAAATGCTCCACATGAGACCAGTGTTTACTTTGTTACTAATCTGTTGACCGCTGTACTTTGAAGTCCGACTTTGCATTGGACTATCAAAGTGGGCGATAAAATGTATGACATGCACTTCTGTCCAACCAAAACATTTATGATGTTGATGATAAACTGAAATGGCACATGCCCTTCTTGGCTAAAGGGTACAGTGATGAAAATAAAAGTGAATATTTGTACAGAATTATTATCAATATTAACATTACAAATCGATTAATGTAGGTTAAAAAAATGAATTTGCTCAATTCGCAATAGTTTCCACGTGCAAAAATGATTATTCAACATGTCATTATAAACTTGCTGTTACATTGTAACAACCACCGTGTAATTTAGGCCCATCCCCTTTAAACATTGAGGGACATTCCCTTTAATCCTCTGGTTGACTAGAGCCTGAGACTATTTGCAGCGTTGTCACTGAGGTGTTGCGTTTTTGTCGGTGTGACATATTTTCATGAAAGGGCTTCAAGTCAGTGAAATATTTGCTCTTTCTGCATAGTGTACGTCTTTGTTCGTGTATAACTTGCTGGGCTTTGCGATGCACCGGTACATCTTCCTTCTGTCCACCGCCCTGACGTTACTGTTCTCCGGACCAGCTCAAGGATACTTCCCCGAAGAACGCTGGAGCCCCGAATCTCCACTTCTTGCCCCCCGGGTCCTCATTGCCCTTGTCTGCCGCAACTCTGAACATTCTCTGCCTTATTTCCTTGGAACTATCGAACGTCTGAATTATCCCAAGGACCGCGTGGCAATTTGGTAAGTGTCTCAGTTTAAATGTGAGGTATGGTCTCTGTTTTATGATGGTATTGCTGTGACTAGCATGTTCGATAGCTAACGTTACTGTAATTTACAAGGGCAGGGTGTCATATTCCTCGTTACTGGTCAATTTTATTATTTTTAGATGACAGTCGAAAGCAACTTTCCTAGCTCCAACCACATTGTACATATGCAACATCAGAATTACAGCTATCATCACAACGGTTCCGGAAAGATGAATCCAGTCGAGGTGGGCGCGACTTTCAGTCTTGCACTGTCTGGGAAAGTATTTAGGGGGAAACGGGGTAGTCATTTTCCTGCAACGTCACCATATTCTCGAATTAATTACGTAGAGTGCACTGCATGGTGCATAGTGTTCAATTGAATTGGTCATATGTTTGGCATTTCTGTTGAGGTAGTAGCAGATACTACTATCCAGTGCCTACGTGGTAATAATTCACCCATTGGAAACACAGAAAGGATAGAGCCCCCTTCTTGTAACTAGCTGAGACCTGTCTATCCGTCTTCTACTGTATTTCTCCTCACCTTGGCCAAGTAGAGCATATCCCCTCAGTCTGCAGACTATTCACTATTCAGATTTATGAATGTGTCGCCCTAAGGGATAGGCAAAATACTGATCAGTTAGTTAAGCTATTAAACCGAGATGATGACTACAGGAAATATAGCCACAGAAAATCTCTTGATTGTTCCCCATGATGAAAGCGGGGAGGGGACTGTGGATCTTTATATTTTAGCAGTCTAAATGACTGGGTGGTGGGATGGAGGTCAATTGGAGTATTTATTGGTATTAACCTCCAGGTCAGATAAAATACTGTGTAGCCTATTGCTAAACAGTGTACTGATGTTGTTTGGAGGTAAATAAAATAAACAATGACTTGGAACATCTACTACTGATATAGATATATTGTTAGTGAATGAGTTGTGTACAGGCTGACCACATTAGTTTAGATTAACACTTTAACACTCTGATAATGTAGTTAAATGAATGGCATTCAGTTGTTTTAAAGGGTATGAGTGTGATGTGCAAAGGGTAGCAATGTAGTTTACTGTCCGATTAAAAAATAAAAATGTGGTGGGGAGAGTAAGGTTCAACATGCTTGTCCACCTGTGTCTTGTGTGCTACAGTACCAACCCACTGGGCACAGATGTCAATTCAACGTCCGTTCCAAGTCGGTTCAATGTAATTTCATTGAAATGATGTGGAAACAACATTGATTCAACCAGTGTGCCCTGAGTGGGAACACTCTCACCCTGTCCTCTCCCGGTGCACTCAAACCTTTCAGGGACATACTTCCAGATGTGAAAGTATATTTAATTTCCTCCCGGTACGGGGATCTCCTATGTGTACACTTGTTGAAAACATTTTCATGGGCCTAATCATAGAATTACGTATAGAATCCCTATTAATTTAATAGGATCCCATAGGCCTAATAGTAAAGATTTGTAATTTAACTTTTAAATGTATTTCATTTTAATGTGACATAAACACAACCAGTCATGATGTTTTCATCTGATTTTCAAACTATTACTTCAAAAGGTTCATGTAAGCTACCTGCGCACGTTACTGAGGGACGGCCTAAGAATTTTGTTAAGGGGGTGCAAAAAATTCATGTTTTATAGCCTCATTTAGATATTTTTCTACTCTTAATTTCCAACATTTGGTAAGCTATTTATTAGTCAACTTGTCTATAATTAGATACATGTAGCTTCTGTCATTAGTTGATGCTGATGATCTAGAATACAATATAAAGGCTTGCTCACACTGGCGTAGCACACTATAGCACAGCTATACTGAAAAAGTCAGTTCATATAAGGAAATCAGTCAATTGAATAAATGCATTTTTAGTCCCTAATCTATGGATTTCACATGACTGGGAATACAGATATGAATCTGTTGGTCACAGATACCGTGCATTCAGAAAGTATTCAGAACCCTTGACTTTTTCCACATTTTGTTACGTTACAGCTATGGATGCACGATATATCGTGAGCATATCGGAATCGGCCTATATTAGCTAAAAATGCCAACATCGGTAGCGGCCCGATGTCTAGTTTAACACCAGTGTGCAAAACCGATGTCAAAGCTGACGTGCACACCTATATAACGTAGGTACATGACATAATGACGCCACGTAAAATTTTGCGCTACACGTGCAACACAGCATTCCTAACCTAGCCAACAATGTTTGCTGTGTGGATCAAGCAGTCAACAAGTTGAGCAGTCATTTGAAAGAGTAAGAACATTTCAGCGAGACAACTCAAAAGGCAAACTCCAATAACGCCAAGATAATGGAATTCATTGCCCTTGACAATCAACCGTTCTCTGTTGTGGGTGATGTTGGCTTTCGCGACTGGTCGAGCACCAGTACACACTACCAAATGCGCTATTTTTCAGATGTTGCCCTACCGGAGTTACACACTCATAGCGTCACTGCTATTAGCTTCACGACATACTATGGAACGCCGTTTGGGTCTTTGCGTGTCAAAAAAGATACACGTCAAATAACACTATTTGACAATAGCACTATTTGACGCGTTAAATAAGCTTTTAATTCTAGAATGTTGTGTGTTCTGAATTTGCAAGTGCAAGCCAAGCGCCACCGCTGCTATCAGTATGTCACGACTTCTGCCGAAGTCGGTTCCTCTCCTTCTTCGGGCGGTGTTCGGCGGTCGACGTCACTGGTCTTCTAGCCATTGCCGATCCATTTTTCGTTTTCCATTTGTTTTGTCTTGTTTTCCCACACACCTGGTTTTCATTCCCTCATTACGTGTTGTATATTTAACACTCTGTTCCCCCCATGTCTTTGTGTGGAATTGTTTGTTGTAGTGCTTGTGTACATTGTTGTCTGGTGCGCGACGGGTTTTGTACCCATACGTTGTTATTCTGGATGCCGGTGGTTTTGTATATTAAACTGCTCCGGTTACCCAGTTCTGCTCTCCTGCGTCTGACTTCCCTGCCACCAGTTACGCACCCCTTACAGAATTCCGCACCAAATCTATGGAGTCAGCAGGAGCAGGTGCCCCTGGTATGGGGGTCGAGGAGCGCGTCCAGGAACACACATTGATGCTCCACAATCTCGGCGCCGCCATGGACCTCATCGTCCAAGCTATGGACCGCTGGGAGAGACGGGGAGTTCCTCCGGCACCTCCACCAGCACAACAGGGGCCTCCACTACTCGCTCCCCCTGCACCCGGTTCCAGTGGGATTCGCCTCGCCATCCCCGGGGAGTATGATGGGATGGCTGCTCGCTGCCAGGGTTTCCTGCTTCAGTTGGAATTATACCTGGCCACCGTCCACCCGGCTCCTTCGGGCCGTGAAAGGGTGTTCGCCCTCGTCTCCTGCCTCTCGGGGAAAGCCCTGGAGTGGGCCAACGCCGTGTGGGTGGAGGGAGATGCGGTGCTGGACCACTTTGAGGAGTTCACCCGTCGTTTCCGGGCAGTCTTCGACCACCCGACCGAGGGTAGAGCGGCGGGTGAATGTCTTTTCCACCTGCGACAGGGAACGAGGAGCACACAGCAGTTTGCGTTGGACTTTCGGACCCTGGCCGCCGGAGCGGGATGGAACGTCAGGGCCCTGATCGACCACTATCGTTGCAGTTTGCGCGAGGACGTCCGTCGAGAGTTGGCCTGCAGGGACACCACCCTCACCTTTGACCAGCTGGTGGACCTGTCCATTCGGCTGGATAACCTGCTGGCTACCCGCGGACATCCCCCAGCACCACCGCTCCGATGCCCATGGGAGGTGCTGCGCTCAGGGAGACCGGAGGAGGTTCCGTCTCGTGCACCATCTGTGGCCGCAGAGGTCACACTGCCGGTCGGTGCCGGGATGGTTCCTCTGGGGGTCGAGGCAGCAGGCAGGACACTCTGGCGTCACCCCAGATGAGAAGGCACCATTCTCACCCAGAGCCCTCTGTTGCACACATGTTTTTGTTTGTTACTTTTCCTGAGTTTTCCCCGCATTCCCAGCATAAGGCGCTCGTCGATTCAGGCGCGGCTGGGAATTATATAGACAGATCATTTGCACATAGTTTATGGATCCCCATCGTTCGTGTGGCTATGCCCTTCCCAGTTCATGCTTTAGACAGTCGACCATTAGGGTCAGGGTTAATTAGGGAGGCCACCGCTCCTCTGGGCATGGTGACGCAGGGGGGTCACACGGAGAGAATCAGTCTCTTTCTCATTGACTCTCCTGCGTTTCCCGTGGTGCTAGGCCTACCCTGGTTGTCATGACCCCACTGTTTCATGGCAACGGAGGGCTCTCACGGGGTGGTCGCGAGAGTGCTCGGGGAGGTGTTTAGGGGTTTCCGTAGGTGCTACTACGGTGGAAAGTCCAGACCAGGTCTACACCGTGCACATTCCCCCCGAATATGCCGATTTGTCTCTCGCCTTCTCCAAAGAGAAGGCGACTCAATTACCACCCAATCACACGGGGTTTGTGCGATAAATCTCCTGGTAGACGCCGCACTTCCCAGGAGTCACGTGTATCCCCTGTCACAGGCGGAGATGGCGGCTATGGAAACATGTCTCCGAATCCCTGCGTCGGGTACATTCGGTCCTCCACTTCACCCACCTCCTCGAGTTTCTTTTTTGTGAAGAAGAAGGAGGGAGGTCTGCGCCCGTGTATTGACTACCAAGGCCTAAATCAGATCACGGTGAGGTACAGTTACCCTCTACCTCTTATCGCCACAGTGATTGAGTCAATGCACGGGTCGCGCTTCTTCACCGAACTAGATCTCAGTAGTGCTTACAACCTGGTGCATATCCGGGGGGGGAGACGAGTGTTCAGTACGACCTCAGGCCATTATGAGTACCTCGTCATGCCGTACGGGTTGATGAATGCTCCATCAGTCTTCCAAGCCTTTGTAGACGAGATTTTCAGGGACCTGCACGGGCAGGGTGTAGTGGTGTATATTGATGACATTCTGATTTACTCCGCTATACGCGCCGAGCACGTGTCCCTGGTGCGCAGGGCGCTGAGGTTTATCCGGGGTTTTGGTCAGGTAGCGGCTCCCATTACCTCATTGCTGAAGGGGGGCCCGGTACGTTTGCAGTGGTCGGCTGAGGAGGACAGGGCTTTTGGTCACCTGAGGGCTCTGTTTACCTCGGCTCCCGTGCTGGCCCTTCCGGATCCCTCTTTGGCATTCATAGTGGAGGTGGACGCGTTTGAGGCTGGGATAGGAGCCGTGCTCTCTCATCGCTCAGGTACGCCGCCGAAGCTCCGCCCCTGTGCCTTCTTCTCGAGGAATCTCAGCCCGGCGGAGCGAAACTATGACATGGGGGACCAGGAGCTGTTGGCTGTCGTCAAGGCTTTGAAGGCGTGGAGACATTGGCTTGAGGGGGCTAAACACCCTTTTCTCATCTGGACTGACCACCACAATCTGGAGTACATCCGGGCGGCGAGGAGACTGAACCCTCGCCAGGCAAGGTGGGCCATGTTTTTCACCCGTTTTGTTTTCACCCTTTCTTACAGACCAGGTTCCCAGAACGTGAAGGCAGACGCACTGTCCCGGCTGTATGACACAGAGGAGCGGCCCATGGATCCCACCCCCATACTCCCGGCCTCCTGCCTGGTGGCGCCGGTAGTGTGGAAGCTGGACGCAGACATTGAGCAGCAATGGGGTGCCTGAGGACATAGTGTCTGATCGGGGTCCCCAGTTCACTTCGAGGGTCTGGAGGGCGTTCATGTAACGTCTGGGGGTCTCGATCAGCATTACCTTGGGTTTTCACCCCGAGAGTAACGGGCAGGTGGAGTGAGTTAACCAGGATGTGGGTAGGTTTCTGAGGTCTTATTGCCAGGACCGGCCGGGGGAGTGGGCGGCGTTCGTGCCCTGGGCAGAGATGGCCCAGAACTCGCTCTGCCACTCCTCCACTAACCTCTACCCCCTTCCAGTGTGTACTGGGGTATCAGCCGGTTCTGGCTCCTTGGCATCAGAGTCAGACCGAGGCTCCTGCGGTGGACGACTGGTTCCGGCGCGCGGAGGAGACATGGAACGCCGCCCATGTTCACCTTCAGCGCGCAGTGCTGTGCCAGAAAGCCAGCGCAGACCGTGCGGGGGACCAGGTCTGGCTCTCGACCCGAAACCTGCCCCTCCGCCTGCCCTGCCGGAAGCTGGGTCCGCGGTTTGTGGGGCCATTTAAAGTCCTGAGGAGACTGAACGAGGTGAGTCACAGGTTACAGCTTCCCCCTG
The DNA here is from genome assembly GCF_045679555.1 of Salvelinus alpinus. Lineage (NCBI taxonomy): Eukaryota > Metazoa > Chordata > Actinopteri > Salmoniformes > Salmonidae > Salvelinus > Salvelinus alpinus. The sequence continues at coordinate 1,167,580 of NC_092121.1, read as the reverse complement.
ATTACCGTATTAACCCCTCGTTCCATGTGTCTCTCCTTAGGCCGGTGGTGGCTGGCCCGCTCCAGGAGTCTGAGGTGCGGGAGGTTCCTCCGCCCCCTCTGGACATCAAGGGGCCATTGACAGAAGTTTACATACACTAAGTTGACTATGCCTTTAAACAGCTTGGAAAATTCCAGAAAATGATGTCATGGCTTTAGAAGCTTCTGATAAGCTAATTGACATAATTTGAGTCAATTGGAGGTGTACCTGTGGATATATTTCAAGGCCTACCTTCAAACTCAGTGCCTCTTTGCTTGACATCATGGGAAAATCCAAAGAAATCAGCCAAGACCTCAGAAAAACAATTGTAGACCTCCACAAGTCTGGTTCATCCTCGGGAGCAATTTCCAAACACCTGAAGGTAACACGTTCATCTGTACAAACAATAGTACGCAAGTATTAACACCATGGGACCACGCAGCCGTCGTACCGCTCAGAAAGGAGACGTGTTCTGTCTCCAAGAGATGAACGTACTTTGGTGCGAAAAGTGCAAATCAATCCCAGAACAACAGCAAAGGACCATGTGAAGATGCTGGAGGAAACGGGTACAAAAGTATCTATATCCACAGTTAAAGGAGTCCTATATCGATATAACCTGAAAGGCCACTCAGCAAGGAGGAAGCCACTGCTCCAAAACCGCCATAAAAAAGCCAGACTACGGTTTGCAACTGCACATGGGGACAAAGATCGTACTTTTTGGAGAAATGTCCTCAGGTCTGATGAAACAAAAATAGAACTGTTAGCCATAATGACCATCGTTATGTTTGGAGGAAAAATGGGAACGCTTGCAAGCCGAAGAACACCATCCCAACCGTGAAGCACGGGGGTGGCAGCATCATGTTGTGGGGGTGCTTTGCTGCAGGAGGGCCTGGTGCACTTCACAAAATAGATGGCTTCATGAGGAAGGAAAATTATGTGCATATATTGATGCAACATCTCATGACATCAGTCAGGAAGTTAAAGCTTGGTCGCAAATGGGTCTTCCAAATGGACAATGACCCCAAGCATACTTCCAAAGTTGTGGCAAAATGGCTTAAGGACAACAAGTCATGGTATTGGAGTGGCCATCACAAAGCCCTGACCTCAATCCTATAGAAAATTTGTGGGCAGAACTGAAAAGCGTGTGCAAGCAAGAAGGCTTACAAACATGACTCAGTAACACCAGCTCTGTCAAGAGGAATGGGCCAAAATTCACCCAACTTATTGTGGGAAGCTTGTGAAAGGCTACTTTTGACCCAAATTTAACAATTTAAAAGCAGTGCTACCGAATACCAATTGAGTGTATGTAAACTTCTGACCCACTGGGAATGTGATGAAAGAAATAAAAGCTGAAATAAATCATTCTCTCTACTATTATTCTGACATTTCACATTCTTAAAGTGGTGATCCTAACTGACCTAACTGACTTGCCTATTTAAAGGTAAAAAATAATAATAATAATAATAATAAAAATAAACTGGAAATTTTACTAGGATTAAATGTCAGGAATTGTGAAAAACTGAGTTTAAATGTATATGGCTAAGGTGTATGTAAACTTCCGACTTCAATTGTATATTCCTCAGATCCAAAATGAATGGAAAATGTCATTATTGGCATAGGCCTATCTGGATCTACACAACCAATGTCAGAATGACATTTATAGGCTACCCGTGCATATGGTTTCTGGAGAGCAGAGGAGGAGTGGATTTGGACTGTACACGAGTTGGAGAGGTCTTGGTTTGTGTAATCGGGAGTTTGATGAGTATGTAAGTAAATCTTGGACAGCTAGAGTGAGGAGACAGGAGTGAACAAACTTAGCAAGGAGCTGCAGTGTTTTCACAGACCAGTGTGACATCAGCAATCCACTTCACACTGAGAAGATAGGACCTGCTTTGGCTGCCTGCTATTAGGACTGGAGAATTATAAGCTGTGCTGTCACACACTGTTGTGCCTAGAGGTTTAGGCCAGACCAGCACTCTGACTCTGTTGCCTGTTTGGAAACAACCCCTAGGCTATATTCTGCATGATTTGGATAGATTAAGGCTAAGCAATATGGGAAGTAGCTCCTCCCTTGGGCCCCATCTAGAAACAGCCCCTAGCTCCTAACCCCTAGGCACTGATCTGGAAGAATTTGACAGGAAGGCCTGCAGACTAAACATGAAGATAGTTAGCTCCTCGTTGCCCTCTGCTTACAGAGTAGCCTACCTAGCCAATCCTCTCAGATCTACATGCCTAAAGGAGGTAGGGGATAGGGGTTGTCTCTTGACGGGGCCTAGGGCTCAGGAGGAGTGATAGGTGTTGTAACTAGAGAACGACCGATATTGTCACACTCTGATCTGTTTCACCTGTCCTTGTGATTGTCGCCACCCCCTCCAGGTGTCGCTTATTTTCTCTGGTGTATTTATCCCTGTCTCTTTGAGCCAGTTGGTCTTGTATGTTTTCAAGTCAACCAGCGTGTTTTCCGTACTCCTTTTCTATTCTCTTTTTGCTTGTCCTCCCGGGTTTTGACCCTTGCCAGTTTTCTGGACTCCATTCCCGCCTTCCTGACCATTCTGCCTGCACTGACCTCGAGCCTGTCTGCCCTTCGGTACCTCCTAGACTCTGAACTGGTTTTGAGCTTTTGCCTTTACACAACCATTCTTTTGCCTACCCCTTTTTGGATTTAATAAACTTCAAAAACTCTTACCATCTGCCTTCTGTGTATGCATCTGTGTCTCGCCTTGTGCCCTTATAGATATGGATATTTGTTTTTACGCCCAATACCAATTTTTGGGGGTCAAGGAGGCCGATGGCCGATATTTTAGGCTGATATTCAATATCCATTACATTTTAACATTTTGATGACAATATTCCAGAGACAGCAGTGTATATTCGTTAATACATACATTTTAAAATAACACATTTGACTTTATTTTTACCAATCTAACTACATAACACTATTTTACTTGAATGGTAAATCTCTTGATAAACTTGGTAAATTAAGATGGCATAGACCTTCTCACAATACAGGTGAATGCATAGTCAATAGGAGTGTGTGCATGCATTGAGTTATTGAGCTTGTTTTGGCTTATCAGTGGAGAGTAGCTATGGTGCTACAGGTAACAAAATCTATTTGTCTTCCATTTGGGACTTATATTAGCCTACAACTGATCCGAAATGGGCAGTATTGCTGTTGCATGTATTTGAAATACGTATTTTAATTACTTTTAAGTATTTTGGAATTGGAATTTCACTGGGCTGAACTACACTCCAATGTATTTTCAAAATACAAAAATACTTTTCTATAAAAAATGTTTATAGCGGTTCACCCTGCGTTGGTATCAGAAGTCTGATACACTATGGTGTGATAACAGCGTCTGCTAAATTAACTAAATGTATATATTTAAATGTTTGTTGAGGGGAAAAGTACTTGATACAATTGTGATATGTTGTTGTCTCACCTGCATTCGGAAAGTATTCAGACCCCTTGACTTTTTCCACGTTTTCTTACGTTACAGCCTTATTCTAAAATGGATTCAATAAAAAAAAATCCTCATCAATCTTTAAACAATACCACATAATGACAAAACGAAAACAGGTTTTTAAAAATGTATTTACGTTTATATATATATTTTTTTTACATAAGTATTCAGACCCTTTGCTAAGACAAGGAACTTCACTGGACTTTATGCAAACTGGAAACCATATATCCTGAGGTTGCATTTATTGTAGAGGGGGATTTTAACAAAGTAAATTTGAGGAAAAGGCTTCCTAAATTCTATCAGAATATCGACTGTAGCACTCGCGCTGGAAAAACACTCGACCATTGCTACTCCAACTTTCGGGATGCATACTAGGCCCTCCCCCGCCCTCCTTTCGGCAAATCTGACCACGACTCCATTTTGCTCCTCCCTTCCTATAGGCAGAAACTCAAACAGGAAGTACCCGTGCTAAGGACAATTCAATGCTGGTCTGACCAATCGGAATCCACGCTTCAAAATTGTTTTGATCACGCAGACTGGGATATGTTCCGGGTAGCTTTGGAGAATAATATTGACTTGTACACCGAGACGGTTACTGATTTTATCAAGAAGTGTATAGGAGATGTTGTGCCCACTAAAACCTACACTAACCAGAAACCGTGGATAGATGGCAGCATTCAACCCTAAACTGAAGCGCGAACCACCGCATTTAACCATGGCAAGGTGACTGGGAATATGGCAGAATACAAACAGAGTGGTCATTCCCTCCATAAGGCAATCAAACAGGCAAAACGTCAGTACAGAGAAAGTGGAGTCGCAATTCAACGGCTCAGACACGAGACGTATGTGGCAGGGTCTACAGACAATCACGGACTACAAAAGGAAAACCAGCTACGTCGCAGACACTGACGCCTTGCTCCCAGCTACCAAGGACTGTGGGCTCTCCTTCTCCGTGGCCGACATGAGACATTTAAGACATTTAAGACGTGTTAACCCTCGCAAGGCTCCCGGCCCAGACGGCATCCCTAGCCACATTCTCAGAGCATGTGCAAACCAGCTGGCTGGTGTGTTTACAGACATTCAATCTCTCCCTTTCCCTGTCTGCTGTCCACACATGCTTTAAGATGGCCACCATTGTCCCTGTACCCAAGAATGTAAAGGTAACAGAACTAAATGACTATCGCCTGGTAGCACTCACTTCTGTCATCATTAAGTGCTTTGAGAGACTAGTCAAGGATCATATCACCTCCACCTTACCTGTCACCCTAGACCCACTCCAATTTGCTTACCGCCCCAATAGGTCCACAGACGATGCAATCGGCATCACACTGCACACTGCCCTATCCCATCTGGAAAAGAGGAATACCTATGTAAGAATGCTGCTAATTGACTATAGCTCAGCATTCAACACCATAGTACCCTCCAAGCTCGAGGCCCTGGGTCTGAACCCTGCCCTGTGCAATTGGGTCCTGGACTTCCTGACGGGCCGCCCCCAGGTGGTGAAGGTAGGAAACAACACCTCCACTTCGTGGATCCTCAACACTGGGGCCCCACAAGGGTGCATGCACAGCCCCCTTCCTGTACTCCCTGTTCACCCATGGCTGCGTGGCCATGCACGCCTCCAACTCAATCATCAAGTTTGCAGATGACACAACAGTAGTAGGCTTTATTACCATCAACGATGAGGGCTCTGGTAGTGTGGTGTCAGGAAAATAACCTCACTCAACGTCAACAAAACAAAGGAGATGATCGTGGACTTCAGGAAACAGCAGAGGGAGCACCCCCCAATCCACATCGAAGGGACAGCAGTGGAGAAAGTGGAAAGTTTTAAGTTCCTCGGTGTACACATCACGGACAAACTGAAATGGTCTGAATGGTAGGCTAAAAAGATCATCAAGGACAACAACCACCCAAGCCACTGCCTGTTCACCCAGTTATCATCCACAAGGCAAGGTCAGTACAGGTGCATCAAAGCTGAGACCGAGAGACTGAAAAACAGCTTCTAAATCAAATCAAATCAAATTTTATTAGTCACATACACATGGTTAGCAGATGTTAATGCGAGTGTAGCGAAATGCTTGTGCTTCTAGTTCCGACAATGCAGTAATAACCAACAAGTAATCTAACCTAACAATTCCACAACTACTACCTTACACACACACACAAGTGTAAAGGGATAAAGAATATGTACATAAAGATATATGAATGAGTGGTGGTACAGAACGGCATGGCAGATGCAGTAGATGGTATAGAGTACGGTATATACATATGAGATGAGTACTGTAGGGTATGTAAACATAAAGTGGCATAGTTTAAAGTGGCTAGTGGTACATGTATTACATAAAGATGGCAAGATGCAGTAGATGATATAGAGTACAGTATATACATATGAGATGGGTAATGTAGGGTATGTAAACATTATATTAAGTGGCATTGTTTAAAGTGGCTAGTGGTACATTTTTACATAATTTCCATCAATTCCCATTTTTAAAGTGGCTGGAGTTGAGTCAGTATGTTGGCAGCGGCCGCTAAATGTTAGTGGTGGCTGTTTAACAGTCTGATGGCCTTGAGATAGAAGCTGTTTTTCAGTCTCTCGGTCCCTGCTTTGATGCACCTGTACTGACCTCGCCTTCTGGATGATAGCGGGGTGAACAGGCAGTGGCTTGGGTGGTTGTTGTCCTTGATGATCTTTATGGCCTTCCTGTGACATCGGGTGGTGTAGGTGTCCTGGAGGGCAGGTAGTTTGCCCCTGGTGATGCGTTCTGCAGACCTCACTACCCTCTGGAGAGCCTTACGGTTGTGGGCGGAGCAGTTGCCGTACCAGGCGGTGATACAGCCCGACAGGATGCTCTCGATTGTGCATCTGTAGAAGTTTGTGAGTGCTTTTGGTGACAAGCCGAATTTCTTCAGCCTCCTGAGGTTGAAGAGGCGCTGCTGCGCCTTCTTCACAACGCTGTCTGTGTGGGTGGACCAATTCAGTTTGTCCGTGATGTGTACACCGAGGAACTTAAAACTTTCCACCTTCTCCACTACTGTCCCGTTGATGTGGATAGGGGGGTGCTCCCTCTGCTGTTTCCTGAAGTCCACAATCATCTCCTTTGTTTTGTTGACGTTGAGTGTGAGGTTATTTTCCTGACACCACACTCCGAGGGCCCTCACCTCCTCCCTGTAGGCCGTCTCGTCGTTGTTGGTAATCAAGCCTACCACTGTAGTGTCATCCGCAAACTTGATGATTGAGTTGGAGGCGTGCATGGCCACGCAGTCGTGGGTGAACAGGGAGTACAGGAGAGGGCTCAGAACGCACCCTTGTGGGGCCCCAGTGTTGAGGATCAGCGGGGTGGAGATGTTGTTACCTACCCTCACCACCTGGGGGCGGCCCGTCAGGAAGTCCAGGACCCAGTTGCACAGGGCGGGGTCGAGACCCAGGGTCTCGAGCTTGATGACGAGTTTGGAGGGTACTATGGTGTTAAATGCTGAGCTGTAATCGATGAACAGCATTCTAACATGGGTATTCCTCTTGTCCAGATGGGTTAGGGCAGTGTGCAGTGTGGTTGCGATTGCGTCGTCTGTGGACCTATTGGGTCGGTAAGCAAATTGGAGTGGGTCTAGGGTGTCCGGTAGGGTGGAGGTGATATGGTCCTTGACTAGTCTCTCAAAGCACTTCATGATGACGGAAGTGAGTGCTACGGGGCGGTAGTCGTTTAGCTCAGTTACCTTAGCTTTCTTGGGAACAGGAACAATGGTGGCCCTCTTGAAGCATGTGGGAACAGCAGACTGGGATAAGGATTGATTGAATATGTCCGTAAACACACCAGCCAGCTGGTCTGCGCATGCTCTGAGGACGCGGCTGGGAATGCCGTCTGGGCCTGCAGCCTTGCGAGGGTTAACACGTTTAAATGTTTTACTCACCTCGGCTGCAGTGAAGGAGAGCCCGCAGGTTTTGGTAGGGGGCCGTGTCAGTGGCACTGTATTGTCCTCAAAGCGGGCAAAAAAGTTGTTTAGCCTGTCTGGGAGCAAGACATCCTGGTCCGCGACGGGGCTGGTTTTCTTTTTGTAATCCGTGATTGACTGTAGACCCTGCCACATACCTCTTGTGTCTGAGCTGTTGAATTGCGACTCGATTTTGTCTCTGTACTGGGACTTAGCCTGTTTGATTGCCTTGCGGAGAGAATAGCTACACTGTTTGTATTCGGTCATGCTTCCGGTCACCTTGCCCTGGTTAAAAGCAGTGGTTCGCGCTTTCAGTTTCACGCGAATGCTGCCGTCAATCCACGGTTTCTGGTTTGGGAATGTTTTAATCGTTGCTGTGGGTACGACATCGTCAATGCACTTCCTAATGAACTCGCTCACCGAATCAGCATATTCGTCAATATTGTTGTTGGACGCGATGCGGAACATATTCCAATCCGCGTGATCGAAGCAGTCTTGAAGCGTGGATTCAGATTGGTCGGACCAGCGTTGAACAGACCTGAGCGCGGGAGCTTGTTGTTTGAGTTTCTGTTTGTAGGCTGGAATCAACAAAATGGAGTCGTGGTCAGCTTTTCCGAAAGGGGGGCGGGGGAGGGCCTTATATGCGTCGCGGAAATTAGTATAACAATGATCTAGGGTTTTCCCAGCCCTGGTAGCACAATCGATATGCTGATAGAATTTAGGGAGTTTTGTTTTTAGATTAGCCTTGTTAAAATCCCCAGCTACGATGAATGCAGCCTCAGGGTGTGTGGTTTCCAGTTTACAAAGAGTCAGATAAAGTTCGTTCAGGGCCATCGATGTGTCTGCTTGGGGGGGAATATATACGGCTGTGATTATGATTGAAGAGAATTCCCTTGGTAGATAATGCGGTCGACATTTGATTGTGAGGAGTTCTAGATCAGGTGAACAGAATGACTTGAGTTCCTGTGTGTTGTTATGATGATCACACCACTTCTCGTTAATCATAAGGCATACCCCCCCGCCCCTCTTCTTACCGGAAAGATGTTTGTTTCTGTCGGCGCGATGCATGAAGAAACCAGCTGGCTGCACCGACTCCGTTAGCGTCCCTTGAGTTAGCCATGTTTCCGTGAAGCAGAGCACGTTGCAATCCCTGATGTCTCTCTGGAATGCTACCCGTGCTCGGATTTCATCAACCTTATTGTCAAGAGACTGGACATTGGCGAGTAGTATGCTAGGGAGTGGAGCGCGATGTGCCCGTCTCCGAAGCCTGACCACGAGACCGCCTCGTTTGCCCCTTTTTCGGCGTCGCACAGGGTCGCCGGCTGGGATCAGATCCATTGTATTGGGTGGAAGGCAAAACACTGGATCCGTTTCGGGAAAGTCATATTCCTGGTAGGAACGATGATGAGTTGACGTTAATCGTATATTCAGTAGTTCCTCCCGACTGTATGTAATGAAACCTAAGATTACCTGGGGTACCGATGTAAGAAATAACACATAAAAAAACAAAATACTGCATATTTTCCAAGGAACGCGAAGCGAGGCGGCCATCTCTTTTCGGCGCCGGAAGTATAGTACTATCTCAAGGCCATCAGACTGTTAAATAGCCATCACTTGGTGCTGTTTACTGCTACAATGAGAACTAGCTCAATGGCGATGACATTTGCTACTAAGCCATAAATGTGCATAATATCTTACGAAGGTAGGAAAAACTATGAAACAATGATGCACGTCAATATACGGATACGATTGCGGCTGGTCAGATCAGCAAACCAGTAAATAGCTAACTTTACTCAGCAAGTCAGGTGGCTCGTTGCCGAAAATGGTGCATATAGCTAGCTAGCCACATTTGCTATTAGCTCCTATCTGATATCTTAGCACCATGTTTATCTAGCCAGCAAGAGAGCAATAGTAAAGACCTATTTTTGTAGGCACTAAATCAAAATCAAATCAAATTTATTTATATAGCCCTTCTTACATCATCAAAGTGCTGTACAGAAACCTAGCCTAAAACCCCAAACAGCAAGCAATGCAGGTGTAGAAGCACGGTGGCTAGGAAAAACTCCCTAGAAAGGCCAAAACCTAGGAAGAAACCTAGAGAGGAACCAGGCTATGAGGGGTGGCCAGTCCTCTTCTGGCTGTGCCGGGTGGAGATTATAACAGAACATGGCCAAGATGTTCAAATGTTCATAAATGACCAGCATGGTCAAATAATAATAATCACAGTAGTTGTCGAGGGTGCAACAAGTCAGCACCTTAGGAGTAAATGTCAGTTGGCTTTTCATAGCCGATCATTGAGAGAATCTCTACCGCTCCTGCTGTCTCTAGAGAGTTGAAAACAGCAGGTCTGGGAAAGGTAGCACGTCCGGTGAACAGGTCAGGATTCCATAGCCGCAGGCAGAACAGTTGAAACTGGAGCAGCAGCACGGCCAGGTGGACTGGGGACAGCAAGGAGTCATCATGCCAGGTAGTCCTGAGGCATGGTCCTAGGGCTCAGGTCCTCCGAGAGAGAGAGAAAGAAAGAGAGGATTAGAGAGAGCATACTTAAATTCACATAGGACACCGGATAAGACAGGAGAAGTACTCCAGATATAACAGACTGACCCTAGCCCCCCGACACATAAACTACTGCAGCATAAATACTGGAGGCTGAGACAGGAGGGGTCAGGAGACACTGTGGCCCCATCCAATGATACCCCCGGACAGGGCCAAACAGGCAGGATACAACCCCAACCTTTTTGCCAAAGCACAGCCCCCACACCACTAGAGGGATACCTTCAACCACCAACTTACCATCCTGAGACAAGGCCGAGTATAGCCCACAAAGATCTCCGCCACGGCACAACCCAAGGGGGGGCGCCAACCCAACCCTAACTCCGCCATAGTTCATTGGACAAAGGGTATGAGAAAATGAATGATTTTTTTTATTTTTTTTTGATAGGCCTCTGGTAAACACAGGCTTAGGAGATCTTATACGTTTTGTTATACGTCACTTTTTTAAAATTATTTTATTAAAATGAAGCATAAAAAGCTTTATAATTCATAAAAGGTCAATTTAAGTGACTGATATTATTTCATAGTACACAATGTATAATATCTCCTAAACCTGTATTAATTTCAGGGTTTTATGTTCTAGAAGCATGGTTTTGACTGCTCCTACAGTTTTGCATAGGTTTACAGTTTAACTAATGCCCCGGCCCAAAAAGACGATTTCCGTACACGGCCACATAGAGAAGTCAGATTCGAAAATTCCTAATACGACATTTTAGTCATTGCTTTGTGCATAAAACATCCATTGAATTATTCAAATAATTTTCGCTGAGGCCAATTGTTTTTTCATCACTCACCATTTTATATTCGTCTGACATATTTTTGGATGATGTGTTGACGTCATCGCTCCTCGCGCTACTCTCTGTGCACACTGAGTGCTAGTGACGTGATGTTGGTCCATGTAAACCGGATGCAACCCGGATATAGACGGTCCATGAATCAGCGTATGCGAAAGTGAGTAGATTACCTTATTATTACTGAATTAGCAAAAATAATTAGATTTTTGTCACTGTGTCAATTCATCCATTTCTCAATACTCCACCTTTCTTTTGGAGAATGAGCTAGCTTGCTGCTGATTTTCCCAGCTAGACATTCATTTGCATTGTGCAGTGCATCTGGCTCAGACGGTGAGTGTCGGCTGGCATAGCTGCTGTTATGCTATGCAGAGGGACTATCAGCAAAGCCGATAGAGATGGGCCAATAGCCGATAGACTAAAAAAGGCCTGCCTCCTGAGTGGCGCAGCGGTCTATGGCACTGCATCGCAGCGTTAGAGGCATCAATACTAGAGGTCGACCGATTATGATTTTTCAACGCCGATACCGATTGTTGGCGGACCAAAAAAAGTCGATACCGATTAATCGGCCGATTTATATTTATTTATTTGTAATAATGACAATTACAACAATACTTAATGAACACTTTTATTTTTACTTAATATAATACATCAATAAAATCTATTTAGCCTCAAATAAATAATGAAACATGTTCAATTTGGTTTAAATAATGCAAAAACAAAGTGTTGGAGAAGAAAGTAAAAGTGCAATATGTGCCATGTAATAAAGCTAACGTCTAAGTTCCTTGCTCAGAACATGAGACCATTTGAAAGCTGGTGGTTCCTTTTAACATGAGTCTTCAATATTCCCAGGTAAGAAGTTTTAGGTTGTAGTTATTATAGGAATTATAGGACTATTTCTCTCTATTCCATTTGTATTTCATTAACCTTTGACTATTGGATGTTCTTATAGGCACTATAGTATTGCCAGTGTAACAGTATAGCTTCCGACCCGCTCCTCGCCCCTATCTGGGCTCGAACCAGGGACACATCGACAACAGCCACCCTCGAAGCATTGTTACCCATCACTCCACAAAAGACGTGGCCCTTGCAGAGCAAGGGGAACAACTACTTCAAGGTCTCAGAGCGAGTGACGTCACTGATTGAAACGCTATTAGCGCACACCCCGCTAACTAGCTAGCCATTTCACATCGGTTACATCAGCCTAATCTCGGGAGTTGATAGGCTTGAAGTCATAAACAGCTCAATGCTTGAAGCACAGCGAAGAGCTGTTGGCAAATGCAGAAAAGTGCTGTTTGAATGAATGCTTACGAGCATGCTGCTGACTACCACCGCTCAATTAAATATCAAATCATAGACTTAATTATAACATAATAACACACAGAAATACGAGCCTTGGGTCATAATATGGTCAAATCTTTCAGTGAAATACGGAACCGTTCCGTATTTTATCTAACGAGTGGCATCCCTAAGTCTAAATATTGCTGTTACATTGCACAACCTTCAATGTTATGTCACAATTCTGGCAAATTAATTACGGTCTTTGTTTGGAAGAAATGGTCTTCACATAGTTCGCAACGAGCCAGGCGGCCCAAACTGATGTGGTTTCAGTTGGAACCTCAGCAGAATGGAATCAGGCACGCAAACTGTCAGTCTGGCACAAGAAGTCTCTCAAACACACACAGTCCTTTTCAGTAGCTAATAACCATCAAGTTTCACTTCCCCAGCATTCTTGCTTATTTAGTATATTTTCAGTTTTTTAGTAAACCGGCAAGGATGGGTGGTGGATATTAGAGCTGCTTTGGTATGGGTGTACTTGCTTGTATGGAATTCAATGCTGGAGTCAGTATCCCACGGCTCCTGACAATAGGCCAAATTGAAGTGAACACTGAAGTACTGTCATCTGAGCCCTGATATGATCTTTCACATTCACTGTCTCTACTTTACTCAGGTCTACTTCCAAACGCCACTGCTCCTATAAACGTCTGTGTGTCTGTGTGCTTATTACCCCTTACACTGTTGACCAGAAAAAGAACAAATGAATCATGCCTGTAATAATAATGTGCCTCTGTCTCTGTGTTGTACAGGGTAGCGACGGACCACAATGTGGACAACACTACAGCCATCCTGCGTGACTGGCTCGTCAAGGTACAAAAACTCTACCACTATGTGGAGTGGAGGCCGCAGGAGGAGCCCACGTGAGTTCCTCTCATGTTCACTTTATAAACTGTGTGTGTTTCTGTATCTGTCTGTGTCATTTATTCAGGAGAGGGAACGCTTTACATTACATTTATAAGTCATTTCTAGATGGTTAATATGTGATTTATAAACTACAAATTAACTGTCTACAAACTACGTATAAACGCTTAGGTTAACATCCTCCTTAAAGACACCTTCATGTAAAGTGTTACGGAGAGGCACCTTCATGTAAAGTGTTACGGAGAGGCACCTTAATGTAAAGTGTTACGGAGAGGCACCTTAATGTAAAGTGTTACGGAGAGGCACCTTAATGTAAAGTGTTACGGAGAGGCACCTTAATGTAAAGTGTTACGGAGAGGCACCTTAATGTAAAGTGTTACGGAGAGGCACCTTCATGTAAAGTGTTACGGAGAGGCACCTTCATGTAAAGTGTTACGGAGAGGCACCTTGCTGTAAATTGTTACAGAGAGGCACCTTCATGTAAAGTGTTACGGAGAGGCACCTTCATGTAAAGTGTTACGGAGAGGCACCTTCATGTAAAGTGTTACGGAGAGGCACCTTGCTGTAAATTGTTACAGAGAGGCACCTTCATGTAAAGTGTTACGGAGAGGCACCTTCATGTAAAGTGTTACGGAGAGGCACCTTGCTGTAAATTGTTACAGAGAGGCACCTTAATGTAAAGTGTTACGGAGAGGCACCTTCATGTAAAGTCTTACGGAGAGGCACCTTCATGTAAATTGTTACAGAGAGGCACCTTAATGTAAAATGTTACGGAGAGGCACCTTCATGTAAAGTGTTACGGAGAGGCACCTTAATGTAAAGTGTTACGGAGAGGCACCTTGCTGTAAATTGTTACAGAGAGGAGCTTTTCTGCAAAGTGTTACGGAGAGGCACCTTAAATGTAAAGTGTTACGGAGAGGCACCTTAATGTAAAGTGTTACAGAGAGGAGCTTTTCTGCAAAGTGTTACGGAGAGGCACCTTAAATGTAAAGTGTTACGGAGAGGCACCTTAATGTAAAGTGTTACGGAGAGGCACCTTAATGTAAAGTGTTACAGAGAGGCACCTTCATGTAAAGTGTTACGGAGAGGCACCTTAATGTAAAGTGTTACGGAGAGGCACCTTAATGTAAAGTGTTACGGAGAGGCACCTTAATGTAAAGTGTTACGGAGAGGCACCTTGCTGTAAATTGTTCCCAGAGAGGATGTACTGAATGTCCTGTTTGTTTATGTTTGTCCCTCAGAGAGTACCAGGATGCAGACAGCCCAAAGCAGTGGACCAACCTCCGCTACGCACACGTGATGAAGCTACGGCAGGCAGCACTGGACTCCGCAAGAGACATGTGGGCAGACTACTTCATGGTACTTCTTTCTCCAGTCTCCATGACGACCCCACCCTCTTTTACAGATAAACAGGGTGCAATCCCAACGGCACCCTATTCCCTACATAGTGTGTAGGGAATAGGGTGCCATTTGTGACGTAGATTGGCCCTGGTCAAAAGCCGTGCACTATGTAGGGAATAGGGTGCCATTTGGAATAGTCAAGTCTTTCTCCATGACGACCCGCCCTATTTTACAGAGACGAAGACTTCTCCTTATAAGAACAATAACGCAATAAGAGAACAGCGAGAGTCATGCTTTCCTATCTCACTTCTGGTTTAGAGTAAACCAATTCATCTGGCTTGGTGTTACTATTTACCATTCTGGAATAAACCTGCCAGAATCTTAAATATGACAGCTTTGAGTTCTATTCTTGCACCCCTAAGCATGAACACATTGTCCAGGACTCGCAAGGGTATACTTTTATGATGGAGTGAAAACACAGATGAGGTCGTTTTGTTCTTGAAATGTGCCTTTTGTCTTCAGTAATGTTGTGCAATTAGAACTGGGTTAAAATAGAGCTGCTAAAGTTTATGAATGAAAACAAATACTATTTGAACCCAAGGCTGTGGCCTGTGCTGCCTCCTCTTTCTAACACTGATTCTGGTGGCTGGACGTAGGCTGCCGCTACAATGACATCCATTGTTCAAAGTGTCACTAGAGAGGATTGATGTTGCATGTTGCAGAGTGATTTTTAAAGCTTGAAGTGGATAATGTGTCTCACTGTTCCCTCTCCCCCTTCCATCACACACACACACTCACTCACACGCTTTTCCACTCTCTCCTGTCTAGGTGGTGGACTGTGATAACCTATTGACCAATCCTAATGTACTGTGGAAGCTAATCAAGGAGAACAAGACCATCGTAGC
Organism: Salvelinus alpinus; assembly: GCF_045679555.1. Classification (NCBI taxonomy): domain Eukaryota; kingdom Metazoa; phylum Chordata; class Actinopteri; order Salmoniformes; family Salmonidae; genus Salvelinus; species Salvelinus alpinus. Next base: position 1,152,382 of record NC_092121.1, on the reverse strand, counting down.
TCCCATGTTAGAGTCCCGTGCAGCCTACTCCAACTTCTGGTGTGGCATGACCTCCCAGGTACGCTACTATTTGTGTGGTGTGTGTGTTTGCGCGTGCTGTCATGTCCTCCCAGATACTTTGCGTGTAATCATGCACTAAAGCGTTAGCACAATAACCTTGATTGAAACAGAAGTACTCATCGTATTCCAAACACCTCTGCCTCCTCCAGGGTTACTATAAGCGCACCCCGGCCTACATCCCTATGAGAAAGCAGGTGCGTAAAGGATGCTTCGCGGTTCCCATGGTGCACTCCACCTTCCTGATTGACTTGAGGAAGGAGGCGTCACGCCAGCTGGCCTTCCACCCCCCTCACCCAGACTACAGCTGGGCCTTCGATGACATCATTGTCTTCGCCTTCTCCGCTCGCATGGCAGGTACTGTTAATGTGTTCTCTCTCTTTTATCCTGTTTGGTAGCTTTCACATACAGCATGATAATGATTTGGTACACTTCATTGTGTTTGCCCTCTATGCTCCCATGGCAGGTAGGCCTACTGTTGTTATTCTGTTCACATGGCAGGTAGGACTACTGTTGTTATTCTGTTCACATCGCAGGTAGGCCTACTGTTGTTATTCTGTTCACATGGCAGGTAGGTCTACTGTTGTTATTCTGTTCACATGGCAGGTAGGTCTACTGTTGTTATTCTGTTCACATGGCAGGTATGACTACTGTTGTTATTCTGTTGACATGGCAGGTAGGACTACTGTTGTTATTTTGTTGACATGGCAGGTAGGCCTACTGTTGTTATTCTGTTCACATGGCAGGTATGTCTACTGTTGTTATTTTGTTTACATGGCAGGTAGGCCTACTGTTGTTATTTTGTTCACATAGCAGGTAGGCCTACTGTTGTTATTTTGTTCACATAGCAGGTAGGCCTACTGTTGTTATTTTGTTGACATGGCAGATAGGTCTACTGTTGTTATTCTGTTTACATGGCAGGTAGGCCTACTGTTGTTATTTTGTTCACATAGCAGATAGGTCTACTGTTGTTATTTTGTTGACATGGCAGATAGGTCTACTGTTGTTATTCTGTTCACATAGCAGGTAGGCCTACTGTTGTTATTCTGTTCACATGGCAGGTATGTCTACTGTTGTTATTTTGTTTACATGGCAGGTAGGCCTACTGTTGTTATTTTGTTGACATGGCAGGTAGGTCTACTGTTGTTATTCTGTTCACATGGCAGGTATGACTACTGTTGTTATTCTGTTGACATGGCAGGTAGGACTACTGTTGTTATTTTGTTGACATGGCAGGTAGGCCTACTGTTGTTATTCTGTTCACATGGCAGGTATGTCTACTGTTGTTATTTTGTTTACATGGCAGGTAGGCCTACTGTTGTTATTTTGTTCACATAGCAGGTAGGCCTACTGTTGTTATTTTGTTCACATAGCAGGTAGGCCTACTGTTGTTATTTTGTTGACATGGCAGATAGGTCTACTGTTGTTATTCTGTTTACATGGCAGGTAGGCCTACTGTTGTTATTTTGTTCACATAGCAGATAGGTCTACTGTTGTTATTTTGTTGACATGGCAGATAGGTCTACTGTTGTTATTCTGTTCACATAGCAGGTAGGCCTACTGTTGTTATTCTGTTCACATGGCAGGTATGTCTACTGTTGTTATTTTGTTTACATGGCAGGTAGGCCTACTGTTGTTATTTTGTTGACATGGCAGATAGGTCTACTGTTGTTATTCTGTTCACATGGCATCTTGTTCCAAGATGGCTTAGCAGTTCAGACGTCATTTCTGTCCTCGTATTGTCGTGTCCTGTTGTCGTATTGTCGTGTCCTGTTGTTATTCTGTTTACATGGCAGGTAGGCCTACTGTTGTTATTTTGTTCACATAGCAGATAGGTCTACTGTTGTTATTTTGTTGACATGGCAGATAGGTCTACTGTTGTTATTCTGTTCACATAGCAGGTAGGCCTACTGTTGTTATTCTGTTCACATGGCAGGTATGTCTACTGTTGTTATTTTGTTTACATGGCAGGTAGGCCTACTGTTGTTATTTTGTTGACATGGCAGATAGGTCTACTGTTGTTATTCTGTTCACATGGCATCTTGTTCCAAGATGGCTTAGCAGTTCAGACGTAATTTCTGTCCTCGTATTGTCGTGTCCTGTATATATATATATTTACACCTTTCTTCGCATATCTTTTATATATTTTATTATCCAAGAACTCAACTACAAAAGCTTTCCTGCAAAAGCTTTCCTGCAACCCGCCTCACCAATTACAAAAAAAGTATTATTTACCTCAAATCTGAAAATCCACAGTGGAAGCTAGCCAGGGGCTAATCAGAAGCTAGCCAGGGGCTAATCAGAAGCTAGCCAGAAAGCTAACCAGAAGCTAGCCGAAAGCTAGCCAGAAGCTAATCTGAAGCTGCCCAGAAGTTAGCCGGTTTGCTGGCTAGCGTTGGTGTTTCAGCTGCCCACGTTTTGTGGTCATCAGCTATTCCTTTAGCTCGATAATCTACCGGCACTTTTGTGCAACGCGACTCGTACCGGAGCATACCGGGCCTTTTTTTTCTCTCAGTTACCCCGGATTTCAGCCGCAGGCTCTGGACATTTGCACCTTGATTTCGCAGCTAGCTAGCTGCAAACCGTGTGACTATTGGCTTACGTCGATCCCGGAGCAAACTTAAATCATTCCGGAGCTAGCCAGCTGAGGAGTTCCATCAGCCATTCCTGGGCTACAGTCACCTATCCGGACCCGTTTTTTTTTTTTTTTTTTTTTTTGCTGCAGATACGGAGCCCCACCGGGCCTTCACGACTGACTGCCGACGTTATCTGCCCGAGGGAGTTATCCAACTGGCACCTCCGTCGCGACGTTACCTGAACGCTCATCTGGGGCCCGCTAATCGTTAGCTGTCTTATCGGCTGCTATCTGAATAAGTATATCGGACAATTTCTTTTTCTTGGGTCACTATATCTATTTTGCCAATTGGATTGATCCCCTCTACCACACGGAACCCCACTAATCTACCGACGGAAACGCACGAGGTGTCTAAAAATAGACCTCCATCCTATGCTATCTTGCTACCGATAGCCATCTACCCGGCCAGCTGTCTGGATCGCCGTGACCCCAACCAACCTCTACTCACTGGACCCTTATTGATCACTCGATTAAGCATGCCTCTCCTTAATGTAAATATGCCTTGTCCATTGCTGTTCTGGTTAGTGTTTATTGGCTTATTTCACTGTAGAGCCTCTAGCCCTGCTCACTATACCATATCCAACTTTTCAGTTCCACCACCCACATATGCGATGACATCACCTGGTTTCAATGATGTTTCTAGAGACAATATCTCTCTCATCATCACTCAATACCTAGGTTTACCTCCACTGTATTCACATCCTACCATACCTTTGTCTGTACATTATTCCTTGAAGCTATTTTATCGCCCCCAGAAACGTCCTTTTACTCTCTGTTCTAGACGTTCTAGACGACCAATTCTCATAGCTTTTAGCCGTACCCTTATCCTACTCCTCCTCTGTTCCTCTGGTGATGTAGAGGTGAATCCAGGCCCTGCAGTACCTAGCTCCACTCCTATTCCCCAGGCGCTCTCTTTTGATGACTTCTGTAACCGTAATAGCCTTGGTTTCATGCATGTTAACATTAGAAGCCTCCTCCCTAAGTTTGTTTTGTTCACTGCTTTAGCACACTCTGCCAACCCGGATGTTTTAGCCGTGTCTGAATCCTGGCTTAGAAAGACCACCAAAAATTCTGACATTTTCATCCCCAACTACAAGATTTTCAGACAAGATAGAACGGCCAAAGGGGGCGGTGTTGCAATCTACTGCAAAGATTGCCTGCAGAGTTCTGTTTTACTATCCAGGTCTGTTCCCAAACAATTTGAACTTCTACTTTTAAAAATCCACCTCTCTAAAAACAAGTCTCTCACCGTTGCCGCCTGCTATAGACCACCCTCTGCCCCCAGCTGTGCTCTGGACACCATATGTGAACTGATTGCCCCCCATCTATCTTCAGAGCTCGTGCTGCTAGGCGACCTAAATTTGAACATGCTTAACACCCCAGCCATCCTACAATCTAAGCTTGATGCCCTCAATCTCACACAAATTATCAACGAACCTACCAGGTACCACCCCAATTCCGTAAACACGGGTACCCTCATAGATATCATCCTAACCAACTTGCCCTCCAAATACACCTCTGCTGTTTTCAACCAAGATCTCAGCGATCACTGCCTCATTGCCTGCATCCGTAATGGGTCAGCGGTCAAACGACCTCCACTCATCACTGTCAAACGCTCCCTGAAACACTTCAGCGAGCAGGCCTTTCTAATCGACCTGGCCGAGGTATCCTGGAAGGATATTGATCTCATCCCGTCAGTAGAGGATGCCTGGATATTTTTTTTAAATGCCTTCCTCACCATCTTGAATAAGCATGCCCCATTCAAGAAATTTAGAACCAGGAACAGATATAGCCCTTGGTTCTCTCCTGACCTGACTGCCCTTAACCAACAGAAAAACATCCTATGGCGTTCTGCATTAGCATCGAACAGCCCCCGTGATATGCAACTTTTCAGGGAAGCTAGAAACCAATATACACAGGCAGTTAGAAAAGCCAAGGCTAGCTTTTTCAAGCAGAAATTTGCTTCCTGCAACACAAATTCAAAAAAGTTCTGGGACACTGTAAAGTCCATGGAGAATAAGAACACCTCCTCCCAGCTTCCAACTGCACTGAAGATAGGAAACACTGTCACCACCGACAAATCCACTATAATTGAGAATTTCAATAAGCATTTTTCTACGGCTGGCCATGCTTTCCACCTGGCTACCCCTACCCCGGTCAACAGCACTGCTCTCCCCTCTGCTACTCGCCCAAGCCTTCCCCTTTCTCTTTCTCCCAAATACAGTCAGCTGATGTTCTGAAAGAGCTGCAAAATCTGGACCCTTACAAATCAGCCGGGCTAGATAATCTGGACCCTTTCTTTCTAAAACTATCTGCTGAAATTGTTGCCACCCCTAATACTAGCCTTTTCAACCTCTCTTTCGTGTCGTCTGAGATTCCCAAAGATTGGAAAGCAGCTGCGGTTATCCCCCTCTTCAAAGGGGTGGACACTCTTGACCCTAACAGCTACAGACCTATATCTATCCTACCCTGCCTTTCTAAGGTCTTCGAAAGCCAAGTCAACAAACTGATTACCGACCATTTCGAATCCCACCATACCTTCTCCGCTATGCAATCTGGTTTCAGAGCTGGTCATGGGTGCACCTCAGCCACGCTCAAGGTCATAAACGATATCTTAACCGCCATCGATAGGAAACAATACTGTGCAGCCGTATTCATTGACCTGGCCAAGGCTTTTGACTCTGTCAATCACCACATCCTCATCGGCAGACTCGACAGCCTTGGTTTCTCTAATGATTGCCTCGCCTGGTTCACCAACTACTTCTCTGATCGAGTTCAGTGTGTCAAATCGGAAGGTCTGTTGTCCGGGCCTCTGGCAGTCTCTATGGGGGTGCCACAGGGTTCAATTCTTGGACCGACTCTCTTCTCTGTATACATCAATGATGTCGCTCTTGCTGCTGGTGATTCTCTGATCCACCTCTACGCAGACGACACTATTCTGTATACTTCTGGCCCTTCTTTTGACACTGTGTTAACAACCCTCCAGGCGAGCTTCAATGCCATACAACTCTCCTTCCGTGGCCTCCAATTGCTCTTAAATACAAGTAAAACTAAATGCATGCTCTTCAACCGATCGCTGCCTGCACCTGCCCGCCTGTCCAACATCACTACTCTGGACGGCTCTGACTTAGAATATGTGGACAACTACAAATACCTAGGTGTCTGGTTAGACTGTAAACTCTCCTTCCAGACTCACATCAAACATCTCCAATCCAAAGTTAAATCTAGAATTGGCTTCCTATTCTGCAACAAAGCATCCTTCACTCATGCTGCCAAACATACCCTTGTAAAACTGACCATCCTACCAATCCTCGACTTCGGTGATGTCATTTACAAAATAGCCTCCAAAACCCTACTCAATAAATTGGATGCAGTCTATCACAGTGCCATCCGTTTTGTCACCAAAGCCCCATATACTACCCACCACTGCGACCTGTACACTCTCGTTGGCTGGCCCTCGCTTCATACTCGTCGCCAAACCCACTGGCTCCAGGTCATCTACAAGACCCTGCTAGGTAAAGTCCCCCCTTATCTCAGCTCGCTGGTCACCATAGCAGCACCTACCTGTAGCACGCGCTCCAGCAGGTATATCTCTCTGGTCACCCCCAAAACCAATTCTTCCTTTGGCCGCCTCTCCTTCCAGTTCTCTGCTGCCAATGACTGGAACGAACTACAAAAATCTCTGAAACTGGAAACACTTATCTCCCTCACTAGCTTTAAGCACCAGCTGTCAGAGCAGCTCATAGATTACTGCACCTGTACATAGCCCATCTATAATTTAGCCCAAACAACTACCTCTTTACCTACTGTATTTATTTATTTATTTTGCTCCTTTGCACCCCATCATTTCTATCTCTACTTTACACTTTCTTCCACTGCAAACCAACCATTCCAGTGTTTTTTTTACTTTTTTTTTTAACTTGCTATATTGTATTTACTTCGCCACCATGGCCTTTTTATATTTTTATTTATTTATATATATATTTTGTTTGCCTTCACCTCCCTTATCTCACCTCACTTGCTCACATTGTATATAGACTTATTTTTCACTGTATTATTGACTGTATGTTTGTTTTACTCCATGTGTAACTATGTGTTGTTGTATGTGTCGAACTGCTTTGCTTTTTCTTGGCCAGGTCGCAATTGTAAATGAGAACGTGTTCTCAATTTGCCTACCTGGTTAAATAAAGGTGAAATAAATAAAAAAAAGTAGGCCTACTGTTGTTATTCTGTTCACATGGAAGGTAGGCCTACTGTTGTTATTTTGTTGACATGGCAGATAGGTCTACTGTTGTTATTTTGTTCACATAGCAGGTAGGCCTACTGTTGTTATTCTGTTCACATGGTAGGTATGTCTACTGTTGTTATTTTGTTTACATGGCAGGTAGGCCTACTGTTGTTATTCTGTTCACATGGCAGGTATGTCTACTGTTGTTATTTTGTTTACATGGCAGGTATGTGTAATGTGGTTATTCGGGATTGCTGCCTTTTTAGATCTGAGTTTTCCACAACAGTAATGAATAAGATTATATGGACAGGGAGGACCGGATTCTAGATCAGCTCTCCGGCTCCCGAGGTGCTTGGTGAATAAGCTGAGGCTACGACTACAGACTTTTCACCCCTGCCCCACCCCCGTCCCGCCCCTCAGGAAACGTATTTCTCAAATCTAGGGGGCAAATCACTGCGCATGTTTTTTTTGCAAAATTCCTGGGGGTTTAACAGACAGTGGTTAGTTCCCAGAGTCTGTTTTTTCTAATTCCATTCATGGACATAGGGTATGCTTTGTGTAAGATATCGTAATACACTTTTGCATAAATACGTAAGTGTCTAATTTTGAAGGTGGATATTTTGAGGTGTGACACAAAGAACCTAATCTGCAGTGAGACTTGTAGCGTGAATAGGCATAGAAAAGCGTAAATGTTTGTAGTAACCTTGTCATTAATAACAAACTTCTCTTCTCCCTCTACACTCTACTCTTCCTCAGATGTGCAGATGTTCCTATGTAACAAAGAGACTTATGGGTATTTCCCCGTGCCACTGCGAGCCCACAACTCCCTGACAGACGAAGCAGACAGCTTCCTGCATTCCTTGTTGGAGGTCAATGGTGAGTGTTATGTCATATTGTCACAGGTCAAAAGGTAGTCGGCTTTAATGTCCATACTAGCATATACTAGCATCCGAATAGGCAAAACTGGTTAAAATTACGTCTTTTTGACGTCTCACTGGGTTACCACTTAGGATGGTTGCTCAATACATTGCTTAATTCTAAGTAGTAGGCCAGTGTGGATATCGGAAAACACAGCTGGAAGTTGGAGCTTTTCGTTCTTCTCTAACTAAATGTTATTGGTCGGCATGTGAGTTCTTTATCATTCCTATCATTTTTCTCCTTTCTCACGTCAGTGCGGAACCCTCATGTGCTGCCCTCGGAGTACATCCCGGCCCCCGTAAAGATACAAGATAAACTGGGCTTTGATGAGGTGGGATATGAGCCAGCTCAGAATATGGTTGCTGTTACTTATTGACCCCGAGCCCCTATGCCCACAATGTCAAACTCTTTCTATGGAGGCTGAGTGTCTGCAGGTTTTCATTTACATTTACATTTAAGTCATTTAGCAGACGCTCTTATCCAGAGCGACTTACAAATTTTCACTCCTCCCTTCTACTTGATTGATCAATTAAGGTCACTGATTAGTTAGGAAATCCCCTCACGTGGTTGTCTAGGTCTTAATTGGACACAATTGAAATGAAATTACAAAAAAACGCAGACACTCGGGCCATTTTGTCAGCCCTGCCCTAGGCACTCCTGAAGATGTATAAGGATCTAATGGGTTTAAGCAATAAGGCAATTGCTTCACCATGTCTTCTGGTAGGATCGGTTGAATTGTCACCACATTTCATACACCTATCCAATTGTTTCCGAGTGTCTAAGGGTAGCTGTCGTTTTGGAATTTATCACTAGAATTCAAAATGTCTCTTTTGTACCCTTCAGCTCTAAATGTCTCCCTCTGTGGGTGTCATGTGGTATTGCATGTATTGACTCACTACTGTACAGTAAGGTTAAGTAAGTAAGGTATTGCGTGTGTGCAGGTGTTCATGATCAACCTAAAGAAACGGACCGACCGGCGGGATCGCATGCTGAGGACTCTGTACGAGCAAGAGATTGCCTGCAAGGTCATTCAAGCGGTAGACGGCAAGTAAGTTGACCTCTTTTTGAAGGCACTCTTCTCTCTGCACGTCATATACTTCTTGTACCATTAAAGGTAGACTCAGTGATGGGACATCGTCACACACAGCAGAAGTTGCCCCACTGTTTATGATGTCATATCGCTAAATCTTCAAGCGCTCAAAATGACCCCGTTATGTCTCTCTCCATCTCTATTTGTGTGTCTCTCTTTGTCTCTGTCTCCCTCACCCCTCTCTCCTGCCCCTCCCTCTCTCCCCCTCAGAGCGATGAACATCAGTGAGATCAATGCCCTGGGGATCCACATGCTACCAGGCTACAGTGACCCGTACCACGGTAGGCCCCTCACCAAGGGAGAGCTGGGCTGCTTCCTATCACACTACAACATCTGGAAAGAGGTGAGCCCTGCAGCTGCAGGCCCGGGTAGTGTTCAGTAGGGAGAACATTTTTAGAAACTGTGAAACAGGTGAGGTAGTACCTGAACTTGTCCAATAAGAACACAGATTTTAATTATTTGTTTTAAATTTTGCTACAGGGTTCTCTCCGAATGAATACATTAGGGTTGGGCTCAATTCATCATATTATTGAGGATGCTCCAAAATCCAAATCAATTCTTGAACTGAATTTGAATTGAAGTAGTAAACTGGATATAAAATTGCAATTTTAATTAAAGGAAATAGAATTTAATTCAATGAAATTCAAATGCCTCTTCTATTCTACAGTACATCTTCCACATAAAACATCAAACATGCGGGATAAACTCTTAAAATGAATGGTCAAGGAAAACAAAACCTGTATGCGAATAACATTGACAAATAACATTGACCTGTATGTGAATAAGTTATTATATTTCATGGATCACCTAAACTTTGTTCAATTTGGGGAAAATACAATATTTCCCAGAAAGTATTAGTTTAACCCTCAAGTTGACCCTGAGGCTTTCAAAAAGAAGCCAAAGAAATAAAATGGTTGGTGGAAATATAATTGGCTATTCTAGTGATATAGTCTTTGGTATCTGGAAGTGTGACCTATCAGTGAAACTCTCATGTTCTACGACTGAGTGGTATTTCTTTGAATTAAATTATACTTCACTCAATTTCAAAATCCTGTGGGGTGTGGCCTATTCAGTTCGAATTTCAACTCATGAGTTGACTGGGAGTCAATTCCAAAATTCTAAATTGAGCCCAACCCTGGAACACACCTCTGGCTGTCACTCTCAGGTATAGATGGTGTACAGAAGTTTCTTTGCGTCCTCTGAATGTGAGGGTCACTGTTTTTTCTCTGTGTGTGTTCAGATCGCAGAGCGGGGTCTAAAGAGTTCCCTGGTGATCGAGGACGATCTGCGTTTCGAGGTCTTCTTCAAGCGACGCCTGATGAACCTGATGAGTGAAGTGGAGAGCCAGGGGCTAGACTGGGACCTGATGTGAGTGTTCCATATACTGATCCACTAGCCTGCTCCACTCAGAGATACATTCAATAACTGTTGTGTTCTGATGACTGAAGTGGAGAGCCAGGGTCTAGACTGGGACCTGATGTAACTGTTCCATAGACTGTATATCATCCACTATACACACGGGATATCCTCTATTCTAGGTCAGTGATTTTCAACCTCTGGTCCGCGGACAGGCATTGGTCCCTGGGATATCGCTGGCCGATCCCTCAGACATATGATACAGTATTTGGTTAGTTCTTAAGTGTTAATTGTAATGTTAGCAGTCCTTTTAAGAGTTAAGAACCCCCGTTCTAGCTTGCTGACTCCGCACTTACTGTCTACCCTTCCCATGTGGTGTAAACTTCAACTTTCTCTTCCCCAACTGTTCCTCCTCCCAGTTATATCGGCAGGAAGAGGATGCAGGTGGACCGCCCTGAGAAGTCCGTGCCCAATATACACAACCTGGTGGAGGCCGACTACTCCTATTGGACGCTGGGCTATATGATGTCATTACAAGGAGCCCAGAAGCTGCTGAGGGCAGAGCCGTTGAAGAGGATATTACCCGTAGATGAGTTCCTCCCTGTCATGTTCAATAAACACCCTGTGTAAGTTCACCTCTCTCTGTCGCACGCTTTCTCTCTTTGTCTTTCTGTCGCCTGTCTCTCCGGGTAAATCTCAAAAGTATTTTCCTGGATTCCTTGAATCCTCTCTTCTCGCCTCCTTTTCAAAGTGTCTGCAGGAAACTAAGGGAGCATGAGAGGAGAAAGATATTCTCTTCTCGAAGCTCCCCTTCACGGTTTAAGGAGGCTGCAAGGAGAGAAGACAAAAGGAATCAAGGATTCACCCATTCCTCTTTTCAATGTATCCCGTGACATCTTTATCTCCTCTCTCTTACCTCTCTCCAGCTCGGACTACATGGAGCACTTTGAGGAGCGGGACCTGAAGGCCTTCTCGGCCGAGCCCCTGCTAGTGTTCCCCACTCACTACACAGGAGACTCGGGCTACATCAGCGACACAGAGACCTCCGTGGTGTGGGACAACGAGAAGGTGCGTACGGACTGGGACCGGGCCCGCTCGGGGAAGACCCAGGAGCAGGCTGAGATCAGCAGCGAGGCCCAGAACTCTGACGTACTCCAGTCACCTCTGGACAGCACAGCCACACGGGACGAACTATGAGAGGAGAAGGGGTGGAGAGGAAGGGGATGGGATTGGCGATGGAGTATGGATGGAGAGATATGCTGAAGATTAAGAACCATCGTGAGTGATGTGAACCACCAAGGGGTTTTTTTGTGTCGTTTTTTTAACGTTTTAGCCCCCTTTCATTGCAGCAACATGACGTATAGTAGGCGCCTGTTTTTGCTTCCTTTTTTAACCAAAGATTACAAGTTAAAGGGATTAGTTGCATTCTTTTGGAGAGAAAAAATTATTCCATTTCCTTTTTCATTTCAGAAATATGTTGGACTCACCTTTTTTGTTGTTGCTGCATTTACAAGACCCAAATACAGGGTGGGGTCTGTATGTCAACAGTGATCTGGTTGGACTGTCTATTACATTTCAGTGATGTGATTGGCCTGTGAACTGGAACTTTGTTTGTCACTACCATGCCTCAAGTGCCTTATAGCCTAGTTCATCATGCCAAATCTCACAACTGACCCGAGACCTTGTCACCTCTAGAATGAATAATTCATTTATTAATTGTTATTAATTAACGTGTGTGCATGTACTATAACAGTGAACTGTAGCAGTCTTTCTGAAAGGACTGGAAAAGACGAGCATCTGCATGCTTTTTCGAGATAGCTTTAAGAGGATATTTTTCATTTGTTCATTTGTAAACTATAGCTAGAACTAACATCTATTGCATCGATTAGAGATTGGTGCTTGAAAGTTGTGTGTGCTGCTTCGCAAACGAGTTCCATAGTTTCACGAAAACCTCAAAACGGAGCTCAAAGTCCCATCATATGACAAATGAGATTAATACCAAAACCGTAGTAATTAAAAAGCATCATCTCCCAAAAGGAATGACTTGGCTACCCGACCTCCCTATCAGACCCTAACCATTGAGCTACAGTAGTGCTCTTTATAGCTGTGGACTACATCTTCTTAAAAACCAACAGCTCCCAATGTTAATAACTATGGGTAGAATCCTAACTTCCACTTCAGTCAAATCTTCCTCATCTGTTAATTGACATCAATGCATCACTATAAGTAAAAATTTGACTTAAGCAGACGTTAGGATTCACCCCTATCCGCTTTCTCTGTCAGTCCATGGCCATTGAGTTACAGTAGAGCTGTTTATAGCAGTGGAGTACTCCTTTCCCCCACTTGCCACCTCTGGTCTGTTTCCAGGCTAATGGCTTGTCGCCTTCACACAGAGGGTCACCGGCGGGAGCGACCGCAGTAGACGCCTCACACTTTTGTGGTCGAGGAGGAGCCATGTGATTCCTCCCAGCCACATCCAAACTTGGTCGGTCGTCCTGCGTCTCCACCTCTCTCTCCTCAGAATTAAGATAGAAAGTGGAAAGCAGAAACACTTTGGACCGTGTAGTATAGCAGTTAAATAGAAGCCTGTGTTTAACAGATAAGAGACAGAGCTTGGATGGATCGTCATGCTTTTCATCTTTCAGTTATTTATTGCTGGCCTGTCAGAAGAGGTGTCCGTCTAGAGCAGGGGTGGGCAACTCCAGTCCTCGGGGGCCTGATTGGTGTCACACTCTTTCTCTTGCAAACACAGGTGATTAATAAAATTGCATTCTAAACTGATTAGGTGATTATTGGAGTCAGGTGTGTTAGCTGGGGCAAAACTGTGACACCAATCAGGACCTCGAGGACTGGAATTGCCTAGGGCATTGGTTTCCCAAACTTGGCTCTGGGGCCCCCCCCTGGGTGCGCATTTTGGTTTTTGCCCTACCACTAAACAGCACATTCAAATAATCAAAGCTTGATGATGAGTTGATTATTTGAATCAGCTGCAAAAAAAAAAAAACATGCACCCAGGGGGGTCCCCAGGACCGAGTTTGGAAAACCCTGGTCTAGGGCACGTGTCAAATTCATTCCACGGAGGGCCGAGTGTCTGTGGGTTTTCACTCCTACATTGTACTTGATTGATGAATTAAGGTCACTGATTAGTAAGGAACTCCCCTCACCTGGTTGTCTAGGTCTTAATTGAAAGGAAGAAAAAAAAAAAAGCAGACACTAGGCCCTCCATGGAATGAGTTTGACACCCCTGGTCTGGGGACCTCCCAAGGTGTTGGTTCTAGCTGTAGCACTGCCTTCCAAGGCATTGGTTCTAGCTGTTAGGTGGGAGATATTAAGATTCAGTTGAGATTCACTCATAGTAGTCTAAGGGATTACATTGTCTGTCATAACAGCATTTTTGTAACTTCATACCAAATAATTAAATATTTTGTTAAAAAAATGATAATTATGGTCTCTTTTCCTCCAGATTGTCAAATTAGAGATGTCTCCATTTTACTTTGAGATTGATATGTCATGACCAAATTGGCTAGATGTTGCACCACTGAAACCTTGTCAAAGTTATGTCTGTCTGTGATTATAGGGTTGTTGGGTGTCAAATTGCAGAGTTCCTTTTTACATGTGCCATAACTCCTCAGTGAACAAACTCTAACACAGAATTAAAAAATACTTACCAACAAGTTACTAAAAGTTACTACAGTCAGGGAATTCTGCAAAATGGGAATAAGATCTAGGCTAGGCCTACTCTGTTTCATGTGTGCTTTATAAACCAGCTCTTTTGCTCCCAGTGTGATGGCCCGCTAAAATTGAACCTTGATAGGCATTGTGCCCCAAAACTGTAATTTTCAAGTGGTTTATATATCAAACATTTGAAGAGAAAAAAATGCCCTTGCGTAACGGTCACGCCGCCTGCTGTTATTTATATCCCTCAGAAAAACAATTATAGCCATGGTTGAGTTGACGCCAATAATGTTGCGACATAGGAATGCGGTCGGACAAGATGCTTAGCGGAACAAGACTGTAAGTAGGGACGGAAAACCCTAGTTGATAGACCTGAAAAGATTGTTCTATGACACAGTTTTACTTCTCAAAGAGATTGAGGAAATCAGTCGGAGGATATGAGACAACCGATAACGGCTGAGTGGACTCTGGGCTAGGCTACAGTGATGCGCAAAGGACACTGCCTATTCAAACTGACAATTACACACCTCTGTGGGAAATTGATCATTTTTTTGAATGTTTTTTGTTCTACATTGCATGAAATGTATAGTCTACCACATTTTGTGCTAGGCTATTTGAATGCGTGTTAGCCTAATTGTTTTGTGTTGCGTGCCTACATGGAATCAGACAGCTAGAAATGTCTTTGTTGGAGTTGAATATACACCTGCGCCAGCGGCGTGGTGTAAAACATACGCCTACTGAACAGGGAGAGAATTATTCTCATTTACCGGGAATGAACACCACACTTATCCCGTGTCAAAACGGTAGTGTTATTCCTAGGATTAAATACTACGATATAACATGGACAGTGTCAAGACTCCGCACAGTGGCGGAATGTCTGAGACAACTAAGACTGCTTTTTGAGGACTGTTGCGGTAAATCAATGGAACATATTTACGACTTTCACACACATGGTTTTCTTTTGTATGTCTAATTATTTACAGACAAGACGAATAGGCCTATGACTATGCAGTTCTGTCATGTTATCTGAAGATTTTCGCGTCTGCCAAGGCATACCACACATAGCCAAATTCGTGCTTGGACAAACAAAAGGACTGTCTGGGAGACGTTCATGCGCGCTCTGAGTCTGACACTAAGCTTTGTTCATGTCCTAGTCGAAACTAGGAAACTCGGAAATGTCAGACTTGCTAACTTGTTGTAGTTATACCAGTGGCGTGCCGTGGGCCTGGGGCCTGGGCCTTCAGTGAGGTCCTACACAGTCCCACCCGAATTAATCCACCTCTTATTACCATCATTATGATGCCATGGCTCTAGACACTATACATTTAGACAGAAACGCAGTATAACCAGGCGTTGCGTCACCTTGAAATTGACAAAAATTGACATTTTTTAGTAAACAGTGTTTACCCAAAAACATGACACAATCAATGAGTCTTTTCAATATTTCCCTATTTTTCTTCACCTTTTCATTGTGCAGCTCCGTTGCCCTGCGCGCTTGTTCGTTGAGCTGTAGATCCACTCGGGTGTCCCCAAAAGTTTTCAAAAGCACCATTGCTTGTAGGAGCCTGTGAGCCATTGATAGCGCTCGTAGTTGGAACTTTGAAAGTGGCGAGCGAACGAACCCCTTTCCCGCCTGTGACAGGCTTTGTAGCGTCGGCGTCGGGCGACCTCTCCTTACAATGTCTAACTTTTCTTGAAAAGTTCGTCTTGAGAATGCCGTTATAATTATATCCTCGACCAAATCGATATCTTCTCCTCCTTCCGCCATTGTGGGTTGAAAAAACAGCTTAGTAGTACGCAAATTAATTTGTTTATCAAATTCAGTTTCCTAGATCTGCATAGACCTGCCCATGGGACCTGCCTCTCAATATTGGTAATCCAATCAAAAGACGTGCACGCACTACGCCTGCTAGCTGGCTCCTGTGTAACACTGGAGCCAGCCAGCAGGCGTACAATAGCCAACTCTAAAGCTGATTGGTTGACACTAAATTTTCATTTCCATTCACTTTAAGCTACAAGCGCCCGCACTGTTGATTCTGAAGGCCTGAGGGCAGATTTTAGACCCCTGGCAACACATGATGGCTGAATATCATTGGATAAAAGATCTAACATAAAGACCAGCCCTCCAAATCTCAACCTGGGGCTGGAAGCAGTGCAACCAAGAGGAAAGCTATGAAATGAAGAGTATAACTCTTACTCTGGGGAATAACTTAATACATATTTGTGGGAAAATATATTTTACATTTTTTTATATTCTGATGATGTTTAGGCCAGCAGAGAAGGCCTTGCTGGCCCTGACGGCCCACCACTGAGTTATACACATCCCGCGTTCAACTAGCAAGTCCGAAATGTCCGTTTCCTTGTTCCAACTAGCACCTGAACGCGGCATAATGCCCTGTTGGTTACACATCGTGACGTGTTTCATTACGCCGTACGTCATCTTCTCGCAGTCTTGCCCAATGATCTGTGGATTGCTAACCAATACGTTTTCCCGACAACTTTCGCATCTTTCCAACTTTTTTTTTACCAGAGAAGTTGGTTGGCCCTATTTGATGTCACGAGGGTTGATAAATTGCTAGATGTTCATATATAAAGCCCTTTTACAAAAAGTACCTGACATCATACAAACTTAAGACATACGAGTTACCACACCCAGTCTCAGGGATGGCTAACTCTGGAAATTAACTTGTTCTCTTCTAGGTAGCCTAAATCAACTTCGTTTTCTTGCACCTTATTTGTGGAACAATCTTCAAAATGTAAAATAAATTTAGGGCAATTCAGAAAGCGGTTGGAGGACCTTATTGCTGATGAATGTGTTGTTTTTTATGGCTTTTTCTTTCTGCTTGCATTTTGTATTTATATTGATGTGTATTTTCAGTAATTTATGTAAATCAGGGCTCATCTGTAAAAGAGACCTTGACTTCCTGATAAAATAAAAGTTAAAAAGCCTGTACTTTTATTTCCCGCCAACCGACCTAGTCATGATTGCGGTAAAGTTCTGCCTATGGCTTCATTGTCTACATCAGGTCGTGGAGTAGGCCTACTTGACTGAGTGGATACATACCCACGTGTGGAGGTGCTGGCTCCACCACTATCACTAGCAGGCCCGCTAGTTTCTCGAAGCTCCGCTACAGATTGCTTCACAGTTGGGTGCACAGTTTGCATATGCCGGTGTAGGTTGTGCATAGAACCGGCTTAATATGATATTTTGTTTTGGCAAATTCTACACTGTGATCTAACATTGTCTACATTATTAAAATGCATCCAAATTCTTCTGTGCTTCCGTCTCATTTTCCAGCTGTTGTTTTCACAGCTGTCCTTCCTTTCTCTCCTCGGCTGCTAAGTGCGTGACTGTGCGCTTGAGCATTTAGGCCTATATTGTTTTTATTTTTTTTCGTTCTTTGAATTAGTTAATTCTATTCATTTAAATCTTTTGATTATTCATATCTTAATTATTATTTTTTATATATAAATAGATTTAGCTCTTCTGATATGCAAGTCGGCTCAAAACGTTCACCTATAAGAGCCGGCTCTTAGAGCCGACTCATTGGCGAACGACCCATCACTAGGCTGAGGTGTACTTGGGGAATAACGGCGGAGTTTGTTAGTGTTGAAACGCCGAAGTTTAATGTTCAATTAGCTTTTTGCTTTACGGTCAGGGACAGTATGAGTGTAGCCAGATCCTTTTCACTCGCTATCCTTGTTTCAATTTGTGGTTTACCGGATTCGTCATTATCCTCGAGATGACGTACAGACGAACGACCTGCTAGCTAGCCGGTACAGTTAGGCAAGCTAGCTAGCTACTATACCAGCAGCATCGTAGTTATCCTAGCTACCACAAAATCATCACCGGCTGCCTGCATTTCTTGTGGACTGATGGAGCTCCCCGGTTGTTTCTTCTACCTGTTAAATCCCGTGGAGGGCTTCTCCCTCTCTCGTTGACGGAGGCTGGCTATCTCTGTCCGGTTCTCCTCATTTCACTAGGTGGACGGTATCTTAAGTGTTTAACCTCTGTATCCGAGGACCAAACTTTTTAATATTATTTTCGGGGTGCCACCAGTGCCAACACCACGCACCAGGCTTCCTGTGCGTCTTCAGAGCCCTGTTCCTCCTCCACGCACTCGCCCTGAGGTGCGTGTTTCCAGCCCGGTACCACCAGTTCCGGCACCACGCACCAAGCCTCCTGTGCGTCTCCAGAACCCTGTACGCCCTGTTGCTGCTCCCCGCACTAGACTTGAAGTGCGTGTCTCCAGCCCGGTACCACCAGTTCCGGCACCACGCACCAAGCCTCCTGTGCGTCTCCAGAACCCTGTACGCCCTGTTGCTGCTCCCCGCACTAGCCTTGAAGTGCGTGTCTCCAGCCCGGTACCACCAGTTCCGGCACCACGCACCAAGCCTCCTGTGTGTCTCCAGAACCCTGTACGCCCTGTTGCTGCTCCCCGCACTAGCCTTGAAGTGCGTGTCTCTAGCCCGGTACCACCAGTTCCGGTACCACGCACAAGGCCTACTGTGCGCCTCAGCAGGCCAGAGTCTGCCGTCTGCCCAGCGCCGCCTGCGCTGCCCGTCTGCCCAGCGCTGTCTGAGCTGCCCGTCTGCCCAGCACCATCTGAGCTGCCTGTCTGCCCAGCGCCATCTGAGCTGCCCGTCTGCCCAGCGTCATCTGAGCTGCCCGTCTGCCCAGCGCCATCTGAGCCGCCCGTCTGTCCAGCGCCATCTGAGCCGCCCGTCTGTCCTGAGCCGCTAGAGCCGTCCGTCAGTCAGGAGCCGCCAGAGCCGTCCGCCAGTCAGGAGCCGCCAGAGCCGCCCGCCAGTCAGGAGCCGCCAGAGCCGCCCGCCAGTCAGGAGCCGCCAGAGCCGCCCGCCAGTCAGGAGCCGCCAGAGCCGCCCACCAGTCAGGAGCTGCCCTGCAGTCATGAGCTGCCCTCCAGTCATGAGCTGCCCTCCAGTCATGAGCTGCCCTCCAGTCATGAGCTACCTCTCAGTCATGAGCTACCTCTCAGTCATGAGCTGCCCTTCAGTCCGGAGCTGTCCCTCAGTCATGAGCTGCACTCCAGTCATGAGCTGCCCTCCAGTCATGAGCTGCCATTCAGTCCGGAGCTGCCATTCAGTCCGGAGCTGTCCTTCAGTCCGGAGCTACCTCTCAGTCCTGAGCTGCCCCTCAGTCATGAGCTACCTCTCAGTCTTGAGCTACCCCTCGGTCATGAGCTACCCCTCGATCATGAGCTTCCCCTCGGTCATGAGCTACCTCTCAGTCATGAGCTACCTCTCAGTCATGAGCTACCTCTCAGTCATGAGCTGCCCTTCAGTCCGGAGCTGTCCCTCAGTCCGGAGGAGTTTCCTCAGTCATGAGGCGCCCCTCAGTCCAGAGGCGCTACTCAGTCCAGTGGGGACTTTTGTTAGGGTTCCTAGGCCAAGGTCGGCGGCGAGGGTCGCCACTCAAAGAACGCTAAGGAGGTGGACAAAGACAATGGTGGAGTGGGGTCCACGTCCAGCGCCAGAGACAGAGACAGATGCCCACCCAGACCCTCCCCTATAGGTTTAGGTTGTGCGGTCGGAGTCCGCACCTTGGGGGGTGGGTACTGTCACGTTCTAACCATAGTTCTTTTGTGTTTTCTTTGTTTTAGTGTTGGTCAGGACGTGAGCTGGGTGGGCATTCTATGTTGTGTGTCTAGTTTGTCCATTTCTATGTATGGCCTGATATGGTTCTCAATCAGAGGCAGGTGTTAGTCATTGTCTCTGATTGGGAACCATATTTAGGTAGCTTGTTTTGTGTTGGGGTTGGTGGGTGGTTGTCTTCTGTCTTTGTGTTCTCTGCACCAGATAGGACTGTTTCGGTTTTGCCACGTTTGTTATTTTGTAGTTTGTATAGTGTTCTTCGTTGTCGTCTTCAATAAATAGAAGAATGTATTCTAACCACGCTGCGTCTTGGTCCGATCCCTGCTACACCTCCTCTTCAGACGAAGATGATCCCTTATGATTTAGTAATGGCTAAAAAACAGGCCTTATTTTAGGTCATTTTTCACCCTATTAGTTCTATCGAGCAACACTTTTTTTGACAACTTATTGTTTCTAAATGGCTGCTGGGTAATTTGATATCCATCGAAATTTTCATTTGTAGGCATCGAATTGAGCGAATGCTGTGCAGGTTCACTGAGTTGCAAACCAGATGGATAGGTCTAGCTCATTGATTTGTAGATCTGACACAGTTGCCACCTCAGATTATGAGCCTAGCAGGTGTCACGAATGAGTTATGTAGTACCCACAGAAGCACATTTACCTCAACATGCCCCTCGAGAAGGCAGAGTGATGACACAAGCTTTTTAGCGTGGCTGAGTTGACTACTAGCGGGATAAGGCAGAGCAGGTCGATGCTGGTTGATGGATTTTACAATGAATGTACATGGAAAATATGTTTTTCTCGACCAGAGATGACTAAATTAATGTTCAGGCTTATTGATAATCATCATTATATTACTTCACAGTAATCTGTTAAATGCTTTTTCAGTGCTTCCTCTTGCGTTAGCAGTGTGGAAAGGGACAGAAAGAAGCGCACATGAGTTTTCCTGTGAGGGGGAGTGGTGGTGTATCCAGGGAGAAAACTAAACTAATCTTCTGAAATGTAATTTATGGTCTTATGCTGCCATCTATTGGAATTATGTAGCAACTGCAGTAGTACTGAATAATGTGTAATTCCTTACTAAAGTAGTAATTACTCAGAATGGCAAAATATAAAATCTTCTAGTTTATCTTACCACTTACAACCATAAAATTAACAATTTATAGAATAACAAACAACGAAACTTACATAAATCAAAAACAACACACATTACTTTAATAAGAGTGTGACTTGTCTTTTTATATATAGTTGTATATAACTATTTATTTAGATGGGTGACATTATCTGCCAAAGTAACAGTCCTGTAGACAAAGAAGAGCTCTCCAGTTGGTACCAAACATTCAAAGGCCATTTTCTCAAAAGTGAGGTTACAAGTTTATCAATGTTCAAAGCAGAATTACTTTCCCGTTGTTCCTCAACTGTAGTGTATGATATACCATTTTCTAGCCCTGAGTCTCTACTTTTATCCAATGTAAAAAACACCTTTTCAAATTTTGCTACATAAGACAAAATTCAGACGGTGGTCACATTTAAGAGTGAGGCAGGTATATCGCAATTTGTGGAAAAAAACAACATTATTATTTGTCCCTCTGAAATGAAACCATCAAGTAATAGATTTTGAACAAATACAGGTATGCCATTGAACAACCCCATGCCTTGATTAGCTAGTGAAAAACACAAAATCATCTCTTTCATAATTTCTTCAAACAATTAAAGCAAATTTACAAACGTTTCAGAAAATGGATATATAGCATTGAAGAATGGAACTCTTCTTATGTTTCCCCATCTGAACTAGATGAAGTAGATGAGAGATGTAATGTTTGTCTCTCTTGTTTTGAAGTCCAATCAAGCAGGAGAGACCAGCCTCCCCTGTACCCAGCTGTGTGTGCATGAAGAGTGACAAGTCTATGGAATATCCTATATGGTTTAGAGAGGGAGACTTTTCTACAGATCAAAGGTAAGAATAACTCATGAGTCATGGTCAGTGAGTCAAACAACACTGTCTCGAGTCATTTCTCCTCTCCCATTTAGTGATTTCTGTTTGTTCTCATTCTCCATGGGCTAGTCCTTTTGTACATTTTCATAGTCCTAAAACAATATTAAACAAACACAACATTCCCTCCCTGTGTGTGTGTGTGTGTGTGTGTGTGTGTGTGTGTGTGTGTGTGTGTGTGTGTGTGTGTGTGTGTGTGTGTGTGTGTGTGTGTGTGTGTGTGTGTGTGTGTGTGTGTGTGTGTGTGTGTGTGTGTGTGTGTGTGTGTGTGTGTGTGTGTGTGTGTGTGTGTGTGTGTGTGTGTGTGTGTGTGTGTGTGTGTGTGTGCACTCCCTGGATGAGGAGATGTAATCTCTAGTCACTTTTACCCCTACCTACATGTACTGTACATATTAACTCAACTACCTGGTACCCCTGCACATTGACTCAGTACTGGTACTCCTTATAGCCTCATTATTACCTCAACTACCTGGTACCCCTGCACATTGACTCAGTACTGGTACTCCATATAGTCTCATTATTACCTCAACTACCTGGTACCCTGCACATTGACTCAGTACTGGTACTCCTTATAGCCTCATTATTACCTCAACTACCTGGTACCCCTGCACATTGACTCAGTACTGGTACTCCATATAGTCTCATTATTACCTCAACTACCTGGTACTCTGCACATTGACTCAGTACTGGTACTCCTTATAGTCTCATTATTACCTCAACTACCTGGTACCCCTGCACATTGACTCAGTACTGATACTCCTTATAGTCTCATTATTGTTATTATATTGTGTTACTATTGCCTTGTTTTATTTAGCTTATTTTTCTTACTTTTTAACTGCATTTTTGGGAAAGGGCTCGTCAGCATTTCATGGTGAATTGTACATCTGTTGTATTCGGTACATGTGACAAATACAATTTGGTTTATTTGAAGCGTGTGCGTAAAAACATGTCATCGGGTCAAACGGTAATCTCGCGCCGAACTGCGCTTCAAATCAAAGCCCCTCATTCAGTATAAAGTTGTTTTTGACAAACATGGAAATGTGTCAGTTTGTCCACGAGGTTAGAGTAATAGCAAGTTAAACTAGTTAAGACAGAACATTTTCAAAATTAACAACTAAGGAAGTCATTTTTACCTCTTTCATTGACTTGTCAATCCCCAAACCCTGGCCTGGTTAGATTACTCAGCTGTTCTAGTGGTCTGAGCCAGGTGTTAGATTACCCAGCTGTTCTAGTGGTCTGAGGCAGGTGTTAGATTACTCAGCTGTTCTAGTGGTCTGAGGGAGGTGTTAGATTACTCAGCTGTTCTAGTGGTCTGAGCCAGGTGTTAGATTACCCAGCTGTTCTAGTGGTCTGAGGCAGGTGTTAGATTACTCAGCTGTTCTAGTGGTCTGAGGGAGGTGTTAGATTACTCAGCTGTTCTAGTGGTCTGAGGGAGGTGTTAGATTACTCAGGTGTTCTAGTGGTCTGAGGCAGGTGTTAGATTACTCAGCTGTTCTAGTGGTCTGAGGCAGGTGTTAGATTTTTAGTAGTACACACAGGGACGATAGGGCGGGTTAGGGAATCGTCATTAGAGAGGTAACCCCCGAAACGTATTGGTTTTCGGTTCTTCTCCTAACTCTGTGATTGTTCGACAGTGTCAGTGTGTCTTACCCTCTTGTAATGTGTGACATGAACCCAGGTAGCTCTTTCAGCTATTCTCACCGCAAAGGCTGTCACCAGGAGCACTTAGTATGGCCCCTCCCACCGTAGCTGCTTTCAGTCCTTTTTCTTTAGTGATTGGACCCAGACCCAAATATTGTGTGTAATCTCTTTCTGTAGTTCTCCTGTTGGGCATAAAATCTTTGAGATACGGGTTTGGTTAACTTCTCTGCGCTACGGATCCCTTTTACGGGATCACTTTCCTAAACAACCGCTAGAATTGCAAGGCGCCAAATGCAAAAATATTACAAAAAATATTTATAATCATGCAATCACAAGTGAAATATACCAAAACACAGTTTAGCTTGTTGTTAATCCACCCATCGTGTCAGATTTTGAAAATATGCTTTACAGCGAAAGAAATCCAAGCTTTTGTGAGTGTAGCAATCAATGCTACAACAGCTAGCCCCAAATTAGCATGGTCACGAAAGTCAGAAAAGCAATAAAATTAATCGCTTACCTTAGATAATCTTCAGATGTTTGCACTCACGAGACTCTCAGTTACACAATAAATGTTATTTTTGTTCGATAAATATTACTTTTATAACAAAAAAACGACATTTGGGTTGCGCGTTATGTTGAGAAAACTACAGCCTCGTTCCGGTCCTGAAAGGAAGAGCAAAATTCCCAAACGTATCAGTTTAAAAAATATTACTAAAAATATTTATAATCATGCAATCACAAGTGAAATATACCAAAACACAGTTTAGCTTGTTGTTAATCCACCTATCGTGTCAGATTTTGAAAATATACTTTACAGCGACAGAAATCCAAGCTTTTGTGAGTGTAGCAATCAATGCTACAACAGTTAGCCTTATATTAGCTTGGTTAGCATGGTCACGAAAGTCAGAAAAGCTATAAAATGAATCGCTTACCTTAGATAACCTTCGGATGTTTGCACTCATGAGACTCCCAGTTACACAACAAATGTTATTTTTGTTCGATAAATATTTATTTTATCACAAAAAAACGCCATTTGGGTTGCGCGTTATGTTCAGAAAACCAAAGCCTTGTTCCGTTCGACAAATTCCAAAAAGAATCCGTAATGGTCGTAGAAACATGTCAAATGTTTTTTATAATCAATCCTCAGGTTGTTTTTAACAAACATAATCGATAATATTTCAACCGGACCATAACCTATTCATTAAGAGACAAACGGAAAATGGAGAGCTCCTCTCGCACGCGCAGGAACTATTCGGAGGAC
Organism: Salvelinus alpinus; assembly: GCF_045679555.1. Lineage (NCBI taxonomy): Eukaryota > Metazoa > Chordata > Actinopteri > Salmoniformes > Salmonidae > Salvelinus > Salvelinus alpinus. The sequence goes on along the minus strand of NC_092121.1, from coordinate 1,127,912 downwards.
ACCTGACTAGTTTTGAAAAATCTCATTCATTTTTTAAAATAAAAGCCTGAAACTATGTCTAAAGCCTGGTCACAGCCCGAGGAAGCCACTGGAAAAGGAATCTGGTTGATACCCCTTTAAATGGAAGAAAGACGGTCCAGGAAACCCAGATTTTTAAAACAAAATATCACTTCCGGGCTATATTTATTCAGGTTTTCGTCTGCAGAATACGTTTTGTTATACTCACAGACAATATTTTGACAGTTTTGGAAACTTTGGAGTGTTTTCTATCCTAATCTGTAAATTATATGCATATTCTACGATCTGGGCCAGAGAAAATGTCCGTTTACCTTGGGAACGATATTTTAAGAAAAAAAATAAGAAGAAAAAATTCTGACCCATAGCGTCAAGAGGTCTTCTCATGTGTTCTGCAATTTCTATGTCTACCTGTTCTGGTCCCTACCTCTGGCATTCTCTTAGTTCTACCTGATTAGCTAAAATGTCATCCATTATTTAAAGAAATAGATCCTAGTAAACCAACTCTAGGGATAATATCTTGACCTAATATTTTATTAACTACCATAATTGTGTCCGCCAAGTAAGTTGGGAATGCTTCCACCCCTTTAATATACTTATCTATTATTGTTAAACACCCCTTCTATCCCTCACTTCGGAATAGTTCAATGAAGTCCATTTCCAAATGTTGGAGTGGATATTCTAGAAACATTTTTTTTTTTTTAAGTAATTATCCTCTAGGCCATTAAGTAATTATCCTCTAGGCCATTAAGTAGTTATCCTAACCTGCAGTGTTTCCTAACCTGCTCTACCATCCTTCCTCTAACTTGCTTTCTGTCTACCCTGGTGCTTATTTAAACACAACGCGAACCGCTGCTTTTAACCAGGGCAAGGTGACCGGACACATGACCGAATACAAAGTGTAGCTATTCCCTCCGCAAGGCAATCAAACAAGCTAAGCGTCAGTATAGAGACAAAGTAGAGTTGCAATTCAACGGCTCAGACACAAGAGGTATGTGGCAGGGTCTACAGTCAATCACGGATTACAAAAAGAAAACCAGCCCAGTCGCGGACCAGGATGTCTTGCTCCCAGACAGACTAAATAACTTCTTTGCTCGCTTTGAGGACAATACAGTGCCACTGACACGGCCCGCTACCAAAACCTGTGGACTCTCCTTCACTGCAGCCGACGTGAGTAAAAAATGTAAGCCTGTTAACCCTCGCAAGGCTGCAGGCCCAGATGGCATCCCCAGCCGCATCCTCAGAGCATTAGCAGACCAGCTGGCTGGTGTGTTTACGAACATATTCAATCAATCCTTATCCCAGTCTGCTGTCCCCACATGCTTCAAGCGGGCCACCATTGTTCCTGTTCCCAAGAAAGCTAAGGTAACTGAGCTAAACGACTACCGCCCAGTAGCACTCACTTCCGTCATCATGAAGTGCTTTGAGAGACTAGTCAAGGACAATATCACCTCCACCCTAACTGACACCCTAGACCCACTCCAATTGGCCCCAATAGGTCCACAGACGACACAATCGCAACCACACTGCACACTGCCCTAACCCATCTGGACAAGAGGAATACCTATGTGAGAATACTGTTCATCGACTACAGCTCAGCATTTAACACCATAGTACCCTCCAAACTCGTCATCAAGCTCGAGACCCTGGGTCTTGACCCCGCCCTGTGCAACTGGGTACTGGACTTCCTGACGGGCCGCCCCCAGGTGGTGAGGGTAGGTAACAACATCTCCACCCCGCTGATCCTCAACACTGGGGCCCCACAAGGGTGCGTTCTGAGCCCTCTCCTGTACTCCCTGTTCACCCACGACTGCGTGGCCATGCACGCCTCCAACTTAATCATCAAGTTTGCGGACGACACTACAGTGGTAGGCTTGATTACCAACAACGACGAGACGGCCTACAGGGAGGAGGTGAGGGCCCTCGGAGTGTGGTGTCAGGAAAATAACCTCACACTCAACGTCAACAAAACAAAGGAGATGATCGTGGACTTCAGGAAACAGCAGAGAGAGCACCCCCCTATCCACATCGACGGGACAGTAGTGGAGAGGGTAGTAAGTTTAAATTTCCTCGGCGTACACATCACGGACAAACTGAATTGGTCCACCCACACAGACAGCGTTGTGAAGAAGGCGAAACAGCGCCTCTTCAACCTCAGGAGGCTGAAGAAGTTCAGCTTGTCACCAAAAGCACTCACAAACTTTTGCAGATGCACAATCGAGAGCATCCTGTCGGGCTGTATCACCGCATGGTACAGCAACTGCTCCGCCCACAACCGTAAGGCTCTCCAGAGGGTAGTGAGGTCTGCACAATGCATCACCGGGGGCAAACTACCTGCCCTCCAGGACACCTACACCACCCGATGTCACAGGAAGGCCATAAAGATCATCAAGGACAACAACCACCCGAGCCACTGCCTGTTCACTCCGCTATCATCCAGAAGGCGAGGTCAGTACAGGTGCATCAAAGCAGGGACCGAGAGACTGAAAAACAGCCTCTATCTCAAGGCCATCAGACTGTTAAACAGCCACCACTAACATTGAGTGGCTGCTGCCAACATACTGACTCAACTCCAGCCACTTTAATAATGGAAATTGATGTAAAAAAATGTATCACTAGCCACTTTAAACAATGCCACTTAATATAATGTTTACATACCCTACATTACTCATCTCATATGTATATACTGTACTCTATACCATCTACTGCATCTTGCCATCTTTATGTAATACATGTATCACTAGCCACTTTAAACTATGCCACTTTTATGTTTACATACCCTACATTACTCATCTCATACGTATATACTGTACTCGATACCATCTACTGCATCTTGCCTATGCCGTTCTGTACCATCACTCATTCATATATCTTTATGTACATATTCTTTATCCCTTTACACTTGTGTGTATAAGGTAGTAGTTGTGGAATTGTTAGATTAGATTACTCGTTGGTTACTACTGCATTGTCGGAACTAGAAGCACAAGCATTTCGCTACACTCGCATTAACATCTGCTAACCATGTGTATGTGACAAATACATTTGATTTGATTTGATTTGAAATAATTAGTTATTCCGTATGCTACAAAGTGTTGTCTAATTACTTCTACCATCTACCATCCCTCCGGTTGATACATGGCTCTGCCCATGTAGCAATATTTCTGCATATCTAAACAATGACGTAGGTAGTATGGGCAACTTATCCTTGTACCAAAACTCTTCTGAATCTCCCTATTCCTGTCTTAGGATGTGCGACTCCTTCTAATGCCCTTGCCTCATCCCTCTGTGTCCATGCCCTATAGACTTCTATTGTGTCTGGTTATGCTCCGTCCCCAGCTCTGGGGTTGGATAAGGTTATGAGTGGGAATTGGGGTATCTTCTCATCGTCATCTAACTATTCTGTGTCACTTCTATCTTCTCTCAATCCTGGCTTATTATGAGATTCTAACCTTCGTAACTCTCCAGGTCTCCTGCTCCTCACTCCCCAAATTCCTTCTGCTCTCTCTCTATCTTGCTCACTTCCTGCACCCCCCCCCCTTCCTAATACTCCCAAGCCATCAATGTCTCCATAGGGCCCAGCATAGGGTGGAGGAGCCCCTCTCCTTCTGCCTTTTCTACTATCTGTCTGTCGCTCTTTCTTATAACAGTCAGTGTCAAATATGGGTTGTTCCAAATATTGACTAAATGTCTCACTGTCTCCCTGTCTGCACTGATGGATTATTCTAGCTCTTTCTTTCTTCTTATTGGTTCAAATTACAAATATGTCAAAGAACTATTAACTCTATCATAATTATCAATTACACAAATTACCTTAATAAGAAACTCCAATCCAAAATTAAATCTATAATCAGCTTCCTATTTCGCAACAAAGCATCCTTCACTCATGCCGCCAAACATACCCCGTAAAACTGACCATCTTACCGATCTTTGATTTCGGCGATGGCATCTACAAAATAACCTCCAACACTCTACTCAACAAATTGGATGCAGTCTATCACAGTGCCATCCGTTTTGTCACCAAAGCCCCATATACTACCCACCACTGCGACCTGTACGCTCTCGTTGGCTGGCCCTCACTACATATTTGTCGCCAAACCCACTGGCTCCAGGTCATCTACAAGTCTCTGCTAGGTAAAGCCCCGCCTTATCTCAGCTCACTGGTCACTATAGCTGCACCCGTAGCACGCGCTCCAGCAGGTATATTTCACTGGTCACCCCCAAAGCCAACACCACCTTTGGCTGCCTTTCCTTCCAGTTCTCTGCTGCCAATGACTGGAACGAATTGCAAAAATCACGGAAGCTGGAGACTCATATCTCCCTCACTAACTGTAAGGACCAGCTGTCAGAGCAGCTCACAGATCACTGCACCTGTACATAGCCCATCTGTAAATAGCCCATCCAACTACCTCATCCCCATACTGTATTTACTTATTTATCTTGCTCCTTTGCACCCCAGTATCTCTACTTGCACATTCATCTTCTGCACATCTACCATTCCAGTGTTTAAAACCTTTACTTAAAACCCATCCCGGATCCGGGATCCTCCTCATCAAAAAAGCTGACTAGCATAGCCTAGCCTAACGGGACAGGGATATCATATAATATAATTTTCATGAAATCACAAGTCCAATACAGCAAATGAAAGATAAACAGCTTGTGAATCCAGCCATCATTTCCGATTTTTAAAATGTTTTACAGCGAAAACACAATATGTATTTCTATTAGCTAACCACAATAGCCAAACACACAACTGAATATTTTCACCATGTGTCCACCGCATAGGTAGCTTTCACAAAACCGACAAAATAGAGATAAAATTAATCACTAACCTTGAACAACTTCATCAGATGACAGTCTTATAACATGTTATACAATACATTTATGTTTTGTTCGAAAATGTGCATCTTTGAGATATAAATCATAGTTTTAAATTGCAGCCACAATCACAAATAGCACCAAAGCAGCCAGAATAATTACAGAGAGCAACGTGAAATACATAAATACTCATCATAAAACATTTATGAAAAAGACATGGTGTACAGAAAATGAAAGATAAACATCTTGTGAATCCAGCCAATATTTCCGATTTTTTAAGTGTTTTACAGCGAAAACACAATATATATTTCTATTAGCTCACTACAGTAGCCAAACACACAACGCAATTTACTCCCCGCAAAAATAGCTTGCACAAAACCGACAAAATAGAGATAAAATTAATCACTAACCTTGAACAAATTCATCAGATGACAGTCTTATAACATCATGTTATACAATACAATTATGTTTTGTTCGAAAATTTGCATATTTAGAGCTACAAATCCTGATTATACATTGTGAATACGTAGCATCGATTCACCAGAATCTCCGGAGATATTTTGGACACTCACCTAATCTGACCAAAGAACTCATCATAAACTTTACATAAAAATACTTGTTGTATGGCAAATGAAAGATACACTGGTTCTTAATGCAACCGCTGTGTTAGATTTTTTGAAATAACTTTAACATAACATACAGCTTGCGTTATTGTGAGACAGCGCTCACCAAAACGGCGGAGAATAGGAGTCAACATTTTACACAGAAATACGAAATTACATCATAAATGTTTTCTTACTTTGCTGAGCTTCCATCAGAATGTTGTACAAGGAGTCCTTGGTCCAGAATAAATCGTTGTTTGGTTTTAGAATGTCCATTTCTTCTGTCGAATTCGCGCCACAATGCTAGCCAAGGTTGCTAACATTCCCATCCTCTCTTGACGCAAAGAACGGAAACTCCAAAAGTCCCAATAAACGTTGAATAAACTGATAAAACTCGGTTGAAAAAACCTACTTTATGATGTTATTATCATATGTATCAAATAAAATCAGAGCCGGAGATATTCGCCGTGTAAACCGAACGCTTTTCAGAAGGCAATGTCGAGCTCCGCCGCGGGCCTTCGAAGACAAAGAAAATTCCGGACCTGTCACTCCAAAAGCTCTTGTTCGGCCTCAGATCAAGCTAGACACCCCATTCCACCTTCCACTGCCTGTTCCACAGCTCAGTTACCTTAGCTTTCTTGGGAACAGGAACAATGGTGGCCCGCTTGAAGCATGTGGGGACAGCAGACTGGGATAAGGATTGATTGAATATGTTCGTAAACACACCAGCCAGCTGGTCTGCTAATGCTCTGAGGATGCGGCTGGGGATGCCATCTGGGCCTGCAGCCTTGCGAGGGTTAACAGGCTTACATTTTTTACTCACGTCGGCTGCAGTGAAGGAGAGTCCACAGGTTTTGGTAGCGGGCCGTGTCATTGGCACTGTATTGTCCTCAAAGCGAGCAAAGAAGTTATTTAGTCTGTCTGGGAGCAAGACATCCTGGTCCGCGACTGGGCTGGTTTTCTTTTTGTAATCCGTGATTGACTGTAGACCCTGCCACATACCTCTTGTGTCTGAGCCGTTGAATTGCAACTCTACTTTGTCTCTATACTGACGCTTAGCTTGTTTGATTGCCTTGCGGAGGGAATAGCTACACTTTGTATTCGGTCATGTGTCCGGTCACCTTGCCCTGGTTAAAAGCAGCGGTTCGCGTTGTGTTTAAATAAGCACCAGGGTAGACAGAAAGCAAGTTAGAGGAAGGATGGTAGAGCAGGTTAGGAAACACTGCAGGTTAGGATAACTACTTAATGGCCTAGAGGATAATTACTTAATGGCCTAGAGGATAATTACTTAAAAAAAAAAAAATGTTTCTAGAATATCCACTCCAACATTTGGAAATGGACTTCATTGAACTATTCCGAAGTGAGGGATAGAAGGGGTGTTTAACAATAATAGATAAGTATATTAAAGGGGTGGAAGCATTCCCAACTTACTTGGCGGACACAATTATGGTAGTTAATAAAATATTAGGTCAAGATATTATCCCTAGAGTTGGTTTACTAGGATCTATTTCTTTAAATAATGGATGACATTTTAGCTAATCAGGTAGAACTAAGAGAATGCCAGAGGTAGGGACCAGAACAGGTAGACATAGAAATTGCAGAACACATGAGAAGACCTCTTGACGCTATGGGTCAGAATTTTTTCTTCTTATTTTTTTTCTTAAAATATCGTTCCCAAGGTAAACGGACATTTTCTCTGGCCCAGATCGTAGAATATGCATATAATTTACAGATTAGGATAGAAAACACTCCAAAGTTTCCAAAACTGTCAAAATATTGTCTGTGAGTATAACAAAACGTATTCTGCAGACGAAAACCTGAATAAATATAGCCCGGAAGTGATATTTTGTTTTAAAAATCTGGGTTTCCTGGACCGTCTTTCTTCCATTTAAAGGGGTATCAACCAGATTCCTTTTCCAGTGGCTTCCTCGGGCTGTGACCAGGCTTTAGACATAGTTTCAGGCTTTTATTTTAAAAAATGAATGAGATTTTTCAAAACTAGTCAGGTGTCCTCCGAATAGTTCCTGCGCGTGCGAGAGGAGCTCTCCATTTTCCGTTTGTCTCTTAATGAATAGGTTATGGTCCGGTTGAAATATTATCGATTATGTTTGTTAAAAACAACCTGAGGATTGATTATAAAAAACATTTGACATGTTTCTACGACCATTACGGATTCTTTTTGGAATTTGTCGAACGGAACAAGGCTTTGGTTTTCTGAACATAACGCGCAACCCAAATGGCGTTTTTTTGTGATAAAATAAATATTTATCGAACAAAAATAACATTTGTTGTGTAACTGGGAGTCTCATGAGTGCAAACATCCGAAGGTTATCTAAGGTAAGCGATTCATTTTATAGCTGTTCTGACTTTCGTGACCATGCTAACCAAGCTAATATAAGGCTAACTGTTGTAGCATTGATTGCTACACTCACAAAAGCTTGGATTTCTGTCGCTGTAAAGTATATTTTCAAAATCTGACACGATAGGTGGATTAACAACAAGCTAAACTGTGTTTTGGTATATTTCACTTGTGATTGCATGATTATAAATATTTTTAGTAATATTTTTTAAACTGATACGTTTGGGAATTTTGCTCTTCCTTTCAGGACCGGAACGAGGCTGTAGTTTTCTCAACATAACGCGCAACCCAAATGTCGTTTTTTTGTTATAAAAGTAATATTTATCGAACAAAAAGAACATTTATTGTGTAACTGAGAGTCTCGTGAGTGCAAACATCTGAAGATTATCTAAGGTAAGCGATTAATTTTATTGCTTTTCTGACTTTCGTGACCATGCTAATTTGGGGCTAGCTGTTGTAGCATTGATTGCTACACTCACAAAAGCTTGGATTTCTTTCGCTGTAAAGCATATTTTCAAAATCTGACACGATGGGTGGATTAACAACAAGCTAAACTGTGTTTTGGTATATTTCACTTGTGATTGCATGATTATAAATATTTTTTGTAATATTTTTGCATTTGGCGCCTTGCAATTCTAGCGGTTGTTTAGGAAAGTGATCCCGTAAAAGGGATCCGTAGCGCAGAGAAGTTAACCAAACCCGTATCTCAAAGATTTTATGCCCAACAGGAGAACTACAGAAAGAGATTACACACAATATTTGGGTCTGGGTCCAATCACTAAAGAAAAAGGACTGAAAGCAGCTACGGTGGGAGGGGCCATACTAAGTGCTCCTGGTGACAGCCTTTGCGGTGAGAATAGCTGAAAGAGCTACCTGGGTTCATGTCACACATTACAAGAGGGTAAGACACACTGACACTGTCGAACAATCACAGAGTTAGGAGAAGAACCGAAAACCAATACGTTTCGGGGGTTACCTCTCTAATGACGATTCCCTAACCCGCCCTATCGTCCCTGTGTGTACTACTAAAAATCTAACACCTGCCTCAGACCACTAGAACAGCTGAGTAATCTAACACCTGCCTCAGACCACTAGAACACCTGAGTAATCTAACACCTCCCTCAGACCACTAGAACAGCTGAGTAATCTAACACCTCCCTCAGACCACTAGAACAGCTGAGTAATCTAACACCTGCCTCAGACCACTAGAACAGCTGAGTAATCTAACACCTGCCTCAGACCACTAGAACAGCTGAGTAATCTAACACCTCCCTCAGACCACTAGAACAGCTGAGTAATCTAACACCTGCCTCAGACCACTAGAACAGCTGGGTAATCTAACACCTGGCTCAGACCACTAGAACAGCTGAGTAATCTAACCAGGCCAGGGTTTGGGGATTGACAAGTCAATGAAAGAGGTAAAAATGACTTCCTTAGTTGTTAATTTTGAAAATGTTCTGTCTTAACTAGTTTAACTTGCTATTACTCTAACCTCGTGGACAAACTGACACATTTCCATGTTTGTCAAAAACAACTTTATACTGAATGAGGGGCTTTGATTTGAAGCGCAGTTCGGCGCGAGATTACCGTTTGACCCGATGACATGTTTTTACGCACACGCTTCAAATAAACCAAATTGTATTTGTCACATGTACCGAATACAACAGATGTACAATTCACCATGAAATGCTGACGAGCCCTTTCCCAAAAATGCAGTTAAAAAGTAAGAAAAATAAGCTAAATAAAACAAGGCAATAGTAACACAATATAATAACAATAATGAGACTATAAGGAGTATCAGTACTGAGTCAATGTGCAGGGGTACCAGGTAGTTGAGGTAATAATGAGACTATAAGGAGTACCAGTACTGAGTCAATGTGCAGAGTACCAGGTAGTTGAGGTAATAATGAGACTATATGGAGTACCAGTACTGAGTCAATGTGCAGGGGTACCAGGTAGTTGAGGTAATAATGAGGCTATAAGGAGTACCAGTACTGAGTCAATGTGCAGGGTACCAGGTAGTTGAGGTAATAATGAGACTATATGGAGTACCAGTACTCAACATTTATGAAAAATACATGGTGTACAGAAAATGAAAGATAAACATCTTGTGAATCCAGCCAATATTTCCGATTTTTTAAGTGTTTTACAGCGAAAACACAATATATATTTCTATTAGCTCACTACAGTAGCCAAACACACAACGCAATTTACTCCCCGCAAAAATAGCTTGCACAAAACCGACAAAATAGAGATAAAATTAATCACTAACCTTGAACAAATTCATCAGATGACAGTCTTATAACATCATGTTATACAATACAATTATGTTTTGTTCGAAAATTTGCATATTTAGAGCTACAAATCCTGATTATACATTGTGAATACGTAGCATCGATTCACCAGAATCTCCGGAGATATTTTGGACACTCACCTAATCTGACCAAAGAACTCATCATAAACTTTACATAAAAATACTTGTTGTATGGCAAATGAAAGATACACTGGTTCTTAATGCAACCGCTGTGTTAGATTTTTTGAAATAACTTTAACATAACATACAGCTTGCGTTATTGTGAGACAGCGCTCACCAAAACGGCGGAGAATAGGAGTCAACATTTTACACAGAAATACGAAATTACATCATAAATGTTTTCTTACTTTGCTGAGCTTCCATCAGAATGTTGTACAAGGAGTCCTTGGTCCAGAATAAATCGTTGTTTGGTTTTAGAATGTCCATTTCTTCTGTCGAATTCGCGCCACAATGCTAGCCAAGGTTGCTAACATTCCCATCCTCTCTTGACGCAAAGAACGGAAACTCCAAAAGTCCCAATAAACGTTGAATAAACTGATAAAACTCGGTTGAAAAAACCTACTTTATGATGTTATTATCATATGTATCAAATAAAATCAGAGCCGGAGATATTCGCCGTGTAAACCGAACGCTTTTCAGAAGGCAATGTCGAGCTCCGCCGCGCGCCTTCGAAGACAAAGAAAATTCCGGACCTGTCACTCCAAAAGCTCTTGTTCGGCCTCAGATCAAGCTAGACACCCCATTCCACCTTCCACTGCCTGTTGACATCTAGTGGAAGGCGTATGAAGTGCATGCATATCGATAAATAAAAGCCAGTTGAATAGGCAGGCCCTGAAACAGAGCCTCGTTTTCAGATTTTTCACTTCCTATATGGAAGTTTGCTGCAAAATGAGTTCTGTTTTACTCACAGATATAATTCAAACAGTTTTAGAAACTTGAGAGTGTTTTCTATCCAATAGTAATAATAATATGCATATTGTATGATCTATAAAAGAGTACAAGGCCGTTTCATTTGGGCATGATTCTTTCCAAAGTGGAAACAGCGCCCCCCTATTGACAAGAAGTTAATTGCTATATTGTAATTACTTCGCCACCATGGCCTATTTATTGCCTTACCTCCCTTATCCTACCTCATTTGCACATACTGTATATAGACTTCTCCTACTGTATTATTGACTGTATGTTTGCTTATTCCATGTGTAACTCTGTGTTGTTGTATGTGTCGAACTGCTTTGCTTTATCTTGGCCAGGTCGCAGTTGCAAATGAGAACTTGTTCTCAACTAGCCTACCTGGTTAAATCAAGGTTAAATAAAAAGAGTACTACAATAGTAATAAACCCCTCATTCATCAGTATCCTGAACATAGCTGGGTGTTTCTGGGATAGAGGGTTGATGTAAAAGTCAGTACTACAATAGTAATAAACCCTTCATTCATCAGTATCCTGAACATAGCTGGGTGTTTCTGGGATAGAGGGTTGATGTAAAAGTCAGTACTACAATAGTAATAAACCCTTCATTCATCAGTATCCTGAACATAGCTGGGTGTTTCTGGGATAGAGGGTTGATATAAAAGTCAGTACTACAATAGTAATAAATCCTTCATTCATCAGTATCCTGAACATAGCTGGGTGTTTCTGGGATAGAGTGTTGATTTAAAAGTCAGTAATACAATAGTAATAAACCCTTCATTCATCAGTATCCTGAACATAGCTGGGTGTTTCTGGGATAGAGTGTTGATTTAAAAGTCAGTAATACAATAGTAATAAACCCTTCATTCATCAGTATCCTGAACATAGCTGGGTGTTTCTGGGATAGAGTGTTGATTTAAAAGTCAGTACTACAATAGTAATAAACCCTTCATTCATCAGTATCCTGAACATAGCTGGGTGTTTCTGGGATAGAGGGTTGATATAAAAGTCAATATATTAAGATGTAAGAAATACAATAAGCAATACCCCTAGGCTATAAAGAGACATGAGACAAAACAATCATAATGAATCAGATTACATGGACGGGGGGACCTGATCCTAGATCATAATGAATCAGATTACATGGAGAGGGGGGACCTGATCCTAGATCATAATACATCAGATTACATGGAGAGGGGGACCTGATCCTAGATCATAATGAATCAGATTACATGGAGAGGGAGACCTGATCCTGGATCATAATGAATCAGATTACGGGTAGACCTGATCCTAGATCATAATGAATCAGATTACATGGAGAGTGGGACCTGATCCTAGATCATAATGAATCATATTACATGGAGAGGGACCTGATCCTAGATCATAATGAATCAGATTACATGGAGAGGGGGGGCCTGATCCTATATCATAATGAGCCAGATTACATGGAGAGGAGGACCTGATCCTATATCATAATGAATCAGATTACATGGAGAGGGGGACCTGATCCTAGATCATAATGAATCAGATTACATGGAGAGGGGGACCTGATCCTAGATCATAATGAATCAGATTACATGGAGAGGGGGACCTGATCCTAGATCATAATGAATCAGATTACATGGAGAGGCGGACCTGATCCTAGATCATAATGAATCAGATTACATGGAGAGTGGGACCTGATCCTAGATCATAATGAATCAGATTACATGGAGAGCGGGACCTGATCCTAGATCATAATGAATCAGATTACATGGAGAGTGGGACCTGATCCTAGATCATAATGAATCAGATTACATGGAGAGGGGGACCTGATCCTAGATCATAATGAATCAGATTACATGGAGAAGGTGGACCTGATCCTAGATCAGCACTCCTCCTCTGGGACACTGCTTGCCTGTATGAATCAGAACACATAGTTGTAATGTCTAGTTACAGCAGGTGTTTACTGCCATCTAGTGGAAGACACCAATAAAACACTTTATTATCAGGTGGGGAGACAGCTGATTGAAACAGAAAGTAAAGTTGTTATTTTGTTCATGGTCTATTTTGAGACGACAGAGCAGAAAACACTACATGGAGATTATTGAAAAATAAAGTAAGTATTTCTGAAAAATAATTTTATCTATTGGACCGAGTAAGAGAATGAATATCTGGAATGAGATATTACTAGTTAGTAGAACTGCTACTTGAGCTGAGTTGCTGACAGACAGCAGTTTTCAAAGTGGAAACTAATCAGTAGGCCTACATGTTATCAGTAAAACGTCTGGTAAAGATGGTGGAGGAGCTTTTCAATTATATGGTTTTATGTTTATCTCAGCGTTTCTCAATCCATTTGTTCTTACCAGCACTTACACACGTGAATCAACTAATCATCAAATATTTTAAGACAGTTTAATATTTGAGGCATACAAATGAACATTCTCAAATTAAAACCTTTTGAGTTAGTTGGACTGCTTACAATTATTAAAGGCCTACAGTAACTCACATTTTGGAGGAAAAAAACACAGCTTAACTTGGTTTCGAGTAAATTATATGTTTATCAAAAATAATGAAAGAGAGATGTCTTGAAGAAACGCGTCTGGGTTTAGAACTCTGTGTCTCAGTGCCCTGCGACAGTGGGAAGTTCGTTTTGCATGGCCCGGTGCTACAGGTGAGTGGACATTTATTTTAAGGACCAATGAAATTGTCTAACATGCGCAAACTCTGCAACCCGGGGAGCCGGGCAATGCAAAACGAATTCACCTAGTGACCATTACTTTATTTCCTTATATGAAATTGAAAGTAACTTTGTATCTGACGCAGTTCCAGAATGTCTGTTGAAACTGTGTCTCATATGGAACGTTAGAACAGCGGTGGAAACAGAACTCAGTTCTCAAACTGGAGTAAAAGTAAAGATTCCTTCATAGAACATGACTCAAGTAAAAGTGAAAGTCACCCAGTAAAATACTACTTCAGTAAAAGTCTAAAAGTATTTGGTTTTAATATAATTAAGTTTCAAACGTAAATGTAAAGTAGTAATAATTTAAAATTCCTTATTTTAAGCAAACCAGACGGCACATTTTTCTTGTTATTTTAATTTTAAAAGTATCTGGCCTAGGCTATAAATATCTTGCATTACTCATCTCATATGTATATACTGTATTCTGTACTATTCTACTGTATCTTAGTCTATGCATTACTCATCTCATATGTATATACTGTATTCTATACTATTCTACTGCATCTTAGTCTATGCCGCTCAGACATTGTGACCAATAACATTTTATTTTATTTTATTTTGATTAGGCTATATACACTACATGACCAAAGGTATGTGGACACCTGCTAGTTGAACATCTCATTACAAAATCATAGCCATTGATATGGAGTTGTTACCCCCCTTTGCTGTTATAACAGCCTCCACTCTTCTGGGAAGGCTTTCCACTAGATGTTGGAACATTGCTGCGGGTACTTTTTATTCAGCCACAAGAGCATTAGTGAGGTCGGGCACTGATGTTGGGCGATTAGGCCTGGCTCGCAGTCAGCGTTCCAATTCATCCCAAAGGTGTTGGATGGGGTTGAGGTCAGGGCTCTGTGAAGGCCAGTCATGTTCTTCCACACCGATCTCAACAAGCCATTTCTGTATGACCTCGCTTTGTGCACTAGGACAGTGTCATGCTGCAACAGGAAAGGGCCTTCCCCAAACTGTTGCCACAAAGTTAGAAGCACAGAATAGTCTAGAATGTCATTGTATGCTGTAGCGTTAAGATTTCCATTCACTAAGGGGCCCGAACCATGAAAAACAGCCTCAGACCATTATTCCTCCTCCACCAAACTTTACAGTTGGCACTGCCAGATGGTGAAGCGTGATTCTTAACTCCAAAGAACGCGTCTCCACTGCTCCAGAGTCCAATGGCGGCGAGCTTTACACCACTCAAGCCGATGCTTGGCATTGCACATGGTGATCTGTGTGCGGCTGCTTGGCCATGGAAACTAATTGCTGACGTTGCAGTTTGGAACTCGGTAGTGAGTGTTGCAACCGAGCAGAGACCATTTTTATGTTCTTCCGCGCTTGGCGGGCCCTTTCTGTTAGCTTGTGTGGCCTACCACTTCACGGTTGAGCCGTTGTTGCTCCTAGATGTTTCCACGTCACAATAACAGCACTTACAGTTGACCGGAGCAGCTCTAGCAGGGCAGGAATTTGATGAACTGACTTTGTTGGAAAGGTGGCATCCTATGACGGTGCCACGTTGAAAGTCACTGAGCTCTTCAGTACTGGTTATTCTACTGCCAATGTTTGTCTATGGAGATTGCATGGCTGTCTGCCCAACTTTATACACCTCTCAGCAACGGGTGAGGCTGAAATACTACTTCCGGCGCCGACAGAGATGGCCGCCTCGCTTCGCGTTCCTAGGAAACTATGCAGTATTTTGTTTTTTATGTGTTATTCCTTACATTGGTACCCCAGGTAATCTTAGGTTTCATTACATACAGTCGGGAGGAACTACTGAATATAAGAGCAACGTCAACTCACCATCGTTACAACTAGGAATATGACTTTCCTGAAGCAGATCCTGTGTTTTGCCTTCCACCCAGTACAATGGATCTGATCCCCGCCGGCGACCCTAAACAACGACGCCGTAAAAGGGGCAAACGAAGCGGTCTTCTGGTCAGGCTTCGGAGACGGGCACATCGCGCTCCACTCCCTAGCATACTACTCACCAATGTCCAGTCTCTTGACAACAAGGTTGATGAAATCCGAGCAAGGGTAACATTCCAGAGAGACATCAGAGATTGTAACGTTCTTTGCTTCACGGAAACATGGATCACTCGAGAGACGCTAACGGAGTCGGTGCAGCCAGCTGGTTTCTTCACGCATCGCGCCGACAGAAACAAACATCTTTCTGGTAAGAAGAGGGGCGGGGGTGTATGCCTTATGATTAACGAGACGTGGTGTGATCATAACAACATACAGGAACTCAAGTCATTCTGTTCACCTGATTTAGAATTCCTCACAATCAAATGTCGACCGCATTATCTACCAAGGGAATTCTCTTCGATTATAATCACAGCCGTATATATTCCCCCCCAAGCAGACACATCGCTGGCCCTGAACAAACTTTATCTGACTTTATGTAAACTGGAAACCACACACCCTGAGGCTGCATTCATCGTAGCTGGGGATTTTAACAAGGCTAATCTGAAAACTAAACTCCCTAAATTCTATCAGCATATCGATTGTGCTACCAGGGCTGGTAAAACCTTGGATCATTGTTATACTAACTTCCGCGACGCATATAAGGCCCTCCCCCGCCCTCCTTTCGGAAAAGCTGACCACGACTCCATTTTGTTGCTTCCAGCCTACAAACAGAAACTAAAACAGCAAGCTCCGGCGCTCAGGTCTGTTCAACGCTGGTCCGACCAATCTGACTCCACGCTTCAAGACTGCTTCGATCACGTGGATTGGGATATGTTCCGCATTGCGTCCAACAACAACATTGACGAATACGCTGATTCGGTGAGCAAGTTCATTAGAAAGTGCATTGACGATGTCGTACCCACAGCAACGATTAAAACATTCCCAAACCAGAAACCGTGGATTGATGGCAGCATTCGCGTTAAACCGCTGCTTTTAACCAGGGCAAGGTGACCGGAAACATGACCGAATACAAACAGTGTAGCTATTCCCTCCGCAAGGCTATCAAACAAGCTAAGTGCCAGTATAGAGACAAAGTAGAGTCGCAATTCAACAGCTCAGACACAAGAGGTATGTGGCAGGGTCTACAGTCAATCACGGATTACAAAAAGAAAACCAGCCCCGTCGCGGACCAGGATGTCTTGCTCCCAGACAGACTAAATAACTTCTTTGCTCGCTTTGAGGACAATACAGTGCCACTGACACGGCCCGCTACCAAAACCTGCGGGCTCTCCTTCACTGCAGCCGAGGTGAGTAAAACATTTAAACGTGTTAACCCTCGCAAGGCTGCAGGCCCAGACGGCATTCCCAGCCGCGTCCTCAGAGCATGCGCAGACCAGCTGGCTGGTGTGTTTAAGGACATATTCAATAAATCCTTATCCCAGTCTGCTGTTCCCACCATTGTTCCTGTTCAAGAGGGCCACCATTGTTCCTGTTCCCAAGAAAGCTAAGGTAACTGAGCTAAACGACTACCGCCCCGTAGCACTCACTTCCGTCATCATGAAGTGCTTTGAGAGACTAGTCAAGGACCATATCACCTCCACCCTACCTGACACCCTAGACCCACTCCAATTTGCTTACCGACCCAATAGGTCCACAGACGACGCAATCGCAACCACACTGCACACTGCCCTAACCCATCTGGACAAGAGGAATACCTATGTGAGAATGCTGTTCATCGACTACAGCTCAGCATTTAACACCATAGTACCCTCCAAACTCGTCATCAAGCTCGAGACCCTGGGTCTCGACCCCGCCCTGTGCAACTGGGTCCTGGACTTCCTGACGGGCCGCCCCCAGGTGGTGAGGGTAGGTAACAACATCTCCACCCCGCTGATCCTCAACACTGGGGCCCCACAAGGGTGCGTTCTGAGCCCTCTTCTGTACTCCCTGTTCACCCACGACTGCGTGGCCATGCACGCCTCCAACTCAATCATCAAGTTTGCGGACGACACTACAGTGGTAGGCTTGATTACCAACAACGACGAGACTGCCTACAGGGAGGAGGTGAGGGCCCTCGGAGTGTGGTGTCAGGAAAATAACCTCACACGCAACGTCAACAAAACAAAGGAGATGATTGTGGACTTCAGGAAACAGCAGAGGGAGCACCCCCCTATCCACATCAACGGGACAGTAGTGGAGAAGGTGGAAAGTTTTAAGTTCCTCGGTGTACACATCACGGACAAACTGAATTGGTCCACCCACACAGACAGCGTTGTGAAGAAGGCGAAACAGCGCCTCTTCAACCTCAGGAGGCTGAAGAAGTTCAGCTTGTCACCAAAAGCACTCACAAACTTTTGCAGATGCACAATCGAGAGCATCCTGTCGGGCTGTATCACCGCCTGGTACGGCAACTGCTCCGCCCACAACCGTAAGGCTCTCCAGAGGGTAGTGAGGTCTGCACAACGCATCACCGGGGGCAAACTACCTGCCCTCCAGGACACCTACACCACCCGATGTCACAGGAAGGCCATAAAGATCATCAAGGACAACAACCACCCGAGCCACTGCCTGTTCACCCTGCTATCATCCAGAAGGCGATGTCAGTACAGGTGCATCAAAGCAGGGACCGAGAGACTGAAAAACAGCTTCTATCTCAAGGCCATCAGACTGTTAAACAGCCACCACTAACATTTAGTGGCCGCTGCCAACATACTGACTCAACTCCAGCCACTTTAATAATGGGAATTGATGGAAATTATGTAAAAATGTATCACTAGCCACTTTAAACAATGCCACTTAATATAATGTTTACATACCCTACATTACTCATCTCATATGTATATGTATATACTGTACTCTCTATCATCTACTGCATCTTGCCATCTTTATGTAATACATGTATCACTAGCCACTTTAAACTATGCCACTTTATGTTTATATACCCTACATTACTCATCTCATATGTATATACTGTACTCGATACCATCTACTGCATCTTGCCTATGCCGTTCTGTACCATCACTCATTCATATATCTTTATGTACATATTCTTTATCCCTTTACACTTGTGTGTGTATAAGGTAGTAGTTGTGGAATTGTTAGGTTAGATTACTTGTTGGTTATTACTGCATTGTCGGAACTAGAAGCACAAGCATTTCGCTACACTCGCATTAACATCTGCTAACCATGTGTATGTGACAAATAAAATTTGATTTGATTTGATTTGAAATAGCCGAATCCACTCATTTGAAGGGGTGTCCACATACTTTTGTATATATAGTGTACATGCTCTGTCCTGCTACTGGTAGGCCTATAACATTATGTGAACTGATCTGAACAGGTTTAGGCTGGTCATTTAGGATATGTAGGCTATAGCCGAGGTATAGACCTTGATCTGCATATCACTAACAAAACTCTACTATACATTATAACCTAGCCTACTTTACATAATATAAAATCTCTTACTTGATGCAAAAAACCTTTCTGAATGGATCAATGATTTCCCCCTCAGATCAATCATGCCCGTTTGAGCACATCTGTCTACATTCTCAGATACGTTTAGAAAAGAACAGATTGAAAGACAATACATAGCCTACTGTTAGTGAATACAAATAATTGTGAGACATGGCCTTGTGTGGCTGCACTGTCTAGAACTACCTTAACAAACAGTGACTTAATAATAATAATAAGTCACTGTTTGTTATTATTATTATTATTATTATTGTTGTTGTACTGTCTATAACTACCTTAACAAAGTGACTTATTTTTTATTATTGACGGTTACCATGGAGATAAAATGTCACAACTACATGTTCATGTGATTGCATTAAATCACCTGACTGTTTCGATATGTCTGTTAGTAAATGTTTTATTTCTCAAAGAGATAATGAATAAAGGAGAACAATTGACAATCAATAATTAGTTGTCACTCTGTTAACCACAACCAACATGTTGGATCTCTGTTTAGGGGTTGAGTGCTCTAAAATGAGTCTCTCTGGGGAGAGAGAGGAGGGGGGCCCTGCCTCTAAAAGGAGTCGCTCTGGGGAGAGAGAGGAGGTGGGCCCTGCCTCTAAAAGGAGTCTCTCTGGGGATAGAGAGGAGGGGGGCCCTGCCTCTAAAAGGAGTCGCTCTGGGGAGAGAGAGGAGGGGGGCCCTGTCTTTAAAAGGAGTCTCTCCGGGGAACATGACACCAAATCTAAGAGGTGAGACGACAATTTTGTTTAAAAATTATTAAGAGTTTATTTCCAAAAAGCTATATCCACAATTTTTTCACATTTGTTTTTTTCATCAGAAATGATTGCTTATTGGGTACCTTTCTATATTACTGTTCTCCAATTTTTTAAGAATATATTTTAGATGTGCATTTTTTTGTTTAGCAAAACTCTATACAGTATATCCATTGTTTAGCAGGAATGGAATGTTGGTATCCTGTATATCTGACTGTGATGTGTGGTTGTCTCACCTAGATATCTATATATCCATTGTTTAACAGGAATGGAATGTTGGTATCCTGTATATCTGACTGTGATGTGTGGTTGTCTCACCTAGATATCTATATATCCATTGTTTAACAGGAATGGAATGTTGGTATCCTGTATATCTGACTGTGATGTGTGGTTGTCTCACCTAGATATCTATATATCCATTGTTTAACAGGAATGGAATGTTGGTATCCTGTATATCTGACTGTGATATGTGGTTGTCTCACCTAGATATCTATATATCCATTGTTTAACAGGAATGGAATGTTGGTATCCTGTATATCTGACTGTGATGTGTGGTTGTCTCACCTAGATATCTATATATCCATTGTTTAGCAGGAATGGAATGTTGGTATCCTGTATATTTGACTGTGATATGTGGTTGTCTCACCTGGCTATTTTAAGATACCATATCTTAATTTGACCCAATTTGCTACAGCAGGAAAATAATCCTGAAGCAACAGGAAATGTGAATTATTTCTTGGATTATAATTCATAAAAAATAATTGTAGGGGTTGGTACATTTTTCATCAGGGCAAATCAAGTTTGAAATGTTTTATGTGGAAATTACAAACTATAGAAGCCTTTTTAAGGCTTGAATATACTACAATAGGGCAAACGTATTCTAAGTAACTCTGGGCCAGGTTTCCCGTAGCGATGGAATTTAGGGTTAAAAAAGAAAACGACCATCTGCTAAATTACTAAAATGTCAAATATAAATGTTTTCTTAAAATATATTTAAAAAAAATGTATGTCACATACAGACCAATCAAAAGTGTGGACCCATTCCAGAGAATGAGTAAGTGTGTCCAAATTTTTGACTGGTACTGTATATGTAATAACATGTAGTTATTTGTTCCAGTTGACTGGTACTGTATATGTATTAACATGTAGTTATTTGTTCCATTTGACTGGTACTGTACTGTATATGTAATAACATGTAGTTAATTGTTCCAGTTGACAGGTACTGTATATGTATTAACATGTAGTTATTTGTTCCATTTGACTGGTACTGTATATGTAATAACATGTAGTTATTTGTTCCATTTGACAGGTACTGTATATGTATTAACATGTAGTTATTTGTTCCATTTGACTGGTACTGTATATGTAATAACATGTAGTTATTTGTTCCATTTGACTGGTACTGTATATGTAATAACATGTAGTTATTTGTTCCATTTGACAGGTACTGTATATGTATTAACATGTAGTTATTTGTTCCATTTGACTGGTACTGTATATGTAATAACATGTAGTTATTTGTTCCATTTGACTGGTACTGTATATGTAATAACATGTAGTTATTTGTTCCATTTGACTGGTACTGTATATGTAATAACATGTAGTTATTTGTTCCATTTGACAGGTACTGTATATGTAATAACATGTAGTTATTTGTTCCATTTGACTGGTACTGTATATGTATTAACATGTAGTTATTTGTTCCATTTGACTGGTACTGTACTGTATATGTATTAACATGTAGTTATTTGTTCCATTTGACAGGTACTGTATATGTATTAACATGTAGTTATTTGTTCCATTTGACTGGTACTGTATATGTAATAACATGTAGTTATTTGTTCCATTTGACTGGTACTGTATATGTAATAACATGTAGTTATTTGTTCCATTTGACTGGTACTGTATATGTAATAACATGTAGTTATTTGTTCCATTTGACTGGTACTGTATATGTAATAACATGTAGTTATTTGTTCCATTTGACTGGTACTGTATATGTAATAACATGTAGTTATTTGTTCCATTTGACTGGTACTGTATATGTAATTAACATGTAGTTATTTGTTCCATTTGACAGGTACTGTATATGTATTAACATGTAGTTATTTGTTCCATTTGACTGGTACTGTATATGTATTAAACATGTAGTTATTTGTTCCATTTGACTGATACTGTATATGTATTAGCATGTAGTTATTTGTTCCAGTTGACTGGTACTGTATATGTATTAACATGTAGTTATTTGTTCCATTTGACTGGTACTGTATATATATTAACATGTAGTTATTTGTTCCATTTGACTGGTACTGTACTGTATGTGTATTAACATGTAGTTATTTGTTCCATTTGACAGGTACTGTATATATATTAACATGTAGTTATTTGTTCCATTTGACCAGCCCAGCCTCACATTCAATTCGCGCATATATGTACAAAATGTATTTCAGCAGATTTCGTGCGTTTTTGTGCATTTTTGGGGTGGTTCAATTCGTTTGAAAATACACAAATTTCTGTGCTACTTAATTCGTGCGAAAATACACGAATTTCTGTGCTACTTAATTCGTGCGAAAAGACACGAATTTAACCAGTAGGCGACACACAAGCCGTTGCAACAACCATAGATCGCCTGTATTTATTTATTTTACGTTATGAATATATAGATATTTTGTCTTTTTTTAACCATTTAACCATAAGAGGTTATATATATATTGTCTTTATTTAATCCCTATTAAAACATTGTGGTTTTATGCCTATATGTACTGTTTTCGATTTTTCTGAACAGACTTTTCAGGATAGAATGAATGTAAGCAATGCATGATGGTTAATGGTGTTTTATTCGGTTGTAGTTCCATGTATTTCTTAAAAAATAAACGTGTAAACCATTTTTATTGAACAGAATGTAACTGAAAATACAATGGCAGCCTTGCCATTGTCCATCAATAACAAAACTTTTTTTGTCGTATAACATTTGGGGAAACGTATGCAGTCATTGTAGTCTTACATTTTGTTGGCCAACCAAAATTACCAAAACGTTAACCCATAATAAGGCTAGGGTGGCTGAGTGTAAATACATGGCTCTGAGTGTAAGCACCTTTTCACTAGAAACGTTCTTGTGTTCAAATTACCGTCAGTGCGAAATAGCTAGAAAGCTTTCGTATTTCCACTTGGCTGCACCTACGGTTACGATAACGATAAATCAAGTGCAATACCTGCGTCGACCTGTGTCGAGCAGCAAAACACCGGAAAGCTTCTAGCCTACCGGAAAGTTACAAGAAGAACAAGAATAGTTACCTCATCCGGTCATGTGACACTCTGGATGCCCCCTAAAAGCAATTTCAACCGTTTTGAAAAATGACGCCTGGTAACCCCAAAAAAATACCAGGTGCATGAAAAGTTTGGACTTAGAATATTTTTTGAAAACCTCCATAAATCACTCAGGCCATTGACTGGAGAAGAAAAAACATAAAATATTTTCCAGAAGAAAAAACAGAATATTTTTTGAATACCTCCATAAATCACTCAGGCCAGCACCCATTGATTTGGGGCGGTAGTATAGCGCTCCCAGAGCGGGTATGGAAGTCTGGATCCCCCCTAAAAGCATTTAAGGCTCTGTGTGTCTTTAAGCACCATACTTTTTCACTCCATCCTTGCTGTGTGTGTGTGTGTGTGAGAGAGCTTTTCTTTGACATCTGTTTAGCGAAATTACTGATTTACAGTTCATGAGGGTTGACCGATTCACACATTTAAAGTTTTGGAAAGATCTGACTTTTTTAAACCTTCGAAACAGCACCTATGACCCCATTTTAAGGCACTTCCGGTTGGCACAGGAAGCTATAAGTAAATACATATCCTGATCGGGGTATGCTTTTACAGAATCCTGAGTTTTAAGTCTATACGTTATGAACTGACTGATTTACACAGGGTTGAATGCACTATATATCACAAACTGCTGGTTGGGTATGGCAAAACACTTTTAGGGTGATTTTATCACTTCCGGTTGCTCCAGGAAGCTTAGAATCAACACAGGTAGACCTCATAGTGGCTTGATGGATTGTCATTGAAGACAGGTTCATAAGACATTCATAACCCACATAGGCTTCAGGTTGAATTTAGGGGTGCAGGCAATGTGTTCCTATGGGGTGAGATGTCATTGTAAACTGTTTGATGTAAACACCTTTTAACTGTTAAGGGTTAATGCCACACGGTCAATGTTAGGCTTGCACAGAGACCTTAGGAACGTTCCTGAGGTCAAATTGTGCTTCTAAACCTTAACAGTTCTCTCTCTGTCTCCCAAAAGCAAAAGACTTGAAATGTAGGTCAAGGGTCATCTTCTTGTCACTGTCGCTGCGCTCAGACCGAGCAAGCTACGGTCAAGCGGGGCATCTCGTTGAACTCGGCACGGCTATGGTGATGTCATTTTTAGTGGTGATTTCAGAATGCTATTTTGGTGGTTTTTCACTGTTGAAACATATTGCAAATGCACAAAAGTCAACTAGCAAGTCAGTGTCCATCAGCCAATTAGATATTTTCAGACACCAAACTGATGCCATCTGACTCCAAACTCACTTTTTCCAACTCGTTTAGAAGCCAACTATCACATATTTCAGAGCAGGCCCAAAATTCACAGCGCCTTCCATTTAAACCATAATAAAACAAATAATACGTAGTTATGTTCTAGCTGCGGGTCCAGTTTTCACATTATGTTTAGCCCTATGTGAGGCGACCTCGAATCCCAAGTTTCGGCTCGATAGGTCATTCGGTGCCCGAGCAAAACCTTAATTGGTGCTGAAATTCCACTTTTTTCCATGCCTTGCTACGGGGTCCTTGAATGAGCTATCGGACAGAAATGTCGGGGTCCGTCTCTATGGGCCGAGCCGGTTTCAATGCACCTAGTCTTGCAACTCTGGGACTTTTCTAAATGTCACCATTTTGTAATGCTCAAAATGAATTGAAGTCAATGCAAATGCACCAATGCTTTTTATCGGTCCGAGAACCTTCTAGAGCCACATAACTCACCGTGCTTAATCGACCTGAGCTCTAGAACAGGTTTGTAAAGTTTCAGAACTCTAGGTCTGACGGTTCTTTAAAAGTTCAAACAAAAGTAACTAAGGTGAATGCACCAATTTGTAAGTCGCTCTGGATAAGAGCGTCTGCTAAATGACTTAAATGTAAATGTATTGCAGGCATTGTCTGCCTCTAAGCCCCTCAGTGTGTCACTCCATCCTTTCTGTGTGGGTGTGTAAATTTTTCCTTGAAATCTGATGGGATGAATGACTGATTTACAGTTCATGAGGGTTGCCTATTCACATATATTAAGTTATGGAAAGATTTGACTTTTTTAACCCTTCGAAACAGCCCGTTTGACACCAATTATGGCACTTCCGGTTGGCACAGGAAGCTGAAAGTAAACACATATCCTCATTGGAGTGGGCTTTTACAGAATCCTGAGTTTTAAGTCTATACGTTAAGAACTCACTGATTTACATAGGGTTGAATGCACTATTTCTCTCAAACTGCAGGTTGGGTATGGCAAAAACACTTTTAGGGTGATTTAAAATCGAATCTACACAGGTAGACCTCATAGTGGCCTGATGGATTGTCATCGAAGACAGGTTCATAAGGCATTATTAACCCACATAGGCTTCAGGTTGAATTTAGGGGAGCAGGAAATGTATTCCTATGGGGAGACATGTCATTGTAAACTGTTTGATGTAAACACCTTCTTTTAACTATTAAGGGTTAATGCCACACGGTCAATGTTAGGCTTGCACAGATCGGGAGGACCTTAGGAACGTTCCTGAGGTCAAATTGTGCTTCTAACCTTAACGGTTCTCTCTCTGTCTCCCAAAAGCAAAAAAATATGAAATTGAGGTCAAAGGGTCATTTGGGTCCTTCTTCTTGTCCCTGTCGCTGCACTCAGACCGAGCTAGCTACGGTCAAGCGGGGCATCTCGTTGAACTCGGCACGGCCTGGAGATAATGGCAATGCCATTTCAGGCTTTGTGTGTCTTTAAGCACCGTACTTTTTCACTCCATCCTTTTATCCTCTTTTCTTCGTGGTATCCAATCGCTAGTAATTACTATCTTGTCTCATCGCTACAACTGCCGTATGGGCTCAGGAGAGACGAAGGTTGAAAGCCACGCGTCCTCCGAAGCACAACCCAACCAAGCCGCACTGCTTCTTAACACAGTGCGCCTCCAACCCGGAAGCCAGCCGCACCAATGTGTCGGAGGAAACACCGTGCACATGGCCCCCTTGGCTAGCGCGCACTGCCCCCGGCCCGCCACAGGAGTCGCTGGAGCGCGATGAGACAAGGATATCCCTACCGGCCAAACCCTCCCTAACCCGGACGACGCTAGGCCAACGGACCTCCCGGTCGCGGCCGGCTGCGGCAGAGCCTGGGCGCGAACCCAGAGACTCTGGTGGCGCAGCTAGCACTGTGATGCAGTGGCAGAGCTTCGAGACCCACTTAAAAAATGTTCGTCTGAACACACTGCAACTGGATCTGTAATAAAAAAAAAATTTAACTCCTTTTTGTGAACATGACCAATTTGTCAATGTACGATTTCTCTTAAATTACGATAGATAAATGGCTGGTTCTTTTTTTCCTGACACCGTATGCTTATGTACTTTGACGTGAAGCGGTCAAATTAGCACCCTACTTTACGTTTTTGACCTTTAATCCCAGAAAAATGGCCATAACTCAAAAAGCGTTGAGGCCTCGACGCCATCTTGTTCGGGGCCAACTGTCCATTACGTCTTCGAAATATTTTCAGTTTAGGAGAAAAGGCCACATGCATTTGCAATGTGCTTGTGCATTTGCAATATTATTTATTTTCCCTCTGGTGGGAATTTCCTAGACTGCGGAAAAATGACCAAAATGTGTTATTTTTATAAAACGGAAACCGAACGTCCGAGAGATTTAGTTTGATGACTTCCTGAAAGATCTCTCCCCCGCGCACGGCCCGACGCCGTCCGCGAATTTTAGAAACGTTGCAGGACGTCTAGTAAGGGACCTTACATTTGCAATGTGGCGTTTCTCACTAACCATATGGCGAGTGCTAAAATGTTCCCTTAAGGTATGGAAAGGCCTTGGAAAGGCCATAAGTGTAAGCCAACATAATTCATTATTTTACATTAACATGTAATACATGCATTATGAAGAAAATGGTGTAATTTAGGCTCCACGAAATATGAAATGGGTTATGAAGAAAATCGTGTATGGTTGCCTACATGACAAAAAGGCGTTCTGATTACAAGTGCACCAGTATCCAAAGTATTAAGCGAAATCAAGCACAGAAAACAGCATTGGCATTAATAAAACAATATTTCCCACGAATTAAGTCGCAGGTAAATGTGCGTCTTTTCTCAAAAAGTCTGTTCAGCAAGTCTAAAACAGTACATATAGGCATACAACGACACATTTTAAAACATGGTTAAACAAAGACAACATTTCTGTATATTCATGACGTTGAATTAGCCATTAAGAAGAACAAAAATGAAATATAAATTATCGCGTCTATATGGTTGTTGCAAAGGCTTGTGTCGCCTACTGGTTAAATTCGTGTCTTTTCGCACGAATTAAGTAGCACAGAAATTCGTGTATTTTCAAACGAATTTAACCAGCCCAAACCAGCCCAAAAATGCACAAAAACGCACAAAATCTGCTGAAATACATTTTGTACATATATGCGCGAATTGAATGTGAGACTGTGTTGCTTTGACTGGTACTGTACTGTATATGTATTAACATGTAGTTATTTGTTCCATTTGACTGGTACTGTATATGTAATAACATGTAGTTATTTGTTCCATTTGACTGGTACTGTATATGTATTAACATGTAGTTATTTGTTCCATTTGACTGGTACTGTATATGTATTAACATGTAGTTATTTGTTCCATTTGACAGGTACTGTATATGTATTAGCATGTAGTTATTTGTTCCATTTGACTGGTACTGTATATGTATTAACATGTAGTTATTTGTTCCATTTGACTGGTACTGTATATGTATTAACATGTAGTTATTTGTTCCATTTGACAGGTACTGTATATGTATTAGCATGTAGTTATTTGTTCCATTTGACTGGTACTGTACTGTATGTGTATTAACATGTAGTTATTTGTTCCATTTGACAGGTACTGTATATGTATTAAATATGTAGTTATTTGTTCCATTTGACTGGTACTGTATATGTAATAACATGTAGTTATTTGTTCCATTTGACAGGTACTGTATATGTATTAACATGTAGTTATTTGTTCCATTTGACTGGTACTGTACTGTATGTGTATTAACATGTAGTTATTTGTTCCATTTGACAGGTACTGTATATGTATTAAATATGTAGTTATTTGTTCCATTTGACTGGTACTGTATATGTATTAGCATGTAGTTATTTGTTCCATTTGACAGGTACTGTACTGTATGTGTATTAACATGTAGTTATTTGTTCCATTTGACAGGTACTGTATATGTATTAAATATGTAGTTATTTGTTCCATTTGACTGGTACTGTATATGTAATAACATGAAGTTATTTGTTCCATTTGACAGGTACTGTACTGTATGTGTATTAACATGTAGTTATTTGTTCCATTTGACAGGTACAGTATATGTATTAAATATGTAGTTATTTGTTCCATTTGACTGGTACTGTATATGTATTAACGTGTAGTTATTTGTTCCATTTGACTGGTACTGTATATGTAATAACATGTAGTTAATTGTTCCATTTGACTGATACTGTACTGTATGTGTATTAACATGTAGTTATTTGTTCCAGTTGACTGGTACTGTATATGTATTAAATATGTAGTTATTTGTTCCATTTGACTGGTACTGTATATGTATTAACATGTAGTTATTTGTTCCATTTGACAGGTACTGTATGTGTATTAACATGTAGTTATTTGTTCCATTTGACTGGTACTGTATATGTAATAACATGTAGTTATTTGTTCCATTTGACTGGTACTGTATATGTAATAACATGTAGTTATTTGTTCCATTTGACTGGTACTGTATATGTATTAACATGTAGTTATTTGTTCCATTTGACTGGTACTGTATATGTAATAACATGTAGTTATTTGTTCCATTTGACTGGTACTGTATATGTAATAACATGTAGTTATTTGTTCCATTTGACTGGTACTGTATATGTAATAACATGTAGTTATTTGTTCCATTTGACAGGTACTGTATGTGTATTAACATGTAGTTATTTGTTCCATTTGACTGGTACTGTATATGTAATAACATGTAGTTATTTGTTCCATTTGACTGGTACTGTATATGTAATAACATGTAGTTATTTGTTCCATTTGACTGGTACTGTATATGTAATAACATGTAGTTATTTGTTCCATTTGACTGGTACTGTATATGTAATAACATGTAGTTATTTGTTCCATTTGACTGGTACTGTATATGTATTAACATGTAGTTATTTGTTCCATTTGACTGGTACTGTATATGTATTAACATGTAGTTATTTGTTCCATTTGACTGATACTGTATATGTATTAACATGTAGTTATTTGTTCCATTTGACTGGTACTGTACTGTATATGTATTAACATGTAGTTATTTGTTCCATTTGACTGGTACTGTATGTGTATTAACATGTAGTTATTTGTTCCAGTTGACTGGTACTGTATATGTATTAAACATGTAGTTATTTGTTCCAGTTGACTGGTACTGTACTGTATATGTAATAACATGTAGTTATTTGTTCCATTTGACTGGTACTGTATATGTAATAACATGTAGTTATTTGTTCCATTTGACAGGTACTGTATATGTAATAACATGTAGTTATTTGTTCCATTTGACTGGTACTGTACTGTATATGTAATAACATGTAGTTATTTGTTCCATTTGACTGGTACTGTATATGTAATAACATGTAGTTATTTGTTCCATTTGACTGGTACTGTATATGTATTAACATGTAGTTATTTGTTCCATTTGACTGGTACTGTATATGTATTAACATGTAGTTATTTGTTCCATTTGACTGGTACTGTATATGTATTAACATGTAGTTATTTGTTCCATTTGACTGGTACTGTATATGTATTAACATGTAGTTATTTGTTCCATTTGACTGGTACTGTATATGTATTAACATGTAGTTATTTGTTCCATTTGACTGGTACTGTACTGTATATGTATTAACATGTAGTTATTTGTTCCATTTGACTGGTACTGTATGTGTATTAACATGTAGTTATTTGTTCCATTTGACTGGTACTGTATGTGTATTAACATGTAGTTATTTGTTCCATTTGACTGGTACTGTATATGTATTAACATGTAGTTATTTGTTCCATTTGACTGGTACTGTATATGTATTAACATGTAGTTATTTGTTCCATTTGACTGGTACTGTATGTGTATTAACATGTAGTTATGTGTTCCATTTGACTGGTACTGTATGTGTATTAACATGTAGTTATTTGTTCCATTTGACTGGTACTGTATATGTATTAACATGTAGTTATTTGTTCCATTTGACTGGTACTGTATATGTAATAACATGTAGTTATTTGTTCCATTTGACTGGTACTGTATATGTATTAACATGTAGTTATTTGTTCCATTTGACTGGTACTGTACTGTATGTGTATTAACATGTAGTTATTTGTTCCATTTGACAGGTACTGTATATGTATTAACATGTAGTTATTTGTTCCATTTGACTGGTACTGTATATGTATTAACATGTAGTTATTTGTTCCATTTGACTGGTACTGTATATGTATTAAACATGTAGTTATTTGTTCCATTTGACTGATACTGTATATGTATTAAACATGTAGTTATTTGTTCCATTTGACTGGTACTGTATATGTATTAACATGTAGTTATTTGTTCCATTTGACTGGTACTGTATATGTATTAACATGTAGTTATTTGTTCCATTTGACTGGTACTGTATATGTATTAACATGTAGTTATTTGTTCCATTTGACTGGTACTGTATATGTATTAACATGTAGTTATTTGTTCCATTTGACTGGTACTGTATATGTATTAACATGTAGTTATTTGTCCAGTCCAGATTTTATTTCTATGAGAGTGAGGCAATTTCTGAAATGAAACCATCAAGTGATAGATTTTAAACAAATACATTTCTGTCATTGAACAACCCCATGCCATGATTAGATAGTGAAAAAACACACCAATCTCTTTCATAACTTCACTAAACCATAACAGCTCATTTATGAACATTTATGAAAATGGATACATAGCGTTTTGGAATGAAATGATGGAATGATTTCTCTGAGAGTGAGGCAGATATATATTATTACTGTGTAAAACCTAGCAGTACTACTAATTTCTCTGAGAGTGAGGCAGATATATAGCATGAAATGAAAACATCAAGTGATTTTAAACAAATACATGTCTGTCATTGAACAATCACATGTCTGAATAGCTCGTGAAGAAAAACACCAATCTCTTTCATAATTTATTTAAACAATAAAAGCTAATTTACGAACATTTCTGAAAATGGATATATAGCGTTTTGGAATGAAACTCATTTTATGTTTCCCATCTGAGCTCAGAGTAGATGAGAGATGTAATGTTTGTCTCTGTTGTGTTGAAGCCCAATCAAGCAGGAGAGACCAGCCTCCCCTGTACCCAGCTGTGTGTCCATGAAGAGTGACAAGTCTATGAATCTACCTATACAGTTTAGAGACGGAGACTTTTTTACTGAACAAAGGTAAGAAGAACTCATGGGTCATGGTCAGTGAGTTAAACAATACTGTCTCTTGTCATTTCTCCTCTCCCATTTTCCCATTTATTTTTGCTGTTTTCATAATCCATAGGCTAATCCTTTTGTCCATTTTCATAGTCCTAAAACAATATTAAACAAACACAACATACTGTGTGTGTGTGTGTGTGTGTGTGTGTGTGTGTGTGTGTGTGTGTGTGTGTGTGTGTGTGTGTGTGTGTGTGTGTGTGTGTGTGTGTGTGTGTGTGTGTGTGTGTGTGTGTGTGTGTGTGTGTGTGTGTACTCCCTGGATGAGGAGATGTAATCTCATGTTTTGTCCACAGAAACCAACAGGAGAGATCAGAGTCAGAGATTCTCAGTGGTCAGTCTTCCCAGAGTCATCAAACAGACCTGGCCTCCATATTCAGTGTACGTGGTCCTGTTATGTACATTTGTTTTTGTTTACCTCAAGTAAAGTTGATCTGTCAATCATTCATTAATGTGTTGATGAGAAAGCATTTAATCTCTTGTTTATCTTATTTACTTGATTTATTTCAGTTGCTTGAAGAGAATATTATGACATTTGTGAAGAACGAGCTGAAGATGTTCAAGAGGATTCTTAGTCCAGAACTCCCAGAAGGCTTTGAGAGTCAGAAGCAGGATAAGGAAGTGGTGGATACTGAAGATGAAAAGCAGGAGAGCAGTGCCAGAGAGGGGGCTCTGAAGATCGCACTGCACTTCCTGAGGAAAATGAACCAGAAGGAGCTTGCTGACACACTGGAGAAATGTAAGAGCTGTCTGCCTCATGTTGAATGCTGTTTTATAACATTTTAGAGCTGTAGCTAAAGTGCAGCTAAAGTAGCTGTGTAACTCAATGATAATGTAGCAGCCTTAACACAACACCTAGTGACCTCATCAAGTAGCAGCAGGGATGTGTTGTGGTGATTAATTTAGAGAGAGAGACAACATTAATAATACCATCAATAATACCAATAATAATGTAATCAGTCACACCAGTCTGCAATGCATTATGAAAACATTTACACATTTATACAGTCAGTTAAGAGAATAAATTATTATAATTTAAACTTTATAACAGTCTTACAATACTGTAGGCATTAAAACAGATGTAATATTAATATCCTCTGTGTAATTTCTAGATTCAGATGATCCTGCTGTGATTTGCCAACGTGAACTCAAATCTAATCTAATGAAGAAGTTTCAATGTGTATTTGAGGGGATCGCTAAACAAGGAAACCCAACACTTCTCAATAACATCTACACAGAGCTCTACATCACAGAGGGTGGAACAGGAGAGGTCAATAATGAACATGAGCTGAGACAGATTGAGACAACAACCAGGAAACAAGCAAGACCAGAAACTGCAATCAAATGTAACGACATCTTCAAAACCTTAACTGGACAAGACAAACTTATCAGAACTGTGCTGACAAAGGGAGTCGCTGGCATTGGAAAAACAGTCTCTGTGCAGAAGTTCATTCTGGACTGGGCTGAAGGAAAAGCAAATCAGGATGTCCAATTTGTATTTTCATTCCCTTTCCGGGAGCTGAATTTGATGAAAGGGGATGGACACACTTTGATTGAACTTCTTAATCACTTCTCAATGGAAACCAAACAATCAAGAATCTCCAACTACGACAAGTACAAAGTTCTGTTCATCTTTGATGGTCTGGATGAGTGCCGACTGCCCCTAGATTTCCAGAAGAACAAGATCTGTTGTGACGTCACAGCGTCAACCTCAGTGGATGTTCTGCTGACAAATCTCATCAAGGGAAATCTGCTTCCCTCTGCTCTCCTCTGGATAACTACCCGACCTGCAGCAGCCAATAAGATCCCTTCAGGGTGTGTTGACCAGGTGACAGAGGTACGAGGGTTCAGTGACCCACAGAAGGAGGAGTACTTCAGGAAGAGATTCAGTGATGAGGACCTGGCCAGCAGAATCATCTCACACATAAAGACATCAAGGAGCCTCCACATCATGTGCCACATTCCAGTCTTCTGTTGGATTTCTGCAACAGTCCTTGAACCCATGCTGAAACAGAAGAGAGAAGAGATGCCCAAGACTCTGACTGAGATGTACACACACCTTGTGGTGTTTCATACCAAACAGAAGAACGAAAAGTATCTTGACAATGAAGAGACAGGTCCACACCGGAATGAAGAGAGCATTCTGTCACTAGGAAAACTGGCTTTTCAACAGCTGGTGAATGGCAATTTGATTTTCTATGAAGAAGACCTGAAAGAGGCTGGTATTGATGTCAATGAAGCCTCAGTGTACTCAGGATTGTGCACACAGCTCTTTAAAGAAGAATGTGTGCTGTACCAGGACAAGGTGTACTGCTTTGTTCATCTGAGCATTCAGGAGTTTCTGGCTGCTGTATATGTGTTCCTCTCATTCATCAACAACAATGAGAATCTAATGGCCGAACCGCAAACAAAAGATGAGCCTGAAGTTACTTTCTACAAGAGTGCTGTGGATAAAGCCTTACAAAGTGAGACGGGAAACTTGGACCTTTTCCTCCGCTTCCTTCTGGGCCTCTCAATGGAGTCCAATCAGAAGCACTTACAAGGTCTACTGACAAATTCAAGAAGCAGCTCACAGAGCCATGAAGAAACAATCAAGTACATCAAGAAGAAGATCAAGGAGAATCCCTCTCCAGAGAGGAGCATCAATCTGTTCCACTGTCTGAATGAACTGAATGACCATTCTCTAGTGGAGGAGATCCAAAGCTTCCTGAGAACAGGAAGTCTCTCTAGAGACAAACTGTCACCTGCACAGTGGTCAGCTCTGGTCTTTGTGTTGCTGACTTCAGAAAAGGAGCTGGATGTGTTTGACCTGAAGAAATACTCCAGATCAGAGGAAGGTCTTCTGAGGCTGCTGCCAGTGGTCAAAGCTTCCAGAGCTGTTCTGTGAGTACATCAAATGACATATAAGAACTAATCATCAGGAAGCAATATCCAGTTTAGAGAAAAATGTGTATTATAATATGTATATAATATTATATTGAAAAACATATTGAATAAATGCATTGATATTCACATTAGTATAACAATATGACCATACAGTTCTAGGAGACGGAAGATGAATCTATATGTTGTTTGAGAGAATAAACCAAATGCATCTGCCATTGTCCTTCCACACTCTTGATGTTAAATTAACAACGTGTTTGAAGTCATGATGATCTCTTTGTCAGGCTGTCAGGCTGTGGAGTCACAGAGGAAAGCTGTGCTTCTCTGGTCTCAGCTCTGAAGTCAAACCCCTCACACCTGAGAGAGCTAGACCTGAGTAACAATGACCTGAAGGATTCAGGAGTGAAGCTGCTCTCTGCTGGACTGGGGAATCCCCACTGTAAACTGGAGACTCTGAGGTCAGTATTCCTGTAGTTGGTCAACAAGTGATAACTGTTCACCAGATCCACATGTGTTTACCAGGAACACACAGTCCACAACATATGTGTTTGGACAGTGAAGCTTACAGTTTTAAATTTGGTCCTATGCTCCAGCATTTTGGATTTCAGACAGTACAGAATGTCACCTTTTATTTGAGGGTATTCAAACATATCTGTTTTATCTTTTAGATATTAAAGCACGTCATGTATCTTGTTCTCCCATTTAAAAAAGTCATAATTATTTGTACAAATTCACTTCTTTTGTATTAAAGTAGTCAAATGTTTAGTGTTTGGTCCCATATTATTTGCCTGCAGTCATTACATCAAGCTTATAATTCTACAAACTTGTTGAATTCATTTGCAGTTTTTTCTTGGTTGTATTTTGGATGATGTTTTTCCTAATAGAAACTGAATGGTGAATAATGTCCTGTCATTTTGGAGTAACTTCACTTGTATTGTTAGTAAGAATAGAAGATGTTTCTGAACACTTCTACATTCATGTGGATGCTACCATGATTATGAATAATCATGAATGAATCGTAAATGATGATGAATGAGAAAGTTAGAGGCACAAAGATCATACCCGCTCTGTTATTGGTAATGGTGAGAGGTTAGCATGTTTTGTTGTAGCCTCTGTTATTGGTAATGGTGAGAGGTTAGCATGTTTTGTTGTAGCCTCTGTTATTGGTAATGGTGAGGGGTTAGCATGTTTTGTTGTAGTCTCTGTTATTGGTAAGGGTGAGAGGTTAGCATGTTTTGTTGTAGCCTCTGTTATTGGTCATGGTGAGAGGTTAGCATGTTTTGTTGTAGTCTCTATTATTGGTAAGGGTGAAAGGTTAGCATGTTTTGTTGTAGTCTCTGTTATTGGTAATGGTGAGAGGTTAGCATGTTTTGTTGTAGCCTCTGTTATTGGTAATGGTGAGAGGTTAGCATGTTTTGTTGTAGCCTCTGTTATTGGTAATGCTGAGAGGTTAGCATGTTTTGTTTTAGTCTCTGTTATTGGTAATGGTGAGAGGTTAGTATGTTTTGTTGTAGTGTCTGTTATTGCTAATGGTGAGGGGTTAGCATGTTTTGCTGTAGCCTCTGTTATTGGTCATGGTGAGAGGGTAACATGTTTTTTGTAGCCTCTGTTATTGGTAAGGGTGAGAGGTTAGCATGTTTTGTTGTAGTCTCTGTTATTGGTAATGGTGAGAGATTAGCATGTTTTGTTTTAGCCTCTGTTATTTGTAATGGTGAGAGGTTAGCATGTTTTGTTGTAGCCTCTGTTATTGGTAATGGTGAGAGTTTAGTATGTTTTGTTGTAGCCTCTGTTATTGGTAGTAGCAGTGTCTAGAAACATGGTATCTACTCACTTATAAAGAAAATTACTCCAGTCATCATCCAGAATTTTAATATTGGGCAAAACATAACCCAAAACACAACCAAAACAAACTGCAAATGCAACCAACGAGTTTACAACCAAATACTAAACTTTTGACTACTTTAATACACTATAAGTGAATTGGTCAGAATACTTATGACTTCTTCAAATGGGGGGACTAGATACATAAAGTGCTTTTATTTCTAATTGTGAAACAGATATGTATTAAAATACCCTCAAATAAAAGGTGACATTATATACTGTCACCTCATATGAAACATTTGATCTGAAATCCAACATGTTGGAGTACAGAGACACATTTAAAATGATAGCTTCACTGTCAAAATGGATATGGTGTGGACTGTATACTCAATACAATCTAAATCTGATACCTCACTATCTGTCTTTTGACTGATACTGCTTTTTATACTGGTCTGGTCAGTCTACTCAAATATTTGTACTAAACATTTCTCTCTCTACAAAAAGTACTTTGATATTTTGTCATTTCTAATAATGATACATCCATTTATGAATATATATGGCACGTTTAAAAAAGAAAAATTCACCACCAAAGAGTAGCAGTGTGATTTTAAAATAATTGTACTACTATTTGCAGGTTATCAAGCTGTCTAGTCAAAGAGGAAGGCTGTGCTTCTCTGGTCTCAGCTCTGAAGTCAAACCCCTCACACCTGAGAGAGCTGGATCTGAGTAACAATGACCTGAAGGATTCAGGAGTGAAGCTGCTCTCTGCTGGACTGGGGAATCCCCACTGTAAACTGGAGACTCTGAGGTCAGTATTCCTGTAGTTGGTCAACAAGTGATAACTGTTCACCAGATCCACATGTGTTTACCAGGCACACATAGTCAACACCATACGTGTTTGGACAGTAAAGCTTACATTTTTAAATGTGGTGCTATGCTCCAGCATTTTGGGATTTCAGATAGAATGTTTCATATTAGGTGACAGTACAGAATGTCACCTTTTATTTAAAGGTATTCATACATATATATTTTACCGTTTAGATATGAAAGTACTTTATTTATCTATGTATTTATGTATATGTAAGAATATAATATGTTTCTGAACTACTTTAATACACTAAGTGTTCATAGCAAAGTGGGTGAATACATATGCACTCACTACTTTTACCTTTTGAATTTTTTATACTTTTTTTGAAACAAGTAATTTTTTTCAATTCACTTCAACAATATTACTATTGTGTGTATGTCCATTACATGAAATCCAAATTAAAATTAATTTACATTACAGGTTGTAATGCAACAAAATAGGAACAACACCAAGGGGGATGAATACCTCTGCAAGGCACTGTAGTTCTACCATTTGAAGAAGTCTTCATTATTTGGACATATTCACTTATATTGTATTTAAGTAGTTATAAGTTTAGTATTTTGTCCCAAATTCCATGCCTGCAGTGATTACATCAATCTTGTGATTCTACAAACTTGTTGAATTCATTTGCAGTTTGTCTTGGTTGTGTTTTGGATGTTTTTCCTAATAGAAACTGAATGGTGAATAATGTCCTGTCATTTTGGAGTCACTTCACTTGTATTGTCAGTAAGAATAGAAGATGTTTCTGAACACTTCTACATTCATGTGGATGCTACCATGATTATGAATAATCATGAATGAATCGTGAATAATGATGAATGAGAAAGTTACAGAGGCACAAAGATCATACCCCCTCTGTTATTGGTAATGGTGAGAGGTTAGCATGTTTTGTTGTAGCCTCTGTTATTGGTAATGGTGAGAGGTTAGCATGTTTTGTTGTAGCCTCTGTTATTGGTAATGGTGAGAGGTTAGCATGTTTTGTTGTAGCCTCTGTTAATGGTAATGATGAGAGGTTAGCATGTTTTGTTGTAGCCTCTGTTATTGGTAATGGTGAGAGTTTCGCATGTTTTGTTGTAGCCTCTGTTATTGGTAATGGTGAGAGTTTCGCATGTTTTGTTGTAGCCTCTGTTATTGGTAATGGTGAGAGGTTAGTATGTTTTGTTGTAGCCTCTGTTATTGGTAATGGCGAGAGGTTAGCATGTTTTGTTGTAGCCTCTGTTATTGGTAATGGTGAGAGGTTAGTATGTTTTGTTGTAGCCTCTGTTATTGGTAATGGTGAGAGGTTAGCATGTTTTGTTGTAGCCTCTGTTATTGGTAATGGTGAGAGGTTAGCATGTTTTGTTGTAGCCTCTGTTATTGGTAATGGTGAGAGGTTAGTATGTTTTGTTGTAGCCTCTGTTATTGGTAATGGTGAGAGGTTAGCATGTTTTGTTGTAGTCTCCTATATTGGTAATGGTGAGAGGTTAGCATGTTTTGTTGTAGTCTCTGTTATTGGTAATGGTGAGAGGTTAGCATGTTTTGTTGTAGTCTCTGTTATTGGTAATGGTGAGAGATTAGCATGTTTTGTTGTAGCCTCTGTTATTGGTAATGGTGAGAGGTTAGCATGTTTTGTTGTAGCCTCTGTTATTGGTAATGGTGAGAGGTTAGCATGTTTTGTTGTAGTCTCTGTTATTGGTAACGGTGAGAGGTTAGCATGTTTTGTTGTAGCCTCTGTTATTGGTAATGGTGAGAGGTTAACATGTTTTGTTGTAGCCTCTGTAACTTTCTCACTCATAATTTTTCATGATTGATTTAGGATTTTTCTTAATCATGGCATCATCAGGATTAATTTAGTAGTAATTAGAAACATGTTATCTACTCAATTACAAAGAAGAATACTCCAGATATCATCCATCAATTTAATATTGGGCAAAACTTAACCCAAAACAAACTGCAAATGCAACCAACGAGTTTGAGTCACAAGCTTGATGTAGTCATTGTGTTCAAGGAATATCAGACCAAATACTAAACTTTTGACGACTTTAATACACTATGAGTGAATTGGTCAGAATACTTATGACTTCTTCAAATGGGGGGTACCAGATACATAAAGTGCTTTCATTTCAAAATGTGAAACAGATATGTATTAAAATATCGGAAGATGAATCTATATGTTGTTTGGGAGAATAAACTAAATGCATCTGCCATCTGCCACTCGTTAAATTGTCCTTCTACACTACAGGTGTTAAAATAACATTAAATTAACAGTCTATTTGTGAAATCATGATGATCTCTTTGTCAGGCTGTCAGGCTGTGGAGTCACAGAGGAAGGCTGTGCTTCTCTGCTCTCAGCTCTGAAGTCAAACCCCTCACACCTGAGAGAGCTGGACCTGAGTAACAATGACCTGAAGGATACAGGAGTGAAGCTGCTCTCTGCTGGACTGGGGAATCCCCACTGTAAACTGGAGACTCTGAGGTCAGTATTCCTGTAGTTGGTCAACAAGTGATAACTGTTCACCAGATCCACATGTGTTTACCAGGCACACATAGTCCACACCATATGTGCTTGGACAGTGAAGCTTACGGTTTTAAATTTGGTGCTATGCTCCAGCGTTTTGGATTTGAGATAGAATGTTTCTGATTAGGTGACAGTACAGAATGTCACCTTTTATTTGAGGTTAATTTTGAGAGGTTGGTATGTTTTGTTGTAGATTCTGTAACTCTCTCACTCATTTAACTGCTTTGGGATCACAGGATGGTTGAGCTAACGTAGGCTAATGCGATTAGCATGAGGTTTTATTAAGTAACAAGAACATTTCCCAGGAC
Source organism: Salvelinus alpinus (assembly GCF_045679555.1). NCBI lineage: Eukaryota > Metazoa > Chordata > Actinopteri > Salmoniformes > Salmonidae > Salvelinus > Salvelinus alpinus. The sequence goes on along the minus strand of NC_092121.1, from coordinate 1,087,898 downwards.
ATAGACGTATCTGATATTGGCAGAAAGCTTAAAATCTTGTTAATCTGACTGCATTGTCCAATTTACAGTAGCTATTACAGTGAAAGAATACCATGCTTTTGTTTGAGGAGAATGCACAGTTTTGAACATGAACAAACAAATTAGGCAAATTAGGTACATTTGGGCAGTCTTGATACAACATTTGGAACAGGAATGCAATGGTTCATTGGATCAGTCTTAAACTTTGAACATACACTGCTGCCATCTAGTTGCCAATATCTAAATGGCAGCTGGGCTGGAATAATACATTATGGCCTTTCTCTTGCATTTCAAAGACGGTACAAAAAAAATACAAAAGATTGGTTGGCTTTTCTTTGTATTATCTTTTTCCAGATCTATTGAGTTATATTCTCTCCTACATTCCTTTCACATTTCCACAAACTACAAATTGTTTCCTTTCAAATGGTATCAATAATATGCATATCCTTGCTTCAGGGCCTGAGTTACAGGCAGTTAGATTTGGGTCTGTCATTTTAGGTGAAAATTGAGGAGGATCCCAGATTCATTCATGATCTTTCTCAATCATGGCAGTCACAGGCTTGATGTTGTCATTGTGTTCAAAGAATATGGGACCAAATACTATACTTTTGACTACTTCAATACACTTTAAGTTAATTGGTCAGAATACTTATGAATTCTTCAAATAGGGGGACTAGATACATCAAGTGCTTTCATTTCAAAACTTGAAACAGATATGTATTAAAATACCCTCAAATTAAAGGTGACATTACATACTGTTTGCAGGTTGTCACGCTGTCTAGTCACAGAGGAAGGCTGTGCTTCTCTGGTCTCAGTTCTGAGGTCAAACCCCTCACACCTGAGAGAGCTGGACCTGAGCTACAATCACCCAGGAGACACAGGAGTCAGACTGCTCTCTGCTGGACTGGAGGATCCACACTGCAGACTGGAGAAACTCAAGTATGTAGAGGGTTTATGTCCATGTTCATATCAGACATGTTTGACTTATCAGGCTAGTTAAGACAAACATTCATACAAACACTTGGACAAAGGTATATGCTGACTGTGTGTGTGTGTGTGTGTGTGTGTGTGTGTGTGTGTGTGTGTGTGTGTGTGTGTGTGTGTGTGTGTGTGTGTGTGTGTGTGTGTGTGTGTGTGTGTGTGTGTGAGTGTGTGAGTTCATGTGTGTGTGTGTGAGTTCATGTGTGTGAGTTCATGTGTATCCCTCAATGACTGTCTGTTCTTCTGCTTACCGCTACAGTGTGGAACATGGTGGAGAGTACACAATGAAACCTGGGCTTAGAAAATGTGAGTGTTGACTGCTGTGAAGAATATGACTAAGAATAAGTCTTAATTCAAGTTAAGTCAAAGTCAAAGACCACCATCATTACTTACTTGGTCATATTAAATATCAGCTGTAGTTCTACAGAAGCAGAAATCAGGGACACCAACGTTTACAAAGAGTTGATTTGACAATGTGTGTGTGTGTGTGGCGCGTTCATGTTACATAAGAAATGTGTGTTTGTGTTCATGATGCACACAGGTGTGTGTGTGTGTGTGTGTGTGTGTGTGTGTGTGTGTGTGTGTGTGTGTGTGTGTGTGTGTGTGTGTGTGTGTGTGTGTGTGTGTGTGTGTGTGTGTGTGTGTGTGTGTGTGTGTGTGTGTGTGTGTGTGTGTGTGTGTGTGTGTGTGTGTGTAATTAATGGGAATCAGTGTGTTTTATATTACCATACAGTATAACATATGATCATTCAACAAGTCTCAAGTTACCTTAACTTCTCATTTTGATACCTAGAAACATCTACATTAAATTAATTAGTGAAAAGTGAGTTGACATTCTAATGTGAATGATGATGATTTCAAATATTGTGTCTGGTTTCATCCATCAGATGTCTGTGATCTCACACTGGACCCAAACACAGTAAACAGACTCCTCTCTCTGTCTGAGGAGAACAGAAAGGTGACACGTAGGACAGAGGAGCAGCCGTATCCTGATCACCCAGAGAGATTTGAGGACTGGCCACAGGTGCTGTGTAAAGAGGGTCTGACTGGGCGCTGTTACTGGGAGGTAGAGTGGAGTGGGAGACAGGTTGGTATAGGAGTGACATATAAAGGAATCAACAGGAAAGAAGGAGGGGGTAATGACTGTGGTCTTGGATACAATGACAAGTCCTGGAGTCTGAACTGCCCTGACAACAGTTACTTTGCCAAGCACAATAATAAACCCACTACCATAGACGTCCCCTCCTCCAGCTCTCACAGAGTAGGAGTGTATCTGGACTGGCCAGCCGGCACTCTGTCCTTCTACAGAGTCTCCTCTGACACACTGACCCACCTGTACACATTCACCTCCACATTCACTGAGCCCCTCTATCCAGGGTTTATGGTTTATGACTCCTCAGTGTCCCTGTGTCAGAGACACTGACACACACACACACACTGGACACATTCACCTCCACATTCACTGAGCCCCTCTATCCAGGGTTTATGGTTTATGACTCGGTGTCCCTGTGTCGTGGGCCAGTTTATTCCTGGAAATAATAACCATGGTAACTCTGTCTGTCTCTTTCTGTGATCCTGAACCCTGAGAGAACAGTTCAGATACACCCCACACACACACTGGACACACACACACACACACACTCACACACACACACACACATGACACACACTCACACACACACACACACACACACACACACACACACACACACACACACACACACACACACACACACACACACACACACACACACTGGACACACAGACACTCACACACACACACACACTGGACACACACTCACTCACACACACAGACACACTGGAAACACACACACACTGGACACACAGACACTCACAAACACACTTGACACACACAGAGGACACACATGGCACACACATACACTGGACACACACACTGGACACACACACGCAGGAAAACACACACACAGAACACACACACACACTAACGCACACACACACACACACACACACACACACACACACACACACACACTGGACACTCACTCACACATACACATCTTCCTATAATTGATAAGACCTTGACACAGGACCTTCAAATGAGGACCAAGATTTCTGATGGAATTGAGAACAAACAAACACCTCATTCCAGAACTAAGTGGCCCCACAAACACAGAAAATAAAACCTGAAAAATACAGGACACCAGTCTAGTGAGGACCAGTTGTTGCTAGGCAGTTTCTGGACCACAGGTTCTAGAACAGCTTCTATCCCAGTTCTATCTGCCTGTTAAGTCAGTTTCTGGACCACAGGTTCTAGAACAGCTTCTATCCCAGTTCTATCTGCCTGTTAAATCAGTTTCTGGACCACAGGTTCTAGAACAGCTTCTATCCCAGTTCTTTCTGCCTGTTAAATCAGTTTCTGGACCACAGGTTCTAGAACAGCTTCTATCCCAGTTCTATCTGCCTGTTAAATCGGTTTCTGGATCACAGGTTCTAGAACAGCTTCTATCCCAGTTCTATCTGCCTGTTAAATCAGTTTCTGGACCACAGGTTCTAGAACAGCTTCTATCCCAGTTCTATCTGCCTGTTAAATCAGTTTCTGGACCACAGGTTCTAGAACAGCTTCTATCCCAGTTCTATCTGCCTGTTAAATCAGTTTCTGCACCACAGGTTCTAGAACAGCTTCTATCCCAGTTATATCTGCCTGTTAAATCGGTTTCTGGATCACAGGTTCTAGAACAGCTTCTATCCCAGTTCTATCTGCCTGTTAAATCAGTTTCTGGACCACAGGTTCTAGAACAGCTTCTATCCCAGTTCTATCTGCCTGTTAAATCAGTTTCTGGACCACAGGTTCTAGAACAGCTTCTATCCCAGTTCTATCTGCCTGTTAAATCAGTTTCTGGATCACAGGTTCTAGAACAGCTTCTATCCCAGTTCTATCTGCCTGTTAAATCAGTTTCTGGACCACAGGTTCTAGAACAGCTTCTATCCCATTTCTATCTGCCTGTTATATCAGTTTCTGGATCACAGGTTCTAGAACAGGTTCTATCTGCCTGTTATATCAGTTTCTGGACCACAGGTTCTAGAACAGCTTCTATCCCAGTTCTATCTGCCTGTTAAGTCAGTTTCTGGACCACAGGTTCTAGAACAGCTTCTATCCCAGTTCTATCTGCCTGTTAAATCAGTTTCTGGACCACAGGTTCTAGAACAGCTTCTATCCCAGTTCTTTCTGCCTGTTAAATCAGTTTCTGGACCACAGGTTCTAGAACAGCTTCTATCCCAGTTCTATCTGCCTGTTAAATCGGTTTCTGGATCACAGGTTCTAGAACAGCTTCTATCCCAGTTCTATCTGCCTGTTAAATCAGTTTCTGGACCACAGGTTCTAGAACAGCTTCTATCCCAGTTCTATCTGCCTGTTAAATCAGTTTCTGGACCACAGGTTCTAGAACAGCTTCTATCCCAGTTCTATCTGCCTGTTAAATCAGTTTCTGCACCACAGGTTCTAGAACAGCTTCTATCCCAGTTATATCTGCCTGTTAAATCGGTTTCTGGATCACAGGTTCTAGAACAGCTTCTATCCCAGTTCTATCTGCCTGTTAAATCAGTTTCTGGACCACAGGTTCTAGAACAGCTTCTATCCCAGTTCTATCTGCCTGTTAAATCAGTTTCTGGACCACAGGTTCTAGAACAGCTTCTATCCCAGTTCTATCTGCCTGTTAAATCAGTTTCTGGATCACAGGTTCTAGAACAGCTTCTATCCCAGTTCTATCTGCCTGTTAAATCAGTTTCTGGACCACAGGTTCTAGAACAGCTTCTATCCCATTTCTATCTGCCTGTTATATCAGTTTCTGGATCACAGGTTCTAGAACAGGTTCTATCTGCCTGTTATATCAGTTTCTGGATCACAGGTTCTAGAACAGCTTCTATCCCAGTTCTATCTGCCTGTTAAATCAGTTTCTGGATCACAGGTTCTAGAACAGCTTCTATCCCAGTTCTATCTGTCTGTTAAATCAGTTTCTGTATCACAGGTTCTAGAACAGCTTCTATCCCAGTTATATCTGCCTGTTAAATCAGTTTCAGGACCACAGGTTCTAGAACAGCTTCTATCTCAGCTCTCTCTGCCTGTTAAATCAGTTTCTGGACCACAGGTTCTAGAACAGCTTCTATCTCATCTCTATCTGCCTGTTAAATCAGTTTCTGGACCACAGGTTCTAGAACAGCTTCTATCCCAGTTCTATCTGCCTGTTAAATCAGTTTCTGGACCACAGGTTCTAGAACAGCTTCTATCCCAGTTCTATCTGCTTGTTAAATCAGTTTCTGGACCACAGGTTCTAGAACAGCTTCTATCCCAGTTCTATCTGCCTGTTAAATCATCAACCTAAACTGTTTTCATCAGACTATTAGAACATGACTGAACTTTTTTATTTTATTTTCTGATCTTACCACTGTATTTTTATTATATATTTTGCTGTTTGTGTTTGTACCATAGGAGGTTGGTGGGACCTTATTTCACCTTTATTTAACCTTTATTTAGGCTAGTTGAGAACAAGTTCTCATTTACAACTGCGACCTGGCCAAGATAAAGCAAAGCAGTGTGACACAAATAACAACACAGAGTTACACATGGAATTAACAAACATACAGTCAATAACACAATAGAAAAAATGTATATATAGTGTGTGCAAATAAGGTAAGATTAGGGACGTAAGGCAATAAATAGGCCGAAGTGGCAAAGTAATTACAATTTAGAAAATAACACTGGAGTGATGGATGTGCTGAAGATGAATGTGCAAGTAGAGATACTGGGGTGCAAAGGAGCAAAACAATAAATAACAATATGGGGATGAGGTAGTTGGGTGGGCTATTTATAGATGGGCTATGTACAGGTGCAATGATCTGTAAGCTGCTCTGACAGCTGATGCTTAATGTTAGTGAGGGAGATATGAGTCTCCAGCTTCAGTGATTTTCACAATTCGTTCCAGTCATTGGCAGCAGAGAACTGAAAGGAATGGCGGCCAAAGGAGGAATTGGCTTTGGGGGTGACCAGTGAAATATACCTGCTGGAGCGCGTGCTACAGGTGGGTGCTGCTATGGTGACCAGTGAGCTGAGATAAGGTGGGGCTTTACCTAGCAAAGACTTATAGAGGCCCTAGAGCCAGTGGGTTTGGCGATGAGTATGAAGCGAGGGCCAACCAACAAGAGCGTACAGGTCGCAGTGGTGGGTAGTATATGGGGCTTTGGTGACAAAACGGATTGCACTGTGATAGACTGCATCCAATTTGCTGAGTAGAGTGTTGGAGGCTATTTTGTAAATGACATCGCCGAAGTCAAGGATCGGTAGGAGAGTCAGTTTTACAAGGGTATGTTTGGCAGCATGAGTGAAGGATGCAGATACCTAGGTATTTGTAGTTGTCTACATTTTCAGAACCCTCCAGAGTAGTGATGCTAGACGGGCGGGCAGGTGCGGCAGATATCGGTTGAAGAGCATGCATTTAGTTTTACTTGCATTGAAAGAGCAGTTGGAGGCCCCTGAAGGAGAGTTGTATGGCATTGAAGCTTGTCTGGAGGTTAGTTAAGACAGTGTACAATGAAGGGCCAGAAGTATACAGAATGGTGTTGTCTGCATAGAGGTGGATCAGAGAATCACCAGCAGCAAGAGTGACATCATTGATGTATACAGAGAAAAGAGTCGGCCCGAGAATTGAACCCTGTGACATCCCCATAGAGACTGCCAGAGGTCCGGACAACAGGCTCTTCCAATTTGACACACTGAACTCTGTCTAAAAAGTAGTTGGTGACCAGGTGAGGCAGTCATTTGAAAATCCAAGGCTGTTAAGTCTGCCAATAAGAATGTGGTGATTGACCGAGTCGAAAGCCTTGGCCAGGTCGATGAATACTGCTGCACAGTATTGTCTTTTATTGATGGCGGTTATGATATCGAGCGTGGCTGAGGTGCCCCCATGACCAGCTCTGAAACCATATTGCATAGTGGAGAAGGTACGGTGGGATTCGAAATGGTCGGGGATCTGTTTGTTAACTTGACTTTCGAAGACTTTAGAATGGCAGGGTAGGATAGATATAGGTCTGTAACAGTTTGGGTCTAGAGTGTCTCCCCCTTTGAAGAGCGGGATGACCGCGGCAGTTTTCCAATCTTTGGGGATCTCAGACGATACGAAAGAGAGGTGGAACAAGCTAGTGATAGGGGTTGCAACAATTGTGTCAGATAATTTTAGAAAGAGAGGGTCCAGACTGTCTAGCCCAGCTGATTTGTAGGGGTCCAGGTTTTGCAGTTCTTTAAGAACATCAGCTATCTGGATTTGGGTGAAGGAGAAATGGGGGAGGCTTGGGCAAGTTGCTGTGGGGGTTGCAGGGCTATTGACCGGGGTAGCGGTAGCCAGGTGAAAAGTATGGCCAGCCATAGAAAAATGCTAATTGAAATGATCAATTATAGTGGATTTATCGGTGGTGACAGTGTTTCCTAGCCTCAGTGCAGTGGGCAGCTGGGAGGAGGTGCTCTTATTCTCCATGGACTTTACAGTGTCCCAGAACTTTTTGGAGTTTGTGCTACAGGATGCAAATTTCTGTTTGAAAAAGCTAGCCTTAGCTTTCCTAACTGCCTGTGTATATCGGTTCCTAACTTCCCTGAAAAGTTGCATATCGTGGGGGCAATTCGATGCTAATGCAGTACGCCACGGGATGTTTTTGTGCTATAGTATAATAACTGTATAGCCACTGTACTGTTTATCAACTGTATAGCCACTGTACTGTATATCAACTGTATAGCCACTGTACTGTATATCAACTATATAGCCACTGTACTGTATATAAACTGTATAGTCACTGTACTGTATATCCACTGTACTTTATATCAACTGTTTAGCAACTGTACTGTATATGTGTATATCCACTGTTCATTCTCTTATAGCTCTATGCTCACTCTACCTAGTTGTGTATAATGTTGTAGGGAAACTTTGTGTAAACTCTTCTCTGTATTCTGTCTCTAAATGTTGTCTATCACTAGCAGCAACATATCAACTTGTAGTGTATTTGAGGGTTAAAAAGGCTTCTGAAGTTTGTAATTTAAAGATTTCAGACATGAGTTTTATTTACAAAAAATGTATCAACCACTACATCAAAGTCCATTAATTATAATTCACATAATTCACATTTCCTGTTGCTGCAGGAATATTTTCCTGCTGTAGTAAACTGACTCAAATTAAGATCCTACCTTCAGTTGAAGTCGGAAGTTTGCATACACCTTAGCCAAATACATTTAAACTGAGTTTTTCACAATTCCTGACATTTAATCCTGGTAAAAATTCAGTCTCAGGTCAGTTCGGATCACAACTTTATTTTAAGAATGTGAAATGTCAGAATAATAGTAGAGAGCTTTTATTTCTTTCATCACATTCCCAGTGGGTCAGAAGTTCATATACACTCAATTAGTATTTGGTAACATTTCCTTTAAATTGTTTAACTTGGGTCAAACGTCTCAGGTAGCCTTCCACAAGCTTCCCAAAATAAGGTGGGTGAATTTTGGCCCATTCCTCCTGACAGGGCTGGTGTAACTGAGTCAGGTTTGTAGGTGTCCTTGCTCGCACACGCTTTTTCAGTTCTGCCCACAAGTTTTCTATAGGATTGAGGCCAGGGCTTTGTGATGGCCACTCCAATACCTTGACTTTGTTGTCCTTAAGCCATTTTGCCACAACTTTTGAAGTATGCTTGGAGTCATTGTTCATCTGGAAGACCCACTTGCAACCAAGCTTTAACTTCCTGACTGATGTCTTGAGATGTTGCTTCAATATATCCACATGATTTTCCTCCCTCATAAAGCCATCTATTTTGTGAAGTGCACCAGTCCCTCCTGCAGCAAAGCACCCCCACAACATGATGCTGCAGCCCCCGTGCTTCACAGTTGGGATGGTGTTCTTAGGCTTGCAAGCCTCCCCCTTTTTCTTCCAAACATAACGATGGTCATTGTGGCCAAACAGTTCTATTTTTCAGACCATCAGATCAGGGGACATTTCTTCAAAAAGTACGATCTTTGTCACCATGTGCAGTTGCAAACCGTAGTCTGGCTTGTTTATGCCGGTTTTGGAGCAGTGGCTTCTTCCTTGCTGAGCGGCCTTTCAGGTCATGTCGATATAGGACTCGTTTTACTGTGGACATCGATACATTTGTACCTGTTTCCTCCAGCATCTTCACAAGGTCCTTTGCTGTTGTTCTGGGATTGATTTGCACTTTTCGCACCAAAGTACATTCATCTCTAGGAGACAGAACATGTCTCCTTCCTGAAGCGGTATGTCAGCTGCGTGGTCCGATGGTGTTTATACTTGCGTACTATTGTTTGTACAGATGAACGTGGTACCTTCAGGCTTTTGGAAATTGTGTAGGTCTACAATTTTTTTTCTGAGGTATTGGCTGATTACTTTTGATTTCCCCATGATGTCAAGCAAAGAGGCACTGAGTTTGAAGATAGGCCTTGAAATACATCCACAGGTACACCTCCAATTGACTCAAATTATGTCAATTAGCCTATCAGAAGCTTGTAAAGCTTGACATAATTTTCTGGAATTTTCCAAGCTGTTTAAAGGCACAGTCAACTTAGTGTATGTAAATTTCTGACCCACTGGAATTGTGATACAGTGAATTATAAGTTAAATAATCTGTCTGAAAACAATTGTTGGAAAAATGACTTGTGTCATGCACAAAGTAGATGTCCTAACCGACTTGCCAAAACTATAGTTTGATAACAAGAAATTTGTGGAGTGGTTGAAAAACGAGTTTTAATGACTCCAACCTAAACGTATGTAAACTTCCGCTTCAACTGTATGTATGTGCAAATGTACTTGGAGAATATAGGTTATTGTGATTCTACAAAGGTTGAGTCTCTAGGTTCCCTTGCTGCTCTGGAGAAATAATGAAATGGTTCTCAAGGTGATTTAAACTGGGCCTGGTTATCTCCCAACTCTGAGGCCATGTCATTTGTTACATTTCACCCAGTTGATAAAGGCAGCTACAAGGCTGAACCCAGAAGACAACTATGCATCGCAGCAATAGCGTTAACCCAGTATCAGTATAAACAGGGTTAACCCAGTATCTGTATAAATAGGGTTAACCCAGTATCAGTTTCAATAGTGTTAACCCAGTATCAGTATAAATAGGGTTAACCCAGTATCAGTATAAATAGGGTTAACCCAGTATCAGTATAAATAGGGTTAACCCAGTATCAGTTTCAATAGTGTTAACCCAGTATCAGTATCAGGTTAACCCAGTATCAGTATGAATAGGGTTAACCCAGTATCAGTTTCAATAGTGTTAACCCAGTATCAGTATCAGGTTAACCCAGTATCAGTATAAATAGGCTTAACCCAGTATCAGTATAAATAGTGTTTACCTAGTATCAGTATAAATAGTGTTAGTAAATAAAAATAGTATATAAATAGTATCCTTGCGGGAAGGTGTCACGTGGTTATGGCCATATAAGTGCATCCTGTTCCTGTTGTCACGTGTTAGAGGGTGTGTTATTTTATATCTATAGTGCATCTATTCCTCTGAAGTTGTCATGATGATTGATGTGTAGGGACCTGGTTGAACTGGGGGGGGATGTGTTTGAACATTTCAAAGAGGATGGCCCCACACCCCACCTATTTTATTGCCCTTAGGGTTGTTGTCTATGAAACAGGAATGTCCGGGTGGGGGGGGGGGGGGGGTTGTGTTAGCGGCAGACGCATTATAAATAAAGCCCAGAACAACACATGCGGCCCCAGAACACTAAACAAGATTTTAAAAATAAACATTGATTTTGTGATCAGTGGCAGAGCAGTGATGACCTTAACAACGGAAGCAGGACCACGGCTGAAACATAGAGAAAGGGCCAAGTATAAAGCCACAATATACAATGCGCCAAAAAAAGCGGTTTCTAAATGTGTATAGAACCCAAATATGGCCCGCAACTGCGCTGAAAGATCAAGTGATGATGTCTAATGGACAGCAATGGGGGTATCGGTTTGATTACCTGGCCTGTAGAGTGAACCTCTATACGGTAGCTGAAGGAGAAGAATATACAGACCAGACTTTAGGAGTGGACTACGGGGTTGAAGACTGGACAGTTTTTCGCAAGGTTGTGTGTCCTGAACTGAGCCTTGTCACCAAGGGGTATAGCGTGTTCACGGACTACGAGACCCGTTGGGAAGGTGCCCCTGACTCCTCAGGAAGAATATTTCACAGGGTGAAAATACAAAGAAAGCATGGACTTCCTTGCGGCTGCGTGGAGTTCTATATCTGCAACGAGGAAACCCGCAACCAAAACCTTCGTGATGGTGGCCTGACTGGGGATTTTAGGCTGCGCATGCTTATACCTTTTCAAAGTTGGGATCTAATGGAATTGAACATGTTGCATGTGTTGGACGCTCTCTTTGTACAGAGCCAACAGCGGCAGAGCATTGTTCATGTAAAGAAGTGCATAATATATACGAATCCTAAAGATTACGATTCAAAGGAGCCCCAAGAAGGTACATTGTCAGAAGGGACAGCCTCTGAAGAAAACTAAGTACACGGCTGCGTTAACCACGCCCTGAAACCACGCCCTGATACCACGCCCTGATACCATGCCCTGATACCACCCCTGATACCACCCCTGATACCACGCCCTGATACCACCCCTGATACCATGCCCTGATACCATGCCCTGATACCACCCCTGATACCACCCCTGATACCATGCCCTGATACCACGCCCTGATACCACCCCTGATACCACGCCCTGATACCACCCCTGATACCACACCCTGATACCCAAAGGCCTGGTTCAACAATAAAAGAAAAAAAGCCTCCAGTTCTTCATTTCATCATATACCATGGATATTCATACCACCTACCAGGACTCCGATACGTCATGGGGGTCAGACGCTAAGGACTCTATGCCTCGCAGCCCGACATTCTAATCCCCCCTGGCAAGACCCACGACACCCCCTACATTTACACAGCCTGAGGATGTGTTTGATGGGGTAGTCAGTACTATTTTTGTGGACACCATCAAGGCCTCTGTAGCGACACTTTTAGACGTGGTGATTGGAGAATATATAAGAGAAAAATGCATCGGCCGTGAGATCAATCATCCCAGCCAGCGCCGTCATCCGTGCCTATACGACCCGCCAAGATACTACTTCTTCAACCATTTTGAGGAGCTGGTGAAAAGACTGTGGTCCTGCAGGTTTATACCATCGCTGGTCAGAGCCCTGGAGTCTATGGGTCTTGTGCCGTCTATTCCCAGAGTTTACGGGGTAACCGAGGCTTTCCTACATGAACTGAAGGAGGCAATCTACATCCACGAGAAACTCAAAGAAATCCGACACACCCTGGTGTACGACAATAAATACCGGGAAGCTGTGGTGGCTGATGTGATGACTTTCTGGCTCAATAAACCCCAAGAGGCCGAGTGACATTTTGTTATTTAGATGTAAAGCAATGGGCAACTATGTGTCTACGATGTTAGAGAGAATAAATAAATGTTTTCTTTTGAGAGAACTTACAAATGTTATGCATCAAATTATTGAAAATAAAGTGAACAATGTATCGTTCTACACGACACACAATGCCTGGGTTAATGTAGAGCGTGTGCTGAAAATGGAACAAATCATGAATCATGTACGACATACGGGCGAGAGTCTACAATGGACACATGGTATCCCGTCTTGTGGATGATTCTGAAGAACTAGAAACAACTTTGTCTAAGATTTTACTTTATTTGTTTGAAACACCATTTAATGTTAACGTGTATCATATTTGTTGTTTATATGCTTATATATCTGACGTGTGTGTTTTAAAAATTCAGCGACACAAGCCTGTAAATCTTAACCAAATATATAGGGTGTTGCATGCTGTGATCGTCGAGAAAACTGGGACATGTATCTTGCAACGAATCCTGAATTGTCTGTATACGTAATACTTGGTGCATTCATAAAATTAAAATTCTAAAAATTAAAATGAAATGTTGTCGTTATTTGAAAGTGGCTCATTAACGTTATTGTACCTCAGCGAGGCAAGAAGGATGGCGGAGCAGCTGTTGAAAAACATTTATTATAATCCCTCTAACCCCGGGTCTTATGGGGGTAAAGAGCGTTTCCAGAGAGCTATAGTCGAAGAAACAGGTAGCCTGTTAAGCGATGCTAAAGTGAATGAGTGGTTATCAGAGCAGGATGCATATACTCTCCATAAACCTGTAAGAAAACAATTTCCAAGAAATATAGGTTTTTCTACGCATCCCTTGTCCGAATTTCAGGCGGATCTATGTGACATGCAGGCCCTTGCTGATAAAAATGATGGAAATCGCTACATGCTAACGTTTATAGATATTTTCTCGAAAATAGCATTTGTAAGGGGCTTAAAAAAAAGAGCGGGGCAGAGGTGACCCGGGCCTTTGACTCTATCTTGAAGGAAGGAGGAGCCCCCAAGAAAGTGCAGACTGATGGTGGAAAATAATTTTTTAATAATACTTTTCAGAAACTCATGAAGAAGCACAATATAGTACATTTTGCTACAGGCTCGGATTTGAAAGCTTCAGTTGTTGAACGCTTTAACAGAACTCTGAAGGAGCGGATGTGGAGATATTTTACAGCTCACAACACGCATAGATATATCGATATAGTTCAAGATTTAGTAAAGGGGTACAACAACAGCTACCATAAGAGTATACAGATGAAGCCCTCCGAGGTCTCTTCTGAAAACTCTTTTCAAGTCTTTAAAAATCTGTATGGTTTGTTCCCCCTTTGCCGTAATAAAAAAATAAAATAAAAAAATAATTCATAGCGGGGGACTTGGTGCGTATATCCAAGTTGAGGGGTGTTTTCGACAAAAAATATGAGCAAGGTTACAGCGATGAGGTGTTCACCGTTACCGAATGTCTACCGCGCATACCCCTGTCTACAAGTTAAAAGATTATGACGGGGAGTTTATAGAGGGATCTTTTTATGAGAAGGAATTACAGAAGGTACAGTTGGGTAAAGACAAGGTCTTTCATGTGGAGGAGATTCTAGATCAAAAGAGAGAAAATGGTAAAAAATGGGTGCTGGTCCACTGGAAAAACTGACCCCAAAAGTTCAACAGTTGGGTATTAGAGCACGATGTGGTGGAGGCAACGGCGGTTAACTTAAACCCTCATTCATGATAAATACCACATCATTCGCGTGTACACAGGAGTGCATCATGGAACACAGCGGCTTCTACCTGACTCTCCCCAGTAAATCGTCTGCACATATATATCGTAATAATCAGAGTTCGAATTATACAACCAATTTTCCAAAGCCGATAGAGTTATCAGAGGCCTGTGAAGTAGTGTCGTGGTAATTTCCTGTATTACTCAATAATGAGAGCCAACCACACACAAGTCAGAGGTATATTATAAAGTCCATCTTTAATTATATATGAGCTTCACCATAGCCCTTTTATTGACTCTCAGATCAATTCAGTGTTTATAAATGAATTTTCTGAGAGCATCTACAAAACAATTCTTAGTATCATTTATAGCCAAGATACACCCCCTCCTAACTTACATGACGAACCACAGTTCTTACTAACAGTTCACAAAGAACCTTTTACTTGAAAGAGGAGTATCCCATAGCTAGATAGCATTAGCTATAAATTATCGTTCAGTTTGGTCTCCTAAAATGAGGTTTCAATCTCATGCTTGGTACCAAAACATTACCTCATCCAATGGCATATATCAATTGTCAATTCTAGATACTCCCATCTAAAATACACCTCCTCCTGGATAAGCTCAGAAAAGACAGTGAGCCTCTTAGGTCATATACTAGGTCAAGATAAGGGCAACCTCAGAGGGGACATACAATAGTTACAGACACATTTCCAAGCCTCCTCCTCCCCTTCTGATATTCTTCATAGCATCACATGGTTTAACAGATACATTGACATATGAAGACAAGCCTGACCTCTCCCCTCTCTGGGCCCCAAGTGACTGAGCCCCAGCTGAGAAGGGAAAAATGCAACTGCCAACCCTATAGTCCAAAGGGAACCATTCTAATGACAGGTATCTCACAAGCATATGATGAAAATAACATCTTATCTATCTATGTTACCTAACTAATTCTGATTCAGCCATGACAGTCCTTTCCTGCAGTCAGATTACCTAGCGACCTCATGGTGGAATGTTATTCATATTTTATCATTATTACCTGGAGTCCTTTCCTGCAGTCAGATTACCTAGTGACGTCATGGTGGAATGTTATTCATATTTTATCATTATTACCTGGAGTCCTTTCCTGCAGTCAGATTACCTAGTGACCTCATGGTGGAATGTTATTCATATTTTATCATTATTACCTGGAGTCCTTTCCTGCAGTCAGATTACCTAGTGACCTCATGGTGGAATGTTATTCATATTTTATCATTATTACCCGGAGTCCTTTCCTGCAGTCAGGTTACCTAGTGACCTCATAGGTGGAATGTTATTCATCATTTTAATAATTTCATAATTAATTAACATAATACATTTTTTTTAGGCCGAAAATCCGGTGTTTCTATGCCAAATGGTTTTGTTATAGTTCAGTCAACTGTGATAAAAGTGTCATATTGGGATGAAAAAACAATATGGAATCCATTTCAACTCCATATCTGACATGGTACAGGTGTCCTCTTGTTTCTAAGCCCATAACCATGTGTGTGAGGTGTATACCTTTGTCTCAAAGTAGATTTTTTTAAGACTTCCAACAAACACTGTGTGACCCTGATTCAGTCCACTGCATTTCAAGGTTAATCATTAAAAACAACACCGTATGGAGGAACATTCCTCCATTCCACTTGGCAGTGTTCAAAACTACATGGTTTCTGGCAGGGGGTATGCGATACCATATCCTCAATTCATGGGGTTGCATTCCCTTTAGACCCGGAGGTCTGTCTACTGGGCAACTTTACTAACACCAATCTTATGCAAAGCCATACTATAGAGCTAACAGAAATATTGCTAAAGATTGCCAAGAAATGTATCGCCTTGAAATGGAAATTGGATTCCCCCCTGCCAGTTGCAATGTGGCTATCAGAAGTTAAT
Source organism: Salvelinus alpinus (assembly GCF_045679555.1). NCBI lineage: Eukaryota > Metazoa > Chordata > Actinopteri > Salmoniformes > Salmonidae > Salvelinus > Salvelinus alpinus. The sequence goes on along the minus strand of NC_092121.1, from coordinate 1,071,856 downwards.
AGTTGTATCCCACTGGAGAAAATTACTTACCGCTTGAGGAATAAGTTAAATACATTTGAAAGAATTTGGCAACCTTTTATTGACTATATGGAGAATCTCCCCCCACATCACATTGAATGAATCTCTATATTATCCTTATATAATGTTTCACACGTAATGTATAATATGTAGCCTACGGCAGGTGATCATATGATCCAATGTCTCATTATAATTTTTTTTTTATTGTATGTTTGTATATATAATTATAATTTGTTTTATTTTTACTTTCTTTGTTACGCTCATCTGTTACTGTCACTTTGTCCTATTGTTGTCTAATATCTTTTCACGTTTGTCTTGAATGTTGTTAATTGGAAAATGCAAAAAAATAAAAAAATAAAATAAAATAAACAACACCGTATGAACAACTAGCCGTCTCCAGGACCAGTGATTCAAGTCTGAGGCTCTGTCCCAAGTGGCACCCTATTCCCTATATAGTGCACTACTTGACCAGAGCCAATAGTAATGCACTATAGAGTGCAATTTGAGGAGGCAGACTGAGTTCCTGCCCTCCAGGACACCTACACCACCCGATGTCACAGGAAGGCCAAAAAGATCATGATGGACAACAACCACCCGAGCCACTGCCTGTTCATCCCGCTATCATCCAGAAGGCGAGGTCAGTACAGGTGCATCAAAGCAGGGACCGAGAGACTGAAAAACAGCTTCTATCTCAAGGCCATCAGACTAAACATCCATTATTAACATTGAGTGGCTGCTGGCAACATACAGACTCAATCTCTAGCCACTTTAATAATTAATAATTTGATGTAATAAATGTATCACTAGTCACTTAAACAATGCCACTTTATATAATGTTTACATACCCTACATTACTCATCTCATATGTATATAGTGTACTCTATACCATCTACTGCATCTTGCCTATGCCGTTCGGCCATCGCTCATCTATATATTTTTATGTACATATTCTTAATCATTCCCTTACACTTGTGTGTATAAGGTAGTTGTTGTGAAATTGTTAGATTACTTGTTAGATATTACTGCACGGTCGGAACTAGAAGCACAAGCATTTCGCTACACTTGCATTAACATCTGCTAACCATGTGTATGTGACCAATAAAATGTGATTTGATTTGATAAACAAGGGCAATGTCACATGACCAGAAACAAGTACAAAAAAATGGATAAGATCCTGCAACTGTGGAGAGGTAAATACCTGTCTATTTATGGAAAACTGCCCTGATCTGTGGAGAGGTAAATACCTGTCTATTTATGGAAAACTGCCCTGATTAACCCCTTAATCTTCTCTCAGTTTATGATGCTGCTGCTCCTGATGACTTGTTTTTCAAATCATATGAGCAACAAATATCTCGCTTTATCTGGGACGCTAAACCAGACAAAATAAAGCGTGACTATCTGTATAATGAATATGAATTGGGTGGGTTGAGATTATTAAATATAACAGCCCTAAACCTCTCTCTAAAAGCTTCACTTATTCAACAGTTTTACTTGAACCCTAAATGGTTCTCCAGTAGATTAATAAGAAAAGCTCATCCATTGTTTAAAAATGGCCTTTGTGCAGATTTCCATGTCTCATTTTAGATTAATTGAGAATTATACTTTTTTCAAAGTATCTTTCTTTTTAAAACCAGCATTCCAGAGCTGGCTACAATTTTAATTTCACCCCCCTGAAAAGACAGAACAAATATTACAACAAATATTATGGCTGAACTCAAATGTGCTGGTTGATAAAATACCTGTATTTATGGGAAAGATGTTTGAAAAGGTATTTTGTTCTTAAATGATATTGTAAATTGCAATGGTAGAGTTATGTTCTTCATGGAGTTATCAGAATTGTACGAGAAGGTCTGTTCAATCCAAGAGTACAACCAATTGATTACAGCATTACCCCAAAAATGGAGGAGGTATTGAACTGGTCTGTCTGCCAAATATAAAGGATCAAAACTGGCAGAGGAATAACAATGTCATAAATAGGAAAGTATACTAGTTTCATTTGAGGACCAGGATGTTGACAACTGTGCCATACAGATTGCAAAATAGTTGGGAAGAGATTTTTGATGTACCGATTCCATGGTAAAGGGTGTATGAGTTAATATATAAAACAAAGCAAGATTCAAGACTTCGTGCTTTTAGGCTAAAATTATTATATAGAATTCTTGCCAACAACAAAATGTTGAATATTTGGGGCATAAAATCATCGAAGCTCTGCAGATTTTGTTGTGAGGATACAGAATCAATAGACCATTTATTTTGGTATTGCCCTCAGGTAGCCTGTTTCTGGTCTCAGGTTCAGGAATGGCTGAAAATGCATAGCATTGATCTAAAATTGACCCTAGAAATAGTACTGTTAGGAGATCTGGAGAGACCGGGTCAGTCAATTACTAATATACTAATACGCTTAGTAAAAGTATTTATCTTCAACACGCAATGTGTAGATTCTATTCGATTAGATAGATTGAAATTGTACGTTAAACATCACAGTATAGTTGAAAGATATGTGTTGCGTAGAAACACGAAGTGGGTGGCCAGCAGAGATAGATGGGATGGTTGGGGGAAGCTGTGGGTTGGTATGTGGAATTGGAGACAAGTGGGAGTGGAGTTGCTGTGTGAGAGAGAGAATGATGGTCAAAGGAAAACAAGTCAAAATAAAACATAATAAAAGTACATTTGAATGACACCAAGTGGCAGTGTTTTTACAACTAATGCTGGTTTGCCTGAGACTGATGCCGTGCAGGTGTTTGTACACATGCATATACACACACTCTCATTCAAATAAACACATACAAGAACACACACATACATGTAATAGTGCCAGACATGCACACAAACATATACAGTTGGCATTGCTGTTATGATTTTAGTTGTCCTTGATGTCCTTTGTTTGAAATGTATTATTATTATTAGATTTTTTTACATTGTTGTTTTCTGTGTTCTTCTGTCTTTTCCTTTTGTCTCTTTAGTTCTCTTGGTTGTTGATGCATTGGGGGGTTCTTGGTTGTTGATGCATTGGGGGTTACTTGGTTGTTGATGCATTGGGGGGTTCTTGGTTGTTGGTGCATTAGGGGGTTCTTGGTTGTTGATGCATTAGGGGGTTCTTGGTTGTTGGTGCATTGGGGGGTTCTTGGTTGTTGGTGCATTGGGGGTTATTGGTTGTTGGTGCATTGGGGGGTTCTTGAGGGTGGGGGTTCATTCTCTTGGTTGTTGGTGCATTGGGGGGTTCTTGGGGGAATGGAATGAATTGTATTTTTTCTTTTTTTTCTTCCGGGGGCGCTGTGGGAGGGGTCTGGAATGGTTGAGGGACAGCTATTGGGGAACTGTGGGAGGGGTTTGGAATGGTTGAGGGACAGCTATTGGGGAACTGTGGGAGGGGTCTGGAATGGTTGAGGGACAGCTATTGGGGAACTGTGGGGGGATCTTGGAGGGTTCGGGTTTCACAAGATTGTGATCATGAAAAAGGAAACTATGACATATATTTTATATCACTATCATGCACACGCACCCTCACACATAAGGATGTCTCTGTTGCAGAAAGACTGATACATGTTTGATAGTGTCTTGATGCTGTATTGTTTGTCCTTCATGTTCTAATATTTTAATGTTTCCCCTTCCTTGTGTTTTTTGTAATAAATAATTATAAAAAAATAAACAGTCATTGGTGTCCCACAGCCCCTCTATTAGTCAATGATAACAGTCATTGGTGTCCCACAGCCCCTCTATTAGTCAATGATAACAGTCATTGGTGTCCCACAGCACCTCTATTAGTCAATGATAACAGTCATTGGTGTCCCACAGCCCCTCTATTAGTCAATGATAACAGTCATTGGTGTCCCACAGCCCCTCTATTAGTCAATGATAACAGTCATTGGTGTCCCACATCACCTCTATTAGTCAATGATAACAGTCATTGGTGTCCCAAAGCCCCTCTATTAGTCAATGATAACAGTCATTGGTGTCCCACATCACCTCTATTAGTCAATGATAACAGTCATTGGTGTCCCACAGCCCATCCTCTATGTTGTGTGTCAATGTAACGGTAGTCGTCATGTTCCTCCTCCTCGGACGAGGAGAGGCGAGAAGGATCGGACTAATACGCGGAGTGGTTAGTGTTCATGATGAATGATTTATTATAACGGAAAAACTGAACACTGAAAATACAAAACAAATAAACGAAGTGCAGAAAACAGATACAGTACCGTGTGGTGAAAAACACAAACACGGAAACAAACACCCACAAAACACACGTGAAACCCAGTCTGCCTAAGTATGATTCTCAATCAGAGACAACGATTGACAGCTGCCTCTGATTGAGAATCATACCAGGCCGAACACAAAAATCCCAACATAGAAAATCAACCATAGACAAACCCACCCAACTCACGCCCTGACCAACTAAAATAAATACAAGACAAAGGAAAACAGGTCAGGAACGTGACAGTCAATCTTGTCATTCTATTAAGTCTTAACTATTGTTTTTGTAACTTGTCTTCCTTTTCAAAGGCTTTGCAGCGGATAAGAAGATGCATGGACACTCTAAACATCATTTAACTTGTGAGGCCAGATTTGAAAAGGAAATGATAAATCCCCATGTTCAGGTTAGTCAGTTGTTTAGAATGAGGATACTGGTTACTGGATGGTTGAATCGTTATCATGTCCTGTTGCCTAATTTACACATGACTAATATAATTTTATTGTATCCTTAGATGTCAGACACCGAGGCTGCCAGTACCTCTGAGGCTCCAGTACCTCTGAGGCTCCAGTACCTCTGAGGCTGCCAGTACCTCTGAGGCTCCAGTACCTCTGAGGCTGCCAGTACCTCTGAGGCTGCCAGTACCTCTGAGGCTGCCAGTACCTCTGAGGCTGCCAGTACCTCTGATTCTCCAGTATCTCTGAGTCTCCAGTACCTCTGAGGCTGCCAGTACATCTGAGGCTGCCAGTACCTCTGAGGCTGCCAGTACCTCTGAGGCTCCAGTACCTCTGAGGCTGCCAGTACCTCTGAGGCTGCCAGTACCTCTGAGGTTGCCAGTACCTCTGAGGCTGCCAGTACCTCTGAGGCTGCCAGTACCTCTGGGTCGATAGTCCATGTGTTGGATGATGCACCTCCGTTGATCAGAACAGACAGTATATACATAAGTTAGTGGCATTTAAAACCAGCACATACTGTAAGTTCTTGTGAATCAGTATTGTAAATCAAACAGTCTGCACTTTCATCCCATATTCATTGTACTATAATAAAATCTAAAGTAGAGGAGTACAGATCCATAACTAATCAAAATGTGCCGGTGTCCAAATACTTTCTGTGTTGTCAGTCTAGTTATCCAAGATCCTTGTTTTCTTCAACACAGTTGACCAAAGCTCTGCTTGGATACAAGACTGATGACTCAATAACCAGCGTTGACAACAGTGGAGATGATTATGTCTCAGGGCATCAGGATCATCAGAGGAAGACAATTCCTATGAAGAACATCTGACAGGTATGTCTATACCTTACATACACATGGACCTATTCTGAATTACAATGTCCTGTTGGAAAATGACATGTTTTACACTGATGTTTTCCAGTAGAGAAGATTGGGCCAAACAGCCAATGACCAAGGGAAAGCTGGGACAAGAGAGAGGCTCACACGGTTAGCATGTTTCCTGCTGCCTTCAGTCAGTGCATTTTCACTCTGTAGTGTCAACTTATGGTACTGTGCTGGTCCAGATCAATCCTGTCTGCATCAGTTAGTGTATTTCCATGCCAGCACCATGCCAGCACAGAACGGTTCAGTTTGGGATTGGACACAAGTCAAGACGTTAGATCTGGAACTAGTGTGTCATGATAGATGATAACACAGAACGGTTCAGTTTGGATTGGACACAAGTCAAGACGTTAGATCTGGAACTAGTGTGTCATGATAGATGATAACACAGAACGGTTCAGTTTGGATTGGACACAAGTCAAGACGTTAGATCTGGAACTAGTGTGTCAGGATAGATGATAACACAGAAGGATTACCACACTTTACATTGTTTTTCTTGAAGGAGGGAACTTGATGTAATAGGTTTTGGTTTTATGAGAAGGTTTATATTGCAAACAATTTGATGGGCTTAGATTCCATACAGATTGAGTCTGCCTTGATGTCAGCATTGCACATTCTTCTCTCAGCCTTCTCTATGTAATTATTTAGTTGGGATTGTTAGTTTAACCTCAACACTCTCTGCAGATACAGCTGCAACCTGGTAGAGTTAATACAGAGAGATGTTCAAGTACTGTATTGTAGTCAACCTTTATTTAATGTAGTCATTCATAATGTCATCTCTTTCCAAAGGTGCCAAAGGAACAACAAGGTATTGGTCGACAAAAGAGTATATAGTACAGTTCTATGTAGACAACAGAATAGTACAGGTCTATGTAGACAACAGAATAGTACAGGTCTATGTACACAACAGAATAGTACAGTTATATGTAGACAACAGAATAGTACAGTTCTATGTACACAACAGAATAGTACAGGTCTATGTACACAACAGAATAGTACAGTTATATGTAGACAACAGAATAGTACAGTTCTATGTACACAACAGAATAGTACAGTTCTATGTAGACAACAGAATAGGACAGGTCTATAAACACAACAGAATAGTACAGTTCTATGTACACAACAGAATAGTACAGTTCTATGTACACAACAGAATAGTTGCAGATCAGAGATAATAAGTGTATGAGATGCTTCTATCTTGGTGTACCTCTGAGAATTTAATGGGACACACTTGACTTAAGCTCATAGACAGATGATGAATGTCCTCCATCTCATTCTGTTCGTGGGAAGTTTTCCCAGGTGGTTGTTCACTTTTGGAGTGACTAAGGTCTTCAAAATACAAAGCCTGCTGACTTTGAATGTTACAGAAAAAAATAAAATAAATCTAAACTATTAATCTGTTACTTGGATATATTGAATCCATTACTGAAATGGTTGTTCCAGTTTAAATACTTTACAGAAGAACTACACTACAGAAGAACTACACTATAGTAGAACTACACTACAGTAGAACTACACTACAGTAGAACTACACTACAGTAGAACTACGCTATAGTAGAACTACACTACAGTAGAACTACACTACAGTAGAACTACACTACATAACTACACTACAGTAGAACTACACTACAGTAGAACTACACTACAGAATAACTACACTACAGTAGAACTACACTACTGTAGAACTACACTACAGAAGAACTACACTACAGTAGAACTACACTACAGACAAACTACACTACAGTAGAACTACAGTAGAACTACACTACAGTAGAACTACACTACAGTAGAACTACACTACATAACTACACTACAGTAGAACTACACTACAGTAGAACTACACTACAGAAGAACTACACTACAGTAGAACTACACTACAGTAGAACTACACGACAGAAGAACTACACTACAGTAGAACTACACTACAGAAGAACTACACTACAGTAGAACTACACTACAGTAGAACTACACTACAGAAGAACTACACTACAGTAGAACTACACTACAGTAGAACTACACTACATAACTACACTACAGTAGAACTACACTACATAACTACACTACAGTATAACTACACTACAGTAGAACTACACTACAGTGGAACTACACTACAGAATAACTACACTACAGAAGAACTACACTACAGAACTACACTACAGAATAACTACACTACAGAAGAACTACACTACAGTAGAACTACACTACAGTAGAACTACACTACAGCCGTTGAGTTGCCATCCATGTTGCATCATTGTGGCATTCTACCTGCAATATTTTCAGTCATAAAATAGAATGAATGCATCAAATATCAATAATTTAAACTTGTTAATTATTTTACGCTTCCATTAGGCAGTTGGATAGATTTCATAGATTTCATAGGAGGCATTCTCTCGATGGCTGATGGCAATGCATTGAGTGGCTGCTGCCAACATACAGACTCAATCTCTAGCCACTTTAATAATGAATAATCGGATGTAATAAACATATCACTAGTCACTTAAACAATGCCACTTTATATAATGATTACATACCCTACATTACTCATCTCGTATGTATATACTGTACTCTATACCATCTACTGCATCTTGCCTATGCCGTTCGGCCATCGCTCATCCTTATATTTATATGTACATATTCTTAATTATTAATTTACACTTGTGTGTATAAGGTAGTTGTTGTGAAATTGTTAGTTTACTTGTTAGATATTACTGCATTGTCGGAACTAGAAACACAAGCATTTCGCTACACTCGCATTAACATCTGCTAACCTTGTGTATTTGACCAATACAATTTCATTTGATTTGCAATGTACGGTCTCAAGTAGTTGATAAAATTACAACTGAACTTTTTTCAAGGAGTCAGCAACTTTAGGTGATTTGTGTGTGTGTGTGTGTGTCTGTGTGTGTCTGTGTGTGTCCAGTGTGTCTGTGTGTGTCTCTGTGTGTGTGTGTGTGTGTGTGTGTGTGTGTGTGTGTGTGTGTGTGTGTGTGTGTGTGTGTGTGTGTGTGTGTGTGTCCAGTGTGTGTGTGTGTAGTGTGTGTGTGTGTGTGTGTCCAGTGTGTGTGTGTGTGTGTGTGTGTGTGTGTGTAGTGTGTGTGTGTGTGTGTGTGTCAGTGTTTGTCCTGTGTGTGTGTCAGTGTGTGTGTGTGTGTCTGTGTGTGTGTCTGTGTGTCAGTGTGTGTGTCAGGTTATTATTTCAGGGACACTGAGGAGTCATCATAATAAACCCTAAACCCTGGATAGAGGGGCTCAGTGAATGTGGAGGTGAATGTGAACAGGTGGGTCTGTGTGTCAGAGGAGGCTCTATAGAAGGACAGAGTGCCGGCTGACCAGTCCAGATACACTCCTACTCTGTGGGAGCTGGAGGAGGGGACGTCTATGGAAGTGGAATTATTATTGTGACAGGCAATGAAACTGTTGTCAGAGCAAAACAGACTCCAGGACTTGACATTGGATCCAAGACAACACTCATCACCCCTTCCTCTCCTGTTTATTCCTTTATATGTCACTCCTATAACAGCCCCTCTCCCACTCCACTTTACCTCCCAGTAACAGCACCCAGTCAGACCCTCTCTACACAGCACCTGTCCACAGCCCTGAAATCTCTCTGGGTGATCAGGATACGGCTGCTCCTCTCTCCCCCATGTCACCTTTCTGTTCTCCTCAGACAGAGAAAGGAGTCTGTTTAGTGTGTTTGGGTCCAGTGTGAGATCACAGACATCTGATGGATGAAACCAGACACAATATTTGAAATCATCATCAATCAATCAATCAAGTTTATTTTATATAGCCCTTCGTACATCAGCTAATATCTCGAAGTGCTATACAGAAACCCAGCCTAAAACCCCAAACAGCAAGCAATGCAGGTGTAGAAGCACGGTGGTTAGGAAAAACTCCCTAGAAAGGCCAAAACCTAGGAAGAAACCTAGAGAGGAACCAGGCTATGAGGGGTGGCCAGTCCTCTTCTGGCTGTGCCGGGTGGAGATTATAACAGAACTATGCCAAGATGTTCAAAATGTTCATAAGTGACAAGCATGGTCAAATAATAATCATAAATAATTTTCAGTTGGCTTTTCATAGCCGATCATTAAGAGTTGAAAACAGCAGGTCTGGGACAGGTGGCGGTTCCATAACCGCAGGCAGAACAGTTGAAACTGGAATAGCAGCAAGGCCAGGTGGACTGGGGACAGCAAGGAGTCATCATGCCCGGTAGTCCTGACGTATGGTCCTAGGGCTCAGGTCCTCCGAGAGAGAGAAAGAAAGAGAGAAGGAGAGAATTAGAGAGAGCCAAGATTTTCAAAATGTTCATAAATGACAAGCATGGTCAAATAATAATCAGGAATAAATGTCAGTTGGCTTTTCATAGTCGATCATTAAGAGTTGAAAACAGCAGGTCTGGAACAGGTAGGGGTTCCATAACCGCAGGCAGAACAGTTGAAACTGGAACAGCAGCAAGGCCAGGTGGACTGGGGACAGCAAGGAGTCATCATGCCCGGTAGTCCTGACGTATGGTCCTAGGGCTCAGGTCCTCCGAGAGAGAGAAAGAAAGAGAGAAGGAGAGAATTAGAGAGAGCCAAGATTTTCAAAATGTTTTAATTTTTCTGCATCATTTTTGGACAGAAAATTTCTGATTTTTGCAATGTTACGTAGATGGAAAAAAGCTGTCCTTGAAACAGTCTTGATATGTTCGTCAAAAGAGAGATCAGGGTCAAGAGTAACGCCGAGGTCCTTCACAGTTTTATTTGAGACGACTTTACAACCATCAAGATTAATTGTCAGATTTAACAGAAGATCTCTTTGTTTCTTGGGACCTAGAACAAGCATCTCTGTTTTGTCCGAGTTTAAAAGTAGAACGTTTTCAGCCATCCACTTCCTTATGTCTGAAACACAGGCTTCTAGCGAGGGCAATTTTGGGGTTTCACCATGTTTCATTGAAATGTACTGCTGTGTGTCATCCGCATAGCAGTGAAAGTTAACATTATGTTTTCGAATAACATCCCCAAGAGGTAAAATATATAGTGAAAACAATAGTGGTCCTAAAACGGAACCTTGAGGAACACCGAAATGTACAGTTGATTTGTCAGAGGGCAAACCATTCACAGAGACAAACTGATATCTTTCCGACAGGTAAGATCTAAACCAGGCCAGAACTTGTCCGTGTAGACCAATTTGGGTTTCCAGTCTCTCCAAAAGAATGTGGTGATCGATGGTGTCAAAGGCAGCACTAAGGTCTAGTAACACGAGGACAGATGCAGAGCCTCGGTCTGACGCCATTAAAAGGTAATTTACCACCTTCACAAGTGCAGTCTCAGTGCTATGATGGGGTCTAAAACCAGACTGAAGCATTTCGTATACATTGTTTGTCTTCAGGAAGGCAGTGAGTTGCTGCGCAACAGCTTTTTCTAAAATTTTTGAGAGGAATGGAAGATTCGATACAGGCCGATAGTTTTTTATAATTTCCGGGTCAAGGTTTGGCTTTTTCAAGAGAGGCTTTATTACTGCCACTTTTAGTGAGTTTGGTACACATCCGGTGGATAGAGAGCCGTTTATTATGTTCAACATAGGAGGGCCAAGCACAGGAAGCAGCTCTTTCAGTAGTTTAGTAGGAATAGGATCCAGTATGCAGCTTGAAGGTTTAGAGGCCATGATTATTTTCATCATTGTGTCAAGAGATATAGTACTAAAACACTTAAGTGTCTCTCCCGATCCCAGGCCCTGGCAGAGCTGTGCAGATCCAGGACAGCTAAGCCCTGGAGGAATACGCAGATTTAAAGAGGAGTCCGTAATTTGCTTTCTAATGATCATGATATTTTCCTCAAAGAAGTTCATGAATTTATTACTGCTGAAGTGAAAGCCATCCTCTCTTGGGGAATGCTGCTTTTTAGTTAGCTTTGCAACAGTATCAAAAAGAAATTTTGGATTGTTCTTATTTTCCTCAATTAAGTTGGAAAAGTAGGATGATCGAGCAGCAGTGAGGGCTCTTCGGTACTGCACGGTACTGTCTTTCCAAACTAGTCAGAAGACTTCCAGTTTGGTGTGGCGCCATTTCCGTTCCAATTTTCTGGAAGCTTGCTTCAAAGCTCGGGTGTTTTCTGTATACCAGGGAGCTAGTTTCTTATGACAAATGTTTTTCGTTTTTAGGGGTGCAACTGCATCTAGGGTATTGCGCAAGGTTAAATTGAGTTCCTCAGTTAGGTGGTTAACTGATTTTTGTCCTCTGACGTCCTTGGGTAGGCAGAAGGAGTCTGGAAGGGCATCAAGGAATTTTTGTGTTGTCTGAGAATTTATAGCACGACTTTTGATGCTCCTTGGTTGGGGTCTGAGCAGATTATTTGTTGCGATTGCAAACGTAATAAAATGGTGGTCCGATAGTCCAGGATTATGAGGAAAAACATTAAGATCTACAACATTTATTCCATGGGACAAAACTAGGTCCAGAGTATGACTGTGGCAGTGAGTAGGTCCAGAGACATGTTGGACAAAACCCACTGAGTCGATGATGGCTCCGAAAGACTTTTGGAGTGGGTCTGTGGACTTCTCCATATGAATATTAAAATCACCAAAAAATTTGAATATGATCTGCTATGACTACAAGGTCTGATAGGAATTGAGGTGAGGAACGTTGTATATGGCCCAGGAGGCCTGTAAACGGTAGCTATAAAAATTGATTGAGTAGGCTGCATAGATTTCATGACTAGAAGCTCAAAAGACGAAAACGTCATTTTTTTTTTGTAAATTGAAATTTGCTATCGTAAATGTTAGCAACACCTCCGCCTTTGCGGGATGCACGGGGGATATGGTCACTAGTGTAACCAGGAGGTGAGGCCTCGTTTAACACAGTAAATTCATCAGGCTTAAGCCATGTTTCAGTCAGGCCAATCACATCAAGATTATGATCAGTGATTAGTTCATTGACTATAACTGCCTTTGAAGTGAGGGATCTAACATTAAGCAACCCTATTTTGAGATGTGAGGTATCACGATCTCTTTCAATAAATCATTCACATTAGAATGTTAACTCACTTTTCACTAATTCATTTAATGTAGATGTTTCTAGGTATCAAAATGAGAAGTTAATACATTTAGGGAACATGTCCCGGAAATTCCCACCGGAGGGCAAATAAATCATATTGCAAATGCACAGTCATATTGCAAATGAACGTGGCCTTTTCTCCTAAACGGAAAAGATTTCGAAGACGAAACTTGGTGAGCATAGGTTTGGCATAATGGGCAGTTGGCCCCGAACAAGATGGCGTCGAGGCCTCAACGCTTTTTGAGTTATGGCCATTTTTCTGGGATTAAAGGTCAAACTAAAAAAAGAGCGCTAATTTTACCGCTTCACGTCAAAGTACATAAACCTACGGTTTCAGGGAAAAAAGAACCAGCCATGTATCTATCGTAATTTAAGAGAAATTTTACATTGTACAATTGGTAATGTTCACAAAAAGGAGTTTTTTTCCCCAAAAAGTTACAGATCCAGTTGCAGTGTGTTCAGACGAACATTTTTTAAGTGGGTTTCGAAGCTCTGCGAGAATTCTGTGATTTTATGAAATAACACACACTCATTTAACCCTCTGTAAATAAGTCAGTTCTTAACATAAAGACTTAAAACTCAAAATTATATAAGGGCCTACCCCAAGGAGGATATGTGTTCACTTTCAGCTTCCTGTGTCAACCGGAAGTACCTTAATATGGTGTCATAGGGGCTGTTTCGAAGGGTTAAAAAGGTCAGATCTTTTCAAAACTTCATATGTGTGATTAGGCAACCCTCATGAATTGTAAATCAGTAATTTCTCTAAACAGATGTCAAAGAAAAGCTCTCTCTCACACACACACACACACACACACACACACACACACACACACACACACACACACACACACACACACACACACACACACACACACACACACACACACACACACACACACACACACAGCAAGGATGGAGTGAAAAAGTACGGTGCTTAAAGACACACAGAGCCTACAATGGCATTACCATTATCTCTAGGCCGTGCCGAGTTCAACGAGATGCCCCGCTTGACCGTAGCTCGCTCGGTCTGAGCGCAGCAACAGTGACAAGAAGAAGGACCCAAATGAACCTTGACCTCAATTTCAAGTCTTTTGCTTTTGGGAGACAGAGAGAGAACCGTTAAGGTTAGAAGCACAATTTGACCTCAGGAACGTTCCTGAGGTCCTCCCGATCTGTGCAAGCCTAACCTTGACCGTGTGGCATTAACCCTCTACCGCTTCTCTCTCCCGGATCCGGGATCCTCCTCATCAAAAAAGCTGACTAGCATAGCCTAGCCTAACGGGACAGGGATATCATATAATATAATTTTCATGAAATCACAAGTCCAAGACAGCAAATGAAAGATACACATCTTGTGAATCCAGCCACCATTTCCGATTTTTAAAATGTTTAACAGCGAAAACACAATATGTATTTCTATTAGCTAAGCACAATAGCCAAACACACAACCGCATATTTTCACCATGTTTCCACCGCATAGGTAGCTTTCACAAAACCGACTAAATAGAGATAAAATTAGTCACTAACCAAGAAACAACTTCATCAGATGACAGTCTTATAACATGTTATACAATACATTTATGTTTTGTTCGAAAATGTGCATATTTGAGGTATAAATCATAGTTTTACATTGCAGCTACCATCAAAAATATCACCAAAGCAGCCAGAATAATTACAGAGAGCAACGTGAAATTCCTAAATACTCATCATAAAACATTTATGAAAAATACATGTTGTACAGCAAATGAAAGATAAACATCTTGTGAATCCAGCCAATATTTCCGATTTTTTAAGTGTTTTACAGCAAAAACACAATATAGAATTATATTAGCTTACCACAATAGCCAAACACACAAACGCATTTATTCACCGCAAAGGTAGCTTTCGCAAAAACCAGCAAAAGATATAAAATTAATCACTAACCTTGAACAAATTCATCAGATGACAGTCTTATAACATCATGTTATACAATACAATTATGTTTTGTTCGAAAATGTGCATATTTATAGCTACAAATCCTGGTTATACATTGTGAATACGTAGCATCGATTCACCAGAATCTCCGGAGATATTTTGGACACTCACCTAATCTGACCAAAGAACTCATCATAAACTTTACATAAAAATACTTGTTGTATGGCAAATGAAAGATACACTGGTTCTTAAACATGTGTAATTGACATAAAAATCGAAAGAATTTCGAAAAACGGTCCAGAAAGCACTTTTTTAAGGGGGTGATAAGTTTTTGCAAAAATGTTCACATTTTCAACATTTTACTCTTGGGTCTTGACTTGTGTTACTTTTGCAATATGAAAAGTTACGGTAAAGCGCACTCGCCATCTATGGGATTTTTGGAGTGTTACAATTGGCATTTGCCATATGGCATTTGCAATCAGTTTTGGATGAAACGACGCCGAATTGAGTGGTATTGTACATCGTGTATATGTTTTGGAAGGTGCCAATGACTTCCCATTCATTTTTGTCCATGTCAGGGGGGTGTTCCCTTACATTTAGTGAAAGGATGGAATGACTTAGTGTTACTACCATTTAGTGAAATTACGGAAAGACTTAGTGTTACTACCATTTAGTGAAAGGATGGAATGACTTAGTGTTACTACCATTTAGTGAAAGGATGGAATGACTTCAGAGTGTTACTAACATTTAGTGAAAGGATGGAATGACTTAGTGTTACTAACATTTAGTGAAAGGATGGGATGACTTCAGAGTGTTACTACCATTTAGTGAAAGGATGGAATGACTTAGTGTTACTACCATTTAGTGAAAGGATGGAATGACTAAGTGTTACTACCATTTAGTGAAAGGATGGAATGACTTAGTGTTACTACCATTTAGTAAAAGGATGTAATGACTTAGTGTTACCTACCATTTAGTGAAAGGATGGAATGACTTAGTGTTACTACCATTTAGTGAAAGGATGGAATGACTTAGTGTTACTACCATTTAGTGAAAGGATGGAATGACTTAGTGTTACTACCATTTAGTGAAAGGAAGGAATGACTTAGTGTTACTACCATTTAGTGAAAGGATGGAATGACTTAGTGTTACCTACCATTTAGTGAAAGGATGGAATGACTTAGTGTTACTACCATTTAGTGAAAGGATGGAATGACTTAGTGTTACTACCATTTAGTGAAAGGATGGGGTGACTTAGTGTTACTACCATTTAGTGAAAGGATGGAATGACTTCAGAGTGTTACTAACATTTAGTGAAAGGATGGAATGACTTATTGTTACTACCATTTAGTGAAAGGATGGAATGACTTCAGTGTTACTAACATCATATCAAACATAAAACATGTACAACTGATCTTTTTATTAATACTGAACAATAAAATAAACCCAACAAGATCTTACTGAGTCACAGTTCATATAAGGACATCAGTCAGTTGAAATACTAAATTCATTTGGCCCTAATCTACAGATTTCACATGATTGAGAATATAGATATGCATCTGTTGATACTTAATAAAACAGTAGGAGTGTGGATCTGAAAACCAGTCAGTATCTGGTGTTGCCACCATTTGCCTCATGCAGCACGACACATCTCCTTCACATAGAGTTGATCAGGCTGTTGATTGTGGCTTGTGGAATGTTGTCCCACTACTCTTCAATGGCCGTGCAAAGTTGCTGGATATTGGCGGGAATTGGAACACGCTATCGTACACGTCCATCCAGAGCATCCCAAACATGCTCAATGGGTGACATGTCTGGTGAGTACTCAGGCTTCCAGGAATTGTGTTCAGATCCTTCCGACATCGGGCCGTGCATTATCATGCTGAAACATGAGGTGATGGGTGAGGATGAATGGCACGACAATGGGATCTCATCACGGTATCTCTGTGCATTCAAATTGCCAACGAACAAATTTGTGCACAAAATGTGAGAAAATTCAGCTTATTGTATGTATGGAACATTTCAGGAAAAACTGGCACAAACTGGTGTGTGTTTGTCATGTGTGTGTGGGTGTTGTCATGGATATATAAAATTGAGGATCTGCTGGAGTCCAAGTCAAACCAAGATTGTTATTCTCTCTGAGATCACAAATAAACAGAGTTCCACAGCACAGAGTAGACTGAATTCAGAAGCATTGCATATCTTCATATCTGTTCTTGGGCAGGACTCTACCTTCCCTTTTTATCTATACAAGGATACAGGAGACAGCAACACAGGAATCTACTCCCAAGAACAGGACATTATAATATTACAGTTTCACAAGGTTAGTCACATACTCAGTTATGTGGACACATACAATTATAATGTTCCATTGCAGTGTGTGTGTGGGCCATTTATATTTGAGTTAAGTGTATTTACAGGATAAACTAGTGTGTGTGTGTGTGTGTGTCCAGTGTGTATCCTTGTGTGTGTGTCCAGTGTGTGTTTGTGTGTGTGTACAGTTTGTGTCCAGCGTGTGTCCAGTGTGTGTGTCCAGTGTGTGAATGTCCATTGTATGTGGGTGTGTGTGTGTCCACAGTGAGTGTGTGTGTGTCCAGTGTGTGTGTTCAGTGTGTGTGTGTGTCCAGTGTGTGAGTGTTCAGTGTGTGTGTGTCCAACGTGTGTGTGTGTCCTGTGTGTGTGTGTTTGTCCAGTATGTGTGTGTCCAGTGTGTGTCCAGT
Source organism: Salvelinus alpinus (assembly GCF_045679555.1). NCBI lineage: Eukaryota > Metazoa > Chordata > Actinopteri > Salmoniformes > Salmonidae > Salvelinus > Salvelinus alpinus. The sequence continues at coordinate 1,054,649 of NC_092121.1, read as the reverse complement.
GTGTGTGTGTCCAGTGTTTGTCCAGTATGTGTGTGTCCAGTGTTTGTCCAGTGTGTGTCCAGTATGTGTGTGTCCAGTGTTTGTCCAGTGCTTGTGTGTCCAGTGTGTGTCCAATGCGTGTGTTTGTGTGTCCTCTGTGTGTGTGTCCAGTGTGTGTGTGTGTGTGGGTGTGTCCAGTGTGTGTGTGTGTGTCCAGTGTGTGTGTGTGTGTGTGTGTGTCAAGTGTGTGTGTGTGTCCAGTGTGTGTGTGTGTGTGTCCAGTGTGTGTGTGTGTGTGTGTGTGTGTGTGTGTGTGTGTGTGTGTGTGTGTGTGCGTGCGTGCGTGCGTGCGTGCGTGCGTGCGTGCGTGCGTGCGTGCGTGCGTGTGTGTGTGAGCCTGTGTGGCCAGTGAGTGTGTGTTTGTGTGTCCTCTGTGTGTTTGTCCAGTGTGTGTGTGTGTCCACTGTGTGTGTGTGTTGGTGTCAGTTACCGTGGTTATTGTTTACAGGGACACTGACGAGTCATCATTCCAAACCCCAAACCCTGGATAGAGGGGCTCAGTGAATGTGGAGGTGAATGTGATCAGGTGGGTCAGTGTGTCAGAGGAGGCTCTATAGAAGGACAGAGTGCCGGCTGGCCAGTCCAGATACACTCCTACTCTGTGGGAGCTGGAGGAGGGGACATCTATGGTAGTGGGATTCTTATTGTGACAGGCAATGGAACTGTTTTTAGAGCAGAACAGACTCCAGGACTTGTCATTGTATCCAAGACAACAGTCATCACCCCCTCCTCTCCTGTTGATTCCTTTATATGTCACTCCTATTTCAGCCCTTCTCCCACTCCACTCTACCTCCCAGTAACAGCGCCCAGTCAGACCCTCTCTACACAGCACCTGTCCACAGTCCTCAAATCTCTCTGGGTGATCAGGATACGGCTGCTTCTCTGTCCTCCATGTGACCTTTCTGTTCTCCTCAGACAGAGAGAGGTGTCTGTGTACTGTGTTTAGGTCCAGTGTGAGATCACAGACATCTGATGGATGAAACCAGACACAATATTACATTTAAATGTAAATGTAAATATTAGAAATCGTCATCATTTACATTAGAATGTTAACTCACTTTTCACTAATTCATTTAATGTAGATGTTTCTAGGTATCAAAAGGAGAAGTTAAGGTAACTTGAGACTTGTTGAATGATCATATGTTATACTGTATGGTAATATAAAACACACTTATTCCCATTAATTACACACACACACACACTGAACACACACACACACACACACACACACACACACACACACACACACACACACACACACACACACACACACACACACACACACACACACACACACACACACACACACACACACACACACACACATACACACACACACACATTGTCAAAGCAACTCTTTGTAAACTTTGGTGTCCCTGATTTCTGCTTCTGTAGAACTACAGCTGATATTTAATATGACCAAGTAAGTAATGATGGTGGTCTTTGACTTTGACTTAACTTGAATTAAGACTTATTCTTAGTCATATTCTTCACAGCAGTCAACACTCACATTTTCTAAGCCCAGGTTTCATTGTGTACTCTCCACCATGTTCCACACTGTAGAGGTAAGCAGAAGAACAGACAGTCTTTGAGTGATACACCTGAACTCACACACAGGACACACACACACCCACACACACACACACACACACACACACACACACACACACACACACACACACACACACACACACACACACACACACACACACACACACACAGGACACACACACACACACAGGACACACACACACAGGACACACACACACACACACACACACAGGACACACACACACACACACAGGACACACACACACACACAGGACACACACACAGACAGGACACACACACACACACACACACACACACACACACACACACACAGGACACACACACACACACACACAGTGCACACACACTGGACACACACACACACAGGACACACACACACACACACAGGACACACACACACACAGGACACACACACACACACACACACAGGACACACACACAGGACACACACACACAGGACACACACACACACACACACACACACAGGACACACACACACACAGGACACACACACACACACAGGACACACACACACACATACACACTGGACACACACACACACACACACACACAGTAACATATAATTCTGTCCAAGTGGTGGTAAGAATGTTTGTCTTAACTAGCCTGATAAGTCAAACATTTCTGATATGAACATTGACATAAACCCTCTACGTACTTGAGTTTCTCCAGTCTGCAGTGTGGATCCTCCAGTCCAGCAGAGAGCAGTCTGACTCCTGAGGCTCCTGGGTGATTGTAGCTCAGATCCAGCTCTCTCAGGTGTGAGGGGTTTGACCTCAGAGCTGAGACCAGAGAAGCACAGCCTTCCTCTGTGACTAGACAGCGTGACAGCCTGACAAAGAGTAAAATCATATTAAAATCACACTGTTATTCTTTGATGGTGAAAATAGTGGCAGGATATTTTTTCAACATTTTCAGATATATCAGTGTCCTGAAACCTGCCATATGTGAAAAATATAAAGTATATATTTGAGTAGACTGACCAGACTAGTTTAAAAAGCAGTATCAGTCAGAAGACAGACAGTGAGGTATCAGATTTAGATTGTATTGAGTATACAGTCCACACCATATCTATTTTGACAGTGAAACGAACATTTTAAATGTGGCTCTATACTCCAACATTTTGGATTTGAGATCAAATGTTTCACATGAGGTGACAGTATATAATGTTACCTTTCATTTGAGGGTATTTTCATACATATCTGTTTCACCATTTAGAAATGAAAGCACTTTATGTATCTAGTCCCCCCATACTTTGATAATTTGAAGAAGTCGTAAATATTCTGATCAATTTACTTATAGTGTATTAAAGTAGTCAAAAGTGTAGTATTTGGTTCCAAACTCATTGGTTGCATTTGCAGTTTGTTTTGGTTGTGTTTTGGGTTGTGCTTTGCCCAATAGTAACTGAACTGTGGATGATGACTGGAGTAATTTTCCGTCTTAGGGAGTAGATAACACGTTTCTAAACAATACTAAATTAATCCTGATTATGCCTTGATTAATACAAATCATAAATAAATAATGAATAATAACACTAAGAGTTGGTTTGAACAGATCTGAATCAGGAAACTAAGAGTTGGTTTGAACAGATCTGAATCAGGAAACTAAGAGTTGGTTTAAACACATCTGAATCAGGAAACTAAGAGTTGGTTTAAACAGATCTGAATCAGGAAACTAAGAGTTGGTTTGAGCAGATCTGAATCAGGAAACTAAGAGTTGGTTTGAACAGATCTGAATCAGGACACTAAGAATTGGTTTAAACACATCTGAATCAGGAAACTAAGAGTTGGTTTAAACAGATCTGAATCAGGACACTAAGAGTTGGTTTGAACAGATCTGAATCAGGAAACTAAGAGTTGGTTTAAACAGATCTGAATCAGGAAACTAAGAGTTGGTTTAAACAGATCTGAATCAGGAAACTAAGAGTTGGTTTAAACAGATCTGAATCAGGACACTAAGAGTTGGTTTAGACAGATCTGAATCTGTTTAAAGATAGAACTGACAAAGGGGGTGGAGTTGCAATCTACTGCAGAGATAGCCTGCAGAGTTCTGTCCTACTATCCTGGTCTGTACTCAAACAATTCGAGCTTCTACTTTTAAAATTCACCTTTCCAGAAACAAGTCTCTCACCATTGCCGCTTGCTATAGACCACCCTCTGCCCCCAGCTGTGCCCTAGACACCATATGTGAACTGATTACCCCCCATCTATCTTCAGAGCTCGTGCTGCTAGGTGACCTAAACTGGGACATGCTTAACACCCCGGCCATCCTACAATCTAAGATTGATGCCCTCAATCTCTCACAAATTGTCAATGAACCGACCAGGTACAACCCCAAATCCGTAAACACGGGCACCCTCAACGATATCATCCTAACCAACTTGCCCCCCAAATACACCTATGCTGTCTTAAACCAAGATCTCAGCAATCACTGCCTCATTGCCTGCATCCGTAACGGGTCTGCGGTCAAACGACCACCCCTCATCACTATCAAAAGCTCCCTAAAACACTTCAGCGAGCAGGCCTTCCTAATCGACCTGGCCCGGGTATCCTGGAAGGATATTGACCTCATCCCGTCAGTAGAGGACGCCTGGTCATTCTTTAAAAGTGCCTTCCTCACCATCTTAAATAAGCATGCCCCTTTCAAAAAATGTAGAACGAGGAACAGATATAGCCCTTGGTTCTCTCCAGATCTGACTGCCCTTGACCAGCACAAAAACATCCTGTGGCATTCTGCATTAGCATCGAATAGCCCCCGTGATATGCAACTTTTCAAGGAAGTCAGGAACAAATATACACAGGCAGTTAGGAAAGCCAAGGCTAGCTTTTTCAAGCAGAAATTTGCATCCTGTAGGACAAACTCAAAAAAGTTCTGGGACACTGTAAAGTCCATGGAGAATAAGAGCACCTCCTCCCAGCTGCCCACTGCACTGAGGCTAGGAAACACTGTCACCACGATAAATCCACTATAATTGAGAATTTCAATAATCATTTTTCTACGACTGGCCATGCTTTCCACCTGGATAATCCTACCCCGGTCAACAGCCCTGCACTCCCCACAGCAGCTCGCTCAAGCCTCCCCTATTTCTCCTTCACCCAAATCCAGTTAGCTGATGTTCTTAAAGAACTGCAAAACCTGGAACTCTACAAATCAGCCGGGCTAGACAATCTGGACCCTCTCTTCCTAAAATGATCTGCTGAAATTGTTGCAACCACAATTACTAGCCTGTTCAACCTCTCTTTCGTATCGTCTGAGATTCCCAAAGATTGGAAAGCTGCCGCAGTCATCCCCGTCTTCAAAGGGGGAGACACTCTAGACCCAAACTGCTACAGACCTATTACTATCCTGCCCTGCCTTTCTAAGGTCTTCGAAAGCCAAGTTAATAAACAGATTACCGACCACTTTGAATCTCACCGTACCTTTTCCGCTATGCAATCTGGTTTCAGAGCTGGTCATGGATGCACCTACATTTTACAATTTAGAAATATTAAAGCACTTTATGTACAGTTGAAGTCAGAGGTTTACATACACTTTGGTTGGAGTCATTAAAACTCATTTTTCAACCACTCCACAAATGTCTTGTTATTAACAAACTATAGTTTTGGCAAGTCGGTTAGGACATCTACTTTGTGCATGACACAAGTAATTCTTCCAACAATTGTTTACAGACAGATTATATCACTTCTAATTCACTGTATCACAATTCCAGTGGGTCAGAAGTTTACATACACTAAGTTGACTGTGCCTTTAAAACCTCTTATGGAGGTTTTAAACAACAGAAATCTCAGAACAACAGAAATCTCATAATTAAAATTCCTCAAACATACAAGTATTTTACACCATTTTTAAGATACACTTGTTGTTAATCCCACCACAGTGTCCGATTTCAAAAAGGCTTTACTATGAAAGCACACCAAACGACTATGTTAGGTCTGCACCTAGTCACAGAAAAACACAGCCATTTTTCCAGCCAAAGAGAGGAGTCACAAAAAGCAGAAATAGAGATAAAATGAATCACTAACCTTTGATGATCTTCATCAGATGACACTCATAGGACTTCATGTTACATAATACATGTATGTTTTGTTCGATAAAGTTCATATTTATATCCAAAAATCTGAGTTTACATTGGCGCGTTATGTTCAGTAGTTCCAAAACATCTGGTGATTTTGCAGAGAACCACATCAATTTACAGAAATACTCATCATAAATATTGATGAAAATACAAGTGTTATGCATGGAACTTTAGATAAACTTCTCCTTAATGCAACTGCTGTGTCAGATTTCAAAAAAGCTTTACCGAAAAAGCACACCATGCAATAATCTAAGTACAGCGCTCAGACAACAAAAACAAGCAATACAGATATCCGCCATGTTGTGTAGTCAACATAAGTCAGAAATATCATTATAAATATTCACTTACCTTTGATGATCTTCATCAGAATGCACTCCCAGGAATCCCAGTTCCACAATAAATGTTTGTTTAGTTTAAAAAGTCCGTCATTTATGTCCAAATACCTCCTTGTTGTTTGCTTGTTGCCTTGAGTTCACAAATCCAAATTCATGACGCGCGATCACTAGGTCCAGACGAAAAGTCAAAAAGTTCCATTACAGTCCGTAGAAACATGTCAAACGATGTATAGAATCAATCTGTCGGATGTTTTTATCATAAATCTTCAATAATGTTCCAACCGGAGAATTCCTTTGTCTTCAGAAATGCTATGGAATGCAAGCTAACTCTCACGTGAACGCGCGAGGTCAGCTCATGGCACTCTGCCAGACCCCTGACTCAAAGAGCCCTCATTCCCCCCTCCTTTATAGTAGAACCATCAAACAAGGTTCTAAAGACTGTTGACATCTAGTGGAAGCCTTAGGAAGTGCAATATGGTCTATCCAAATATACTAATAATATGCATATCTTAGCCTCTGGGACTGAGTTGCAGGCAGTTTACTCTGGGCACCTTATTCATCCAAGCTACTCAATACTGCCCCCCCCCCCCCCCCCCCAGCCATAAGAAGTTAAACAGCTTGGAAAGTACCAGAAAATGATGTCATGGCTTTAGAAGCTTCTGATAGGCTAATTGACATAATTTTTGTCAATTGGAGGAGAACCTGTGCATGTATTTCTAGGCCTACCTTCAAACTCAGTGCCTCTTTGATTGACATCATGGGGAAATCAAAATAAATCAGCCAAGACCTCAGAAAAATAATCGTAGACCTCCACAAGTCTGGTTCATCCTTAGGAGCAATTTCCAAACGCCTGAAGGTACCACGTTCATCTGTACAAACAATAGTACGCAATTATAAACATCATGGGACCAAGCAGCCGTCATACCGCTCAGAAAGGAGACGCGTTCTGTCTCCTAGAGATGAACGTACTTTGGTGTGAAAATTGCAAATCAATCCCAGAACAACAGCAAACGACCTTGTGAAGATGCTGGAGGAAACAGGTACAAAAATATCTATATCCACAGTAAAACGAGTCCTATATCGACATAACCTGAAAGGCCGCTCAGCAAGGAAGAAGCCACTTCTCCAAAGTCGCCATAAAAAAAGCCAGACTACGGTTTGCAACTGCATATGTGGACAAAGATCGTTCATTTTGGAGAAAAGTTCTCTAGTCTGATGAAACAAAAATAGAACTGTTTGGCCATAATGACGAAATCAAATCAAATTGTATTTGTCACATGCACATGGTTAGCAGATGTTAATGTGTATGTAGCGAAATGCTTGTGCTTCTAGTTCAGACCATGCAGGAATATCTAACAAGGAATCTAACCTAACAATTTCACAACAACTACCTTATACACACAAGTGTAAAGAAATGAATAATGCACAATCAAGAGCATCCTGTCGGGCAGTATCACCGCCTGTTACGGCAACTGCTCCGCCCACAACCGTAAGGCTCTCCAGAGGGTAGTGAGGTCTGCACAACGCATCACCGGGGGCAAACTACCTGCCCTCCAAGACACCTACACCAACCGATGTCACAGGAAGGCCAAAAAGATCATCAAGGACAACAACCACCCGAGCCACTGCCTGTTCACCCCGCTATCATCCAGAAGACGAGGTCAGTACAGGTGCATCAAAGCTGGGACCGAGAGACTAAAAAACAGCTTCTATCTCAAGGCCATCAGACTGTTAAAACCTGATGAGGACAGGGGGTGCTGTTTTCACTTTGGGGGAAAATCGTTCCAAATTTAAACGGCCTCGTACTCAATTCTTGCTCGTACAATATGCATATTATTATTACTATTGGATAGAAAACACTCTCTAGTTTCTAAAACCGTTTGAATTTTGTCTGTGGGTAAAACACAACTCATTTGGCAGCACACTTTCTGACCAGGAAGTGGAAAGTCTGAAATCGATGCTGTGTTCAAGTGCCTGCCTATAAATGGGCATGATACGTATGACTATACGTGCACGTCATACACCTTCCCCTGGATGTCAAGAGGAAGTGAGAGGAAAAATGAGTTGATTATCTCGGTCTGAGGTTGAATAAACCCTCTTGGAACAACGTGTCCCCCATTTTCTGTTCTCTGCAAGGCGCGTGTTGGGACCTGTTATTGCCTACTGGAAAGCTGTCGTTATGGGGCGAATACTATCTCCGGCTTTGATTTTATTTGATACATGTCACAATATCATCGTAAAGTATGTTTTTTCAATATAGTTTTATTAGACTATTGAAATTTATTCGGGACGTTAGGCGTGTTGCGTCGTTTGCGTTTGTTCACGAAGGAGAGGTTAGCACCACCTGGCCAGTGTGCTTGCTAATTCAAGAGGGAAAGAGGACGTTCTGAATCCAAACAACGACGGTTCTGGACAAAGGACCCCTTGTACAACATTCTGATGGAAGATCAGCAAAGGTAGGAACCATTTTGTGATGCTATTTCATATATCTGTCGAACTGTGTACTAGTAGCTTTGCGCTCAGGTTTTGGTTATTCCCTTACCATAACTAAGTCTTATGTCGTAATGAAGATATTTTTAGAATTCTAACACTGCGATTGCATTAAGAACTAATGGATCTATCGTTTCCTATACAACATGTATTTTTTTGTAATGTTTATGAATAGCTATTTGGTCAGAATAGGTGAGAGTCTAATAGAAATATCCGCACATTCTGGGAAAAATATGCTACGTTAGCACATTGTATAACCACGGATTTCAGCTCTAAATATGCACATTTTCGAACAAAACATAAGTGTATGTATAACCTGATGTTATAGGACTGTCATCTGAGGAAGGTTTATGAAGGTTAGTGAAATGTAATATCTTTTGCTGGTTTATTCGCTAACGCTAACATGCCTATTGCTATCGCTAACGTGCCTTGATGAATGAATGCGGTAGTGTGGTAGGCTATTGTAGTAAGCTAATATAATGCTATATTGTGTTTTCGCTGTAAAACACTTAAAAAATCGGAAATATTGGCTGTATTCACAAGATCTTTGTCTTTCATTTGCTATACACCATGTATTTTTCAGAAATGTTTTATGATGAGTATTTCGGTATGTCACGTTGGTGTCTGTAATTATTCTGTCTGCTTTCGGTGCAATTTCTGATTGTAGCCGCAATGTAAACTATGATTTATACCTGAAATATGCACATTTTTCGAACAAAACATAGATTTATTGTATAACATGTTATAAGACTGTCATCTGATGAAGTTGTTTCTTGGTTTCTTTGGTTTGTTCTAGGTTAGTTTGGTTGATTTTGTGCATGCTACCTGTGCTGTGAAAAATGTCTGTGCTTTTTTCTATTTGTTGGTGAGCTAACATAAATATATATTGTGTTTTCCCTGTAAAACATTTAAAAAATCGGACATGTTGGCTGGATTCACAAGATGTGTATCTTTCATTAGCTGTATTGGACTTGTTAATGTGTGAAAGTTAAATATTTCTAAAAAATATTTTTTGAATTTCGCGCTCTGCCTTTTCAGTGGAATGTGGGAGGAGTTCCGCTAGCGGAACGCCGGGGCTAGAAAGGTTAAACAGCCATCACTAAGATTGAGTGGCTGCTGCCAACATACTGACTCAATCTCTAGGCACTTTAATAATGAAAAATCGGATGTAATAAATGTATCACTGTCCACTTTAAACAATGCCACTTTATATAATGTTTACATACAATACATTACTCGTCTCATATGTATATACTGTACTCTATATCATCTACTGCATCTTGCCTATGCCGCACGGCCATCGCTCATCCATATATTTATATGTACATATATGGATGGCGATATAGGCAAGATGCAGGAGATGGTGTAGAGTATATCGACCATTGTTATGTTTGGAGGAAAAAGGGGGAGGCTTGCAAGCTGAAAAACACCATCCAAAACGTGAAGCACGGGGGTGGCAGCATCATGTTGTGGGGGTGCTTTGCTGCAGAAGGGATTGGTGCACTTCACAAAATAGATGGCATCATGAGGATAGAAAATATGTGGATATATTGAAGCAACATCTCAAGACATCAGTCAGGAAGTTAAAGCTTGGTCGCAAATGGGTCTTCCAAATGGGTAATGACCCCAAGCATACTTCCAAAGTTGTGGAAAAATGGCTGAAGGACAACAAAGTCAAGGTATTGGAGTGGCCATCACAAAGCCCTGACCTCAATGCTATAGAAAATGTGTGGGCAGAACTGAAAAAGCGTGTGCGAGCAAGGAGGCCCACAAACCTGACTCATTTACACCAGATCTGTCAGGAGGAATGGGCTAACATTCACCCAACTTATTGTGGGAAGCATTCTGGGAAGTATTCTGACCAATAAACTTATAGTGTGTTAAAGTAGTCAAAAGTTGAGTATTTGGTCCCATATTCTTTGAACACAATGACTACATCAAGTATGTGACTGCCATGATTGAGAAAGATCATGAATGAATCATGAATAATAATGAGTGAGAAAGTTAGAGGCTACAACAAAACATGCTAACCTCTCACCATTACCAATAACAGAGGTTACAACAAAACATGCTAACCTCTCACCATTACCAATAACAGAGGCTACAACAAAACATGCTAACCTCTCACCATTACCAATAACAGAGGCTACAACAAAACATGCTAAACTCTCACCATTAACCTCAAATAAAAGGTGACATTCTGTACTTTCACCTAATATGAAACACTCTATCTCAAATTCAAAATGCTGGAGCATAGCACCAAATTTAAAACTGTAAGCTTCACTATCCAAACACATATGGTGTGGACTATGTGTTTCTGGTAAACACATGTGGATCTGGTGAATAGTTATCACTTGTTGACCAACTACAGGAATACTGACCTCAGAGTCTCCAGTTTACAGTGGGGATTCCCCAGTCCAGCAGAGAGCAGCTTCACTCCTGAATCCTTCAGGTCATTGTTACTCAGATCCAGCTCTCTCAGGTGTGAGGGGTTTGACTCCAGAGCTGAGACCAGAGAAGCACAGCCTTCCTCTGTGACTCCACAGCCTGACAGCCTGACAAAGAGATCATCATGACTTCACAAACACACTGTTAATTTAACAAGTAGTGTAGAAGGACAATAGCAGATGCATTTGGTTTATGCTCTCAAACAACATATAGATTCATCTTCCGTCTCCTAGAACTGTATGGTCATATTGTTATACTAATGTGAAAATCAATGCATGTGTTTTTCAATATAATATTATATACATATTATAATACATATTTTTCTCTAAACTTAATATTTCTTCCTGATGATTAGTTCTTATATGTCATTTTATTTACTCACAGAACAGCTCTGGAGGCTTTGACCACTGGCAATAACCTCAGAAGACCTTCCTCTGATCTGGTGTATTTCTTCAGGTCAAACACATCCAGCTCATTTTCTGAAGACAGCAACACAAAGACCAGAGCTGACCACTGTGCAGGTGACAGGCTGGCTTCTGAGAGACTTCCTGAGCTCAGGTAGCTTTGGATCTCCTCCACTAGAGAATGGTCATTCAGTTCATTGAGACAGTGGAACAGATTGATGCACCTCTCTGAAGAGGAATTCTCCCTGATCTTCTCCTTGATGTACTTGACTGTTTCTTCACGGCTCTTTGAGTTGCTGCTTGTCTTTGTCAGTAGACCTCGTAAGTGCTTCTGATTGGACTCCAGTGAGAGGCCCAGAAGGAAGCGGAGGAAAAGGTCCAGGTTTCCCGTCTCACTTTGTAAGGCTTTATCCACAGCACTCTTGTAGAAAGTAACTTCAGGCTCGTCGTTTGTTTGCAATTCATTCAAGTAGATGAACATTGACTGAGGTTCATCCATTAGATTCTCATTGTTGTTGATGAATGAGAGGAACACATATACAGCAGCCAGAAACTCCTGAATGCTCAGATGAACAAAGCAGTACACCTTGTCCTGGTACAGCCCACATTCCTCTTTAAAGAGCTGTGTGCACAATCCCGAGTACACTGAGGCTTCATTGACATCAATGCCAGCCTCTTTCAGGTCTTCTTCATAGAAAATCAGATTGCCATTCATAAGCTGCTGAAAAGCCAGTTTTCCCAGTGACAGAATGCTCTCTTTATTCCAGTGTGGACCTGTCTCTTCTCTCCCAAGATACTTTTCATTCTTCTGTTTGGTATGAAACACCACAAGGTGTGTGTACATCTCAGTCAGAGTCTTGGGCATCTCTTCTCTCTTATGTTTCAGCATGTGTTCAAGGACTGTTGCAGAAATCCAACAGAAGACTGGAATGTGGCACATGATGTGGAGGCTCCTTGATGTCTTTATGTGTGAGATGATTCTGTTGGACAGGTCCTCATCGCTGAATCTCTTCCTGAAGTACTCCTCCTTCTGTGGGTCATTGAACCCTCGTACCTCTGTCACCTGGTCAACACACCCTGCAGGGATCTTATTGGCTGCTGCAGGTCGGGTAGTTATCCAGAGGAGAGCAGAGGGAAGCAGATTTCCCTTGATGAGATTTGTCAGCAGAACATCCACTGAGGTTGACTTTGTGACGTCACAACAGATCTTGTTCTTCTGGAAGTCTAGGGGCAGTCGGCACTCATCCAGACCATCAAAGATGAACAGAACTTTGTACTTGTTGTAGTTGGAGATTCTTGACTGTTTGGTTTCCATTGAGAAGTGATTGAGAAGTTCAATCAAAGAGTGTTTGTCCTCTTTCATCAAATTAATCTCTCGAAAAGGAAATGAAAAAATAAATTGGACATCCTGATTTGCTTTTCCATCAGCCCAGTCCAAAATGAACTTCTGCACAGAGACTGTTTTTCCAATGCCAGCAACTCCCTTTGTCAGCACAGTTCTGATAAGTTTGTCTTGTCCAGTTAAGGGTTTGAAGATGTCGTTACATTTGACTGCAGTCTCTGGTCTTGCTTGTTTCCTGGTTGTTGTCTCAATCTGTCTCAGCTCATGTTCATTATTGACCTCTCCTGCTCCACCCTCTGTGATGTATAGCTCTGTGTAGATCTTATTGAGAAGTGTTGGGTTTCCTTGTTTAGCGATCCCCTCAAATACACATTCAAACTTCTTCTTTAGATTAGATTTGAGTTCACGTTGGCAAATCACAGCAAGATCATCTGAATCTAGAAATAACACAGAGGATATTATATTACATTTGTTTTAATGCCTACAGTATTGTAAGACTGTTATAAAGTTTTAAATTATAATAATGTATTCTCTTATCTGACTGTATAAATGTGTAAATGTTTTCATAATGCATTACAGACTGGTGTGAATGATTATATTATTATTGGTATTATTGATGGTATTATTAATGTTGTCTCTCTCTCTTACTTAATCACCACGACACATCCCTGCTGCTACTTGATGAGGTCACTAGGTGTTGTGTTAAGGCTGCTACAATATCATTGAGTTACTCAGCTACTTTAGCTGTACTTTAGCTACAGCTTTTAAATGTTATAAAACAACATCCAACATGATGCAGACAGATCTTACATTTCTCCAGTGTGTCAGCAAGCTCCTTCTGGTTCATTTTCCTCAAGACGTGCAGTGTGATCTTCAGGGCCCCCTCTCTGGCACTGCTCTCCTGCTTCTCATCTTCAGCATCCACCACTTCTTTATCCTGCTTCTGACTCTCAAAGCCTTCTGGGAGTTCTGGACTAAGAATCCTCTTGAACATCTTCAGCTCGTTCTTCATAAATGTTATAATTTTCTCTTCAAGCAACTGAAATAAATAAAATAAATAAGTTGAGCAAGAGACAAAATGCTTTCTCATTAACACAATGAATGATTGACAGAAACTTTACTTGAGATAAACAAAAACAAATGTACAGAACAGGAACACATACACTGAATATGGAGGCCAGGTCTGTTTGATGACTCTGGGAAGACTGACCAATGAGAATGTCTGACTCTGATCTCTCCTGTTGGTTTCTGTGGACAAAACATGAGATTACATCTCCTCATCCAGGGAGTACACAGACAGACAGACAGACAGACAGACAGACAGACAGACAGACAGACAGACAGACAGACAGACAGACAGACAGACAGACAGACAGACAGACAGACAGACAGACAGACAGACATGGAGGGAGGGGACGTTGTGTTTGTTTAATATTGTTTTAGGACTATGAAAATTGACAAAATGATTAGCCTACAGATTATGAAAACAACAAAAAGGAATGGGAAAATGGGAGAGGAGAAATGACTAGAGACAGTGTTGTTTAACTCACTGACCATGACCCATGAGTTCTTCTTACCTTTGTTCAGTAGAAAAGTCTCCCTCTCTAAACCGTATAGGTTGTTCCATAGACTTGTCACTCTTCATGGACACACAGCTGCGTACAGGGGAGGCTGGTCTCTCCTGCTTGATTGGGCTTCAACACAACAGAGACAAACATTACATCTCTCATCTACTCTGAGCTCAGATGGGGAAACATAAAATGAGTTTCATTCCAAAACGCTATATATCCATTTTCAGAAATGTTCGTAAATTAGCTTTAATTGTTTAAAGAAATTATGAAAGAGATTGGTGTTATCTTCACGAGCTAATCAGACATGTGATTGTTCAATGACAGACATGTATTTGTTTAAAATCACTTGATGTTTTCATTTCAGAGAGACAAATAGTAACGTTTTTTTTATATGCTATATATCTGCCTCACTCTCAGAGAAATTATTAGTACTGCTAGGTTTTACACAGTAATAATATATATCTGCCTCACTCTCAGAGAAATCAGTAGTACTGCTAGGTTTTACACAGTAATAATATATATCTGCCTCATTCTCAGAGAAATCAGTAGTACTGCTAGGTTTTACACAGAAATAATATATATCTGCCTCACTCTCAGAGAAATCAGTAGTACTGCTAGGTTTTACACAGTAATAATATATATCTGCCTCACTCGCAGAGAAATCAGTAGTACTGCTAGGTTTTACACAGTAATAATATATATCTGCCTCACTCTCAGAGAAATCAGTAGTACTGCTATGTTTTACACAGTAATAATATATATCTGCCTCACTCGCAAAGAAATCAGTAGTACTGCTAGGTTTTACACAGTAATAATATATATATGCCTCACTCTCAGAGAAATCAGTAGTACTGCTAGGTTTTACACAGTAATAATATATACCTTCCTCACTCTCACAGAAATCAGTAGTACTGCTAGGTTTTACACAGGAATAATATATATCTGCCTCACTCTCAGAGAAATCAGTAGTACTGCTAGGTTTTACACAGTCAAATTGTGTTTTTTACATTGGATAAAAGTAGAGAAACAGAGCTGGAAAATGATATGTCATACTCTACAGTTGAGGAAGAATGGGAAAGTCATTCTGCTTTGAACATTGATAAACTTGTAACCTCACTTTTGAGAAAATGTCCAATTAATATTTTGGTACCTACTGCAGAGCTGTTCTTTGTCTACAGGGCTGTTACTTTGGCAGATAATGTCACCCATCTAAATAAATCGTTTTTTATATAAAAATTAACTAGAACAGCTGAGTAATCTAACACCTGTCTCAGACCACTAGAACAGCTGAGTAATCGAACACCTGTCTCAGACCACTAGACCAGCTGAGTAATCTAACACATGCCTCAGACCACTAGAACAGCTGAGTAATGTAACACCTGCCTCAGACAACTAGAACAGCTGAGTAATCTAACACCTGCCTCAGACCACTAGAACAGCTGAGTAATCTAACACCTGCCTCAGACCACTAGAACAAATTAGTAATCTAACACCTGCCTCAGACAACAAGAACAGCTGAGTAATCTAACACCTGCCTCAGACCAGTAGACCAGCTGAGTAATCTAACACCTGCCTCAGACCACTAGAACAGCTGAGTAATCTAACACCTGCCTCAGACCACTAGAACAGCTGAGTAATCTACCTCCTGCCTCAGACCACTAGAACAGCTGAGTAATCTAACACCTGCCTCAGACCACTAGAACAGCTGAGTAATCTAACACCTGCCTCAGACCACTAGAACAGCTGAGTAATCTAACAACTGCCTCAGACCACTAGAACAGCTGAGTAATCTAAGACCTGCCTCAGACCACTAGACACGCTGAGTAATCTAACACCCGCCTCAGACAACTAGAACAGCTGAGTAATCTAACACCTGCCTCAGACCACTAAAACAGCTGAGTAATCTAACACATGCCTCAGACCACTAGAACAGCTGAGTAATGTAACACCTGCTTCAGACAATTAGAACAGCTGAGTAATCTAACACCTGCCTCAGACCACTAGAACAACTGAGTAATCTAACACCTGCCTCAGACCACTAGAACAGCTGAGTAATCTAACACCTGCCTCAGACCAGTAGACCAGCTGAGTAATCTAACACCTGCCTCAGACCACTAGCACAGCTGAGTAATCTAACACCTGCCTCAGACCACTAGAACAGCTGAGTAATCTACCACCTGCCTCAGACCACTAGAACAGCTGAGTAATCTAACACCTGCCTCAGACCACTAGAACAGCTGAGTAATCTAACACCTGCCTCAGACCACTAGAACAGCTGAGTAATCTAACACCTGCCTCAGACCAGTAGACCAGCTGAGTAATCTAACACCTGCCTCAGACCACTAGCACAGCTGAGTAATCTAACACCTGCCTCAGACCACTAGAACAGCTGAGTAATCTACCTCCTGCCTCAGACCACTAGAACAGCTGAGTAATCTAACACATGCCTCAGACCACTAGACCAGCTGAGTTATCTAACACCTGCCTCAGACCACTAGAACAGCTGAGTAATCTAACACCTGTCTTAGACCACTAGAACAGCTGAGTAATCTAACACCTGTCTTAGACCACTAGAACAGCTGAGTAATCTAACACCCGCCTCAGACCACTAGAACAGCTGAGTAATCTACCACCTTCCTCAGACAACTAGAACAGCTGAGTAATCTAACACCTACCTCAGACCACTAGAACAGCTGAGTAATCTAACACCTGCCTCAGACCACTAGAACAGCTTAGTAATCAACCTCCTGCCTCAGACCACTAGTACAGCTGAGTAATCTAACACCTGCCTCAGACCACTACAACAGCTGAGTAATCTACCACCTGCCCTGAGACCACTAGTACAGCTGAGTAATCTAACACCTGCCTCAGACCACTAGAACAGCTGAGTAATCTAACACCTGCCTCAGACCACTAGAACAGCTGAGTAATCTAACACCTGCCTCAGACCACTAGAACAGCTGAGTAATCTAACACCTGCCTCAGACCACTAGAACAGCTGAGTAATCTAACACCTGCCTCAGACCACTAGAACAGCTGAGTAATCTAACACCTGCCTCAGACCACTAGAACAGCTGAGTAATCTAACACCTGCCTCAGGCCACTAGAACAGCTGAGTAATCTAACACATGCCTCAGACCACTAGAACAGCTGAGTAATGTAACACCTGCCTCAGACAACTAGAACAGCTGAGTAATCTAACACCTGCCTCAGACCACTAGAACAGCTGAGTAATCTAACACCTGCCTCAGACCACTAGAACAGCTGAGTAATCTAACACCTGCCTTAGACCAGTAGACCAGCGGAGTAATCTAACACCTGCCTCAGACCACTAAAACAGCTGAGTAATCTAACACCTGCCTCAGACCACTAGAACAGCTGAGTAATCTACCTCCTGCCTCAGACCACTAGAACAGCTGAGTAATCTAACACCTGCCTCAGACCACTAGACCAGCTGAGTAATCTAACACCTACCTCAGACCACTAGAACAGCTGAGTAATCTAACACCTGCCTCAGACCAGTAGACCAGCTGAGTAATCTAACACCTGCCTCAGACCACTAGAACAGCTGAGTAATCTAACACCTGCCTCAGACCACTAGAACAGCTGAGTAATCTAACACCTGCCTCAGACCACTAGAACAGCTGAGTAATCTAACACCTGCCCCAGACCACTAGAACAGCTGAGTAATGTAACACCTGCTTCAGACAACTAGAACAGCTGAGTAATGTAACACCTGCTTCAGACAACTAGAACAGCTGAGTAATCTAACACCTGCCTCAGACCACTAGAACAGCTGAGTAATCTAACACCTGCCTCAGTCCACTAGAACAGCTGAGTAATCTAACACCTGCCTCAGACCAGTAGACCAGCTGAGTAATCTAACACCTGCCTCAGACCACTAGAACAGCTGAGTAATGTAACACCTGCTTCAGACAACTAGAACAGCTGAGTAATCTACCACCTTCCTCAGACCACTAGAACAGCTGAGTAATCTAACACCTGCCTCAGACCACTAGAACAGCTGAGTAATCTAACACCTGCCTCAGACCACTAGAACAGCTGAGTAATCTAACACCTGCCTCAGACCACTAGAACAGCTGAGGAATCTAACACCTGCCTCAGACCACTAAAACAGCTGAGTAATCTAACACCTGCCTCAGACCACTAGAACAGCTGAGTATTCTACCTCCTGCCTCAGACCACTAGAACAGCTGAGTAATCTAACACCTGCCTCAGACCAGTAGACCAGCTGAGTAATCTAACACCTGCCTCAGACAACTAGAACAGCTGAGTAATCTAACACCTGCCTCAGACCACTAAAACAGCTGAGTAATCTAACACATGCCTCAGACCACTAGAACAGCTGAGTAATGTAACACCTGCTTCAGACAACTAGAACAGCTGAGTAATCTAACACCTGCCTCAGACCACTAGAACAGCTGAGTAATCTAACACCTGCCTCAGACCACTAGAACAGCTGAGTAATCTAACACCTGCCTCAGACCACTAGAACAGCTGAGTAATCTAACACCTGCCTCAGACCACTAGAACAGCTGAGTAATCTAACACCTGCCTCAGACCACTAGCACAGCTGAGTAATCTAACACCTGCCTCAGACCACTAGAACAGCTGAGTAATCTACCTCCTGCCTCAGACCACTAGAACAGCTGAGTAATCTAACACATGCCTCAGACCACTAGACCAGCTGAGTTATCTAACACCTGCCTCAGACCACTAGAACAGCTGAGTAATCTAACACCTGTCTTAGACCACTAGAACAGCTGAGTAATCTAACACCTGTCTTAGACCACTAGAACAGCTGAGTAATCTAACACCCGCCTCAGACCACTAGAACAGCTGAGTAATCTACCACCTTCCTCAGACAACTAGAACAGCTGAGAAATCTAACACCTACCTCAGACCACTAGAACAGCTGAGTAATCTAACACCTGCCTCAGACCACTAGAACAGCTTAGTAATCTACCTCCTGCCTCAGACCACTAGTACAGCTGAGTAATCTAACACCTGCCTCAGACCACTACAACAGCTGAGTAATCTACCACCTGCCCTGAGACCACTAGTACAGCTGAGTAATCTAACACCTGCCTCAGACCACTAGAACAGCTGAGTAATCTAACACCTGCCTCAGACCACTAGAACAGCTGAGTAATCTAACACCTGCCTCAGACCACTAGAACAGCTGAGTAATCTAACACCTGCCTCAGACCACTAGAACAGCTGAGTAATCTAACACCTGCCTCAGACCACTAGAACAGCTGAGTAATCTAACACCTGCCTCAGACCACTAGAACAGCTGAGGAATCTAACACCTGCCTCAGACCACTAGAACAGCTGAGTAATCTAACACCTGCCTCAGACCACTAGAACAGCTGAGTAATCTAACACCTGCCTCAGACCACTAGAACAGCTGAGTAATCTAACACCTGCCTCAGACCAGTAGACCAGCTGAGTAATCTAACACCTGCCTCAGACAACTAGAACAGCTGAGTAATCTAACACCTGCCTCAGACCACTAAAACAGCTGAGTAATCTAACACATGCCTCAGACCACTAGAACAGCTGAGTAATGTAACACCTGCTTCAGACAACTAGAACAGCTGAGTAATCTAACACCTGCCTCAGACCACTAGAACAGCTGAGTAATCTAACACCTGCCTCAGACCACTAGAACAGCTGAGTAATCTAACACCTGCCTCAGACCACTAGAACAGCTGAGTAATCTAACACCTGCCTCAGACCACTAGAACAGCTGAGTAATCTAACACCTGCCTCAGACCACTAGCACAGCTGAGTAATCTAACACCTGCCTCAGACCACTAGAACAGCTGAGTAATCTACCTCCTGCCTCAGACCACTAGAACAGCTGAGTAATCTAACACATGCCTCAGACCACTAGACCAGCTGAGTTATCTAACACCTGCCTCAGACCACTAGAACAGCTGAGTAATCTAACACCTGTCTTAGACCACTAGAACAGCTGAGTAATCTAACACCTGTCTTAGACCACTAGAACAGCTGAGTAATCTAACACCCGCCTCAGACCACTAGAACAGCTGAGTAATCTACCACCTTCCTCAGACAACTAGAACAGCTGAGAAATCTAACACCTACCTCAGACCACTAGAACAGCTGAGTAATCTAACACCTGCCTCAGACCACTAGAACAGCTTAGTAATCTACCTCCTGCCTCAGACCACTAGTACAGCTGAGTAATCTAACACCTGCCTCAGACCACTACAACAGCTGAGTAATCTACCACCTGCCCTGAGACCACTAGTACAGCTGAGTAATCTAACACCTGCCTCAGACCACTAGAACAGCTGAGTAATCTAACACCTGCCTCAGACCACTAGAACAGCTGAGTAATCTAACACCTGCCTCAGACCACTAGAACAGCTGAGTAATCTAACACCTGCCTCAGACCACTAGAACAGCTGAGTAATCTAACACCTGCCTCAGACCACTAGAACAGCTGAGTAATCTAACACCTGCCTCAGACCACTAGAACAGCTGAGTAATCTAACACCTGCCTCAGACCACTAGAACAGCTGAGTAATCTAACACATGCCTCAGACCACTAGAACAGCTGAGTAATGTAACACCTGCCTCAGACAACTAGAACAGCTGAGTAATCTAACACCTGCCTCAGACCACTAGAACAGCTGAGTAATCTAACACCTGCCTCAGACCACTAGAACAGCTGAGTAATCTAACACCTGCCTTAGACCAGTAGACCAGCGGAGTAATCTAACACCTGCCTCAGACCACTAAAACAGCTGAGTAATCTAACACCTGCCTCAGACCACTAGAACAGCTGAGTAATCTACCTCCTGCCTCAGACCACTAGAACAGCTGAGTAATCTAACACCTGCCTCAGACCACTAGACCAGCTGAGTAATCTAACACCTACCTCAGACCACTAGAACAGCTGAGTAATCTAACACCTGCCTCAGACCAGTAGACCAGCTGAGTAATCTAACACCTGCCTCAGACCACTAGAACAGCTGAGTAATCTAACACCTGCCTCAGACCACTAGAACAGCTGAGTAATCTAACACCTGCCTCAGACCACTAGAACAGCTGAGTAATCTAACACCTGCCCCAGACCACTAGAACAGCTGAGTAATGTAACACCTGCTTCAGACAACTAGAACAGCTGAGTAATGTAACACCTGCTTCAGACAACTAGAACAGCTGAGTAATCTAACACCTGCCTCAGACCACTAGAACAGCTGAGTAATCTAACACCTGCCTCAGTCCACTAGAACAGCTGAGTAATCTAACACCTGCCTCAGACCAGTAGACCAGCTGAGTAATCTAACACCTGCCTCAGACCACTAGAACAGCTGAGTAATGTAACACCTGCTTCAGACAACTAGAACAGCTGAGTAATCTACCACCTTCCTCAGACCACTAGAACAGCTGAGTAATCTAACACCTGCCTCAGACCACTAGAACAGCTGAGTAATCTAACACCTGCCTCAGACCACTAGAACAGCTGAGTAATCTAACACCTGCCTCAGACCACTAGAACAGCTGAGTAATCTAACACCTGCCTCAGACCACTAGAACAGCTGAGTAATCTAACACCTGCCTCAGACCACTAGAACAGCTGAGTAATCTAACACCTGCCTCAGACCACTAGAACAGCTGAGTAATCTAACACCTGCCTCAGACCACTAGAACAGCTGAGTAATCTAACACCTGCCTCAGACCACTAGAACAGCTGAGTAATCTAACACATGCCTCAGACCACTAGAACAGCTGAGTAATGTAACACCTGCCTCAGACAACTAGAACAGCTGAGTAATCTAACACCTGCCTCAGACCACTAGAACAGCTGAGTAATCTAACACCTGCCTCAGACCACTAGAACAGCTGAGTAATCTAACACCTGCCTTAGACCAGTAGACCAGCGGAGTAATCTAACACCTGCCTCAGACCACTAAAACAGCTGAGTAATCTAACACCTGCCTCAGACCACTAGAACAGCTGAGTAATCTACCTCCTGCCTCAGACCACTAGAACAGCTGAGTAATCTAACACCTGCCTCAGACCACTAGACCAGCTGAGTAATCTAACACCTACCTCAGACCACTAGAACAGCTGAGTAATCTAACACCTGCCTCAGACCAGTAGACCAGCTGAGTAATCTAACACCTGCCTCAGACCACTAGAACAGCTGAGTAATCTAACACCTGCCTCAGACCACTAGAACAGCTGAGTAATCTAACACCTGCCTCAGACCACTAGAACAGCTGAGTAATCTAACACCTGCCCCAGACCACTAGAACAGCTGAGTAATGTAACACCTGCTTCAGACAACTAGAACAGCTGAGTAATGTAACACCTGCTTCAGACAACTAGAACAGCTGAGTAATCTAACACCTGCCTCAGACCACTAGAACAGCTGAGTAATCTAACACCTGCCTCAGTCCACTAGAACAGCTGAGTAATCTAACACCTGCCTCAGACCAGTAGACCAGCTGAGTAATCTAACACCTGCCTCAGACCACTAGAACAGCTGAGTAATGTAACACCTGCTTCAGACAACTAGAACAGCTGAGTAATCTACCACCTTCCTCAGACCACTAGAACAGCTGAGTAATCTAACACCTGCCTCAGACCACTAGAACAGCTGAGTAATCTAACACCTGCCTCAGACCACTAGAACAGCTGAGTAATCTAACACCTGCCTCAGACCACTAGAACAGCTGAGGAATCTAACACCTGCCTCAGACCACTAAAACAGCTGAGTAATCTAACACCTGCCTCAGACCACTAGAACAGCTGAGTATTCTACCTCCTGCCTCAGACCACTAGAACAGCTGAGTAATCTAACACCTGCCTCAGACCAGTAGACCAGCTGAGTAATCTAACACCTGCCTCAGACCACTAGAACAGCTTAGTAATCTACCTCCTGCCTCAGACCACTAGTACAGCTGAGTAATCTAACACCTGCCTCAGACCACTACAACAGCTGAGTAATCTACCACCTGCCCTGAGACCACTAGTACAGCTGAGTAATCTAACACCTGCCTCAGACCACTAGAACAGCTGAGTAATCTAACACCTGCCTCAGACCACTAGAACAGCTGAGTAATCTAACACCTGCCTCAGACCACTAGAACAGCTGAGTAATCTAACACCTGCCTCAGACCACTAGAACAGCTGAGTAATCTAACACCTGCCTCAGACCACTAGAACAGCTGAGTAATCTAACACCTGCCTCAGACCACTAGAACAGCTGAGTAATCTAACACCTGCCTCAGACCACTAGAACAGCTGAGTAATCTAACACATGCCTCAGACCACTAGAACAGCTGAGTAATGTAACACCTGCCTCAGACAACTAGAACAGCTGAGTAATCTAACACCTGCCTCAGACCACTAGAACAGCTGAGTAATCTAACACCTGCCTCAGACCACTAGAACAGCTGAGTAATCTAACACCTGCCTTAGACCAGTAGACCAGCGGAGTAATCTAACACCTGCCTCAGACCACTAAAACAGCTGAGTAATCTAACACCTGCCTCAGACCACTAGAACAGCTGAGTAATCTACCTCCTGCCTCAGACCACTAGAACAGCTGAGTAATCTAACACCTGCCTCAGACCACTAGACCAGCTGAGTAATCTAACACCTACCTCAGACCACTAGAACAGCTGAGTAATCTAACACCTGCCTCAGACCAGTAGACCAGCTGAGTAATCTAACACCTGCCTCAGACCACTAGAACAGCTGAGTAATCTAACACCTGCCTCAGACCACTAGAACAGCTGAGTAATCTAACACCTGCCTCAGACCACTAGAACAGCTGAGTAATCTAACACCTGCCCCAGACCACTAGAACAGCTGAGTAATGTAACACCTGCTTCAGACAACTAGAACAGCTGAGTAATGTAACACCTGCTTCAGACAACTAGAACAGCTGAGTAATCTAACACCTGCCTCAGACCACTAGAACAGCTGAGTAATCTAACACCTGCCTCAGTCCACTAGAACAGCTGAGTAATCTAACACCTGCCTCAGACCAGTAGACCAGCTGAGTAATCTAACACCTGCCTCAGACCACTAGAACAGCTGAGTAATGTAACACCTGCTTCAGACAACTAGAACAGCTGAGTAATCTACCACCTTCCTCAGACCACTAGAACAGCTGAGTAATCTAACACCTGCCTCAGACCACTAGAACAGCTGAGTAATCTAACACCTGCCTCAGACCACTAGAACAGCTGAGTAATCTAACACCTGCCTCAGACCACTAGAACAGCTGAGTAATCTAACACCTGCCTCAGACCACTAGAACAGCTGAGTAATCTAACACCTGCCTCAGACCACTAGAACAGCTGAGTAATCTAACACCTGCCTCAGACCACTAGAACAGCTGAGTAATCTAACACCTGCCTCAGACCACTAGAACAGCTGAGTAATCTAACACCTGCCTCAGACCACTAGAACAGCTGAGTAATCTAACACATGCCTCAGACCACTAGAACAGCTGAGT
Source organism: Salvelinus alpinus (assembly GCF_045679555.1). Lineage (NCBI taxonomy): Eukaryota > Metazoa > Chordata > Actinopteri > Salmoniformes > Salmonidae > Salvelinus > Salvelinus alpinus. The sequence goes on along the minus strand of NC_092121.1, from coordinate 1,029,824 downwards.
AATGTAACACCTGCCTCAGACAACTAGAACAGCTGAGTAATCTAACACCTGCCTCAGACCACTAGAACAGCTGAGTAATCTAACACCTGCCTCAGACCACTAGAACAGCTGAGTAATCTAACACCTGCCTTAGACCAGTAGACCAGCGGAGTAATCTAACACCTGCCTCAGACCACTAAAACAGCTGAGTAATCTAACACCTGCCTCAGACCACTAGAACAGCTGAGTAATCTACCTCTTGCCTCAGACCACTAGAACAGCTGAGTAATCTAACACCTGCCTCAGACCACTAGACCAGCTGAGTAATCTAACACCTACCTCAGACCACTAGAACAGCTGAGTAATCTAACACCTGCCTCAGACCAGTAGACCAGCTGAGTAATCTAACACCTGCCTCAGACCACTAGAACAGCTGAGTAATCTAACACCTGCCTCAGACCACTAGAACAGCTGAGTAATCTAACACCTGCCTCAGACCACTAGAACAGCTGAGTAATCTAACACCTGCCCCAGACCACTAGAACAGCTGAGTAATGTAACACCTGCTTCAGACAACTAGAACAGCTGAGTAATGTAACACCTGCTTCAGACAACTAGAACAGCTGAGTAATCTAACACCTGCCTCAGACCACTAGAACAGCTGAGTAATCTAACACCTGCCTCAGTCCACTAGAACAGCTGAGTAATCTAACACCTGCCTCAGACCAGTAGACCAGCTGAGTAATCTAACACCTGCCTCAGACCACTAGAACAGCTGAGTAATGTAACACCTGCTTCAGACAACTAGAACAGCTGAGTAATCTACCACCTTCCTCAGACCACTAGAACAGCTGAGTAATCTAACACCTGCCTCAGACCACTAGAACAGCTGAGTAATCTAACACCTGCCTCAGACCACTAGAACAGCTGAGTAATCTAACACCTGCCTCAGACCACTAGAACAGCTGAGGAATCTAACACCTGCCTCAGACCACTAAAACAGCTGAGTAATCTAACACCTGCCTCAGACCACTAGAACAGCTGAGTATTCTACCTCCTGCCTCAGACCACTAGAACAGCTGAGTAATCTAACACCTGCCTCAGACCAGTAGACCAGCTGAGTAATCTAACACATGCCTCAGACCACTAGAACAGCTGAGTAATGTAACACCTGCTTCAGACAACTAGAACAGCTGAGTAATCTAACACCTGCCTCAGACCACTAGAACAGCTGAGTAATCTAACACCTGCCTCAGACCACTAGAACAGCTGAGTAATCTAACACCTGCCTCAGACCACTAGAACAGCTGAGTAATCTAACACCTGCCTCAGACCAGTAGACCAGCTGAGTAATCTAACACCTGCCTCAGACCACTAGCACAGCTGAGTAATCTAACACCTGCCTCAGACCACTAGAACAGCTGAGTAATCTACCTCCTGCCTCAGACCACTAGAACAGCTGAGTAATCTAACACATGCCTCAGACCACTAGACCAGCTGAGTTATCTAACACCTGCCTCAGACCACTAGAACAGCTGAGTAATCTAACACCTGTCTTAGACCACTAGAACAGCTGAGTAATCTAACACCTGTCTTAGACCACTAGAACAGCTGAGTAATCTAACACCCGCCTCAGACCACTAGAACAGCTGAGTAATCTACCACCTTCCTCAGACAACTAGAACAGCTGAGTAATCTAACACCTACCTCAGACCACTAGAACAGCTGAGTAATCTAACACCTGCCTCAGACCACTAGAACAGCTTAGTAATCTACCTCCTGCCTCAGACCACTAGTACAGCTGAGTAATCTAACACCTGCCTCAGACCACTACAACAGCTGAGTAATCTACCACCTGCCCTGAGACCACTAGTACAGCTGAGTAATCTAACACCTGCCTCAGACCACTAGAACAGCTGAGTAATCTAACACCTGCCTCAGACCACTAGAACAGCTGAGTAATCTAACACCTGCCTCAGACCACTAGAACAGCTGAGTAATCTAACACCTGCCTCAGACCACTAGAACAGCTGAGTAATCTAACACCTGCCTCAGACCACTAGAACAGCTGAGTAATCTAACACCTGCCTCAGACCACTAGAACAGCTGAGTAATCTAACACATGCCTCAGACCACTAGAACAGCTGAGTAATGTAACACCTGCCTCAGACAACTAGAACAGCTGAGTAATCTAACACCTGCCTCAGACCACTAGAACAGCTGAGTAATCTAACACCTGCCTCAGACCACTAGAACAGCTGAGTAATCTAACACCTGCCTTAGACCAGTAGACCAGCGGAGTAATCTAACACCTGCCTCAGACCACTAAAACAGCTGAGTAATCTAACACCTGCCTCAGACCACTAGAACAGCTGAGTAATCTACCTCCTGCCTCAGACCACTAGAACAGCTGAGTAATCTAACACCTGCCTCAGACCACTAGACCAGCTGAGTAATCTAACACCTACCTCAGACCACTAGAACAGCTGAGTAATCTAACACCTGCCTCAGACCAGTAGACCAGCTGAGTAATCTAACACCTGCCTCAGACCACTAGAACAGCTGAGTAATCTAACACCTGCCTCAGACCACTAGAACAGCTGAGTAATGTAACACCTGCTTCAGTCCACTAGAACAGCTGAGTAATCTACAACTGCCTCAGACCAGTAGACCAGCTGAGTAATCTAACACCTACCTCAGACCACTAGAACAGCTGAGTAATCTAACACCTGCCTCAGACCAGTAGACCAGCTGAGTAATCTAACACCTGCCTCAGACCACTAGAACAGCTGAGTAATCTAACACCTGCCTCAGACCACTAGAACAGCTGAGTAATCTAACACCTGCCTCAGTCCACTAGAACAGCTGAGTAATCTACAACTGCCTCAGACCAGTAGACCAGCTGAGTAATCTAACACCTGCCTCAGACCACTAGAACAGCTGAGTAATGTAACACCTGCTTCAGACAACTAGAACAGCTGAGTAATCTACCACCTTCCTCAGACCACTAGAACAGCTGAGTAATCTAACACCTGCCTCAGACCACTAGAACAGCTGAGTAATCTAACACCTGCCTCAGACCACTAGAACAGCTGAGTAATCTAACACCTGCCTCAGACCACTAGAACAGCTGAGTAATCTAACACCTGCCTCAGACCACTAGAACAGCTGAGTAATCTAACACCTGCCTCAGACCACTAGAACAGCTGAGTAATCTAACACCTGCCTCAGACCACTAGAACAGCTGAGTAATCTAACACCTGCCTCAGACCACTAGAACAGCTGAGTAATCTAACACCTGCCTCAGACCACTAGAACAGCTGAGTAATCTAACACATGCCTCAGACCACTAGAACAGCTGAGTAATGTAACACCTGCCTCAGACAACTAGAACAGCTGAGTAATCTAACACCTGCCTCAGACCACTAGAACAGCTGAGTAATCTAACACCTGCCTCAGACCACTAGAACAGCTGAGTAATCTAACACCTGCCTTAGACCAGTAGACCAGCGGAGTAATCTAACACCTGCCTCAGACCACTAAAACAGCTGAGTAATCTAACACCTGCCTCAGACCACTAGAACAGCTGAGTAATCTACCTCCTGCCTCAGACCACTAGAACAGCTGAGTAATCTAACACCTGCCTCAGACCACTAGACCAGCTGAGTAATCTAACACCTACCTCAGACCACTAGAACAGCTGAGTAATCTAACACCTGCCTCAGACCAGTAGACCAGCTGAGTAATCTAACACCTGCCTCAGACCACTAGAACAGCTGAGTAATCTAACACCTGCCTCAGACCACTAGAACAGCTGAGTAATCTAACACCTGCCTCAGACCACTAGAACAGCTGAGTAATCTAACACCTGCCCCAGACCACTAGAACAGCTGAGTAATGTAACACCTGCTTCAGACAACTAGAACAGCTGAGTAATGTAACACCTGCTTCAGACAACTAGAACAGCTGAGTAATCTAACACCTGCCTCAGACCACTAGAACAGCTGAGTAATCTAACACCTGCCTCAGTCCACTGGAACAGCTGAGTAATCTAACACCTGCCTCAGACCAGTAGACCAGCTGAGTAATCTAACACCTGCCTCAGACCACTAGAACAGCTGAGTAATGTAACACCTGCTTCAGACAACTAGAACAGCTGAGTAATCTACCACCTTCCTCAGACCACTAGAACAGCTGAGTAATCTAACACCTGCCTCAGACCACTAGAACAGCTGAGTAATCTAACACCTGCCTCAGACCACTAGAACAGCTGAGTAATCTAACACCTGCCTCAGACCACTAGAACAGCTGAGGAATCTAACACCTGCCTCAGACCACTAAAACAGCTGAGTAATCTAACACCTGCCTCAGACCACTAGAACAGCTGAGTATTCTACTTCCTGCCTCAGACCACTAGAACAGCTGAGTAATCTAACACCTGCCTCAGACCAGTAGACCAGCTGAGTAATCTAACACCTGCCTCAGACAACTAGAACAGCTGAGTAATCTAACACCTGCCTCAGACCACTAAAACAGCTGAGTAATCTAACACATGCCTCAGACCACTAGAACAGCTGAGTAATGTAACACCTGCTTCAGACAACTAGAACAGCTGAGTAATCTAACACCTGCCTCAGACCACTAGAACAGCTGAGTAATCTAACACCTGCCTCAGACCACTAGAACAGCTGAGTAATCTAACACCTGCCTCAGACCACTAGAACAGCTGAGTAATCTAACACCTGCCTCAGACCAGTAGACCAGCTGAGTAATCTAACACCTGCCTCAGACCACTAGCACAGCTGAGTAATCTAACACCTGCCTCAAACCACTAGAACAGCTGAGTAATCTACCTCCTGCCTCAGACCACTAGAACAGCTGAGTAATCTAACACATGCCTCAGACCACTAGACCAGCTGAGTTATCTAACACCTGCCTCAGACCACTAGAACAGCTGAGTATTCTAACACCTGTCTTAGACCACTAGAACAGCTGAGTAATCTAACACCTGTCTTAGACCACTAGAACAGCTGAGTAATCTAACACCCGCCTCAGACCACTAGAACAGCTGAGTAATCTACCACCTTCCTCAGACAACTAGAACAGCTGAGTAATCTAACACCTACCTCAGACCACTAGAACAGCTGAGTAATCTAACACCTGCCTCAGACCACTAGAACAGCTTAGTAATCTACCTCCTGCCTCAGACCACTAGTACAGCTGAGTAATCTAACACCTGCCTCAGACCACTACAACAGCTGAGTAATCTACCACCTGCCCTGAGACCACTAGTACAGCTGAGTAATCTAACACCTGCCTCAGACCACTAGAACAGCTGAGTAATCTAACACCTGCCTCAGACCACTAGAACAGCTGAGTAATCTAACACCTGCCTCAGACCACTAGAACAGCTGAGTAATCTAACACCTGCCTCAGACCACTAGAACAGCTGAGTAATCTAACACCTGCCTCAGACCACTAGAACAGCTGAGTAATCTAACACCTGCCTCAGACCACTAGAACAGCTGAGTAATCTAACACCTGCCTCAGACCACTAGAACAGCTGAGTAATCTAACACATGCCTCAGACCACTAGAACAGCTGAGTAATGTAACACCTGCCTCAGACAACTAGAACAGCTGAGTAATCTAACACCTGCCTCAGACCACTAGAACAGCTGAGTAATCTAACACCTGCCTCAGACCACTAGAACAGCTGAGTAATCTAACACCTGCCTTAGACCAGTAGACCAGCGGAGTAATCTAACACCTGCCTCAGACCACTAAAACAGCTGAGTAATCTAACACCTGCCTCAGACCACTAGAACAGCTGAGTAATCTACCTCCTGCCTCAGACCACTAGAACAGCTGAGTAATCTAACACCTGCCTCAGACCACTAGACCAGCTGAGTAATCTAACACCTACCTCAGACCACTAGAACAGCTGAGTAATCTAACACCTGCCTCAGACCAGTAGACCAGCTGAGTAATCTAACACCTGCCTCAGACCACTAGAACAGCTGAGTAATCTAACACCTGCCTCAGACCACTAGAACAGCTGAGTAATCTAACACCTGCCTCAGACCACTAGAACAGCTGAGTAATCTAACACCTGCCCCAGACCACTAGAACAGCTGAGTAATGTAACACCTGCTTCAGACAACTAGAACAGCTGAGTAATGTAACACCTGCTTCAGACAACTAGAACAGCTGAGTAATCTAACACCTGCCTCAGACCACTAGAACAGCTGAGTAATCTAACACCTGCCTCAGTCCACTAGAACAGCTGAGTAATCTAACACCTGCCTCAGACCAGTAGACCAGCTGAGTAATCTAACACCTGCCTCAGACCACTAGAACAGCTGAGTAATCTAACACCTGCCTCAGACCACTAGAACAGCTGAGTAATCTAACACCTGCCTCAGACCACTAGAACAGCTGAGTAATCTAACACCTGCCTCAGACCACTAGAACAGCTGAGTAATCTAACACCTGCCTCAGACCACTAGAACAGCTGAGTAATCTAACACATGCCTCAGACCACTAGAACAGCTGAGTAATCTAACACCTGCCTCAGACAACTAGAACAGCTGAGTAATCTAACACCTGCCTCAGACCACTAGAACAGCTGAGTAATCTAACACCTGCCTCAGACCACTAGAACAGCTGAGTAATCTAACACCTGCCTTAGACCAGTAGACCAGCGGAGTAATCTAACACCTGCCTCAGACCACTAAAACAGCTGAGTAATCTAACACCTGCCTCAGACCACTAGAACAGCTGAGTAATCTACCTCCTGCCTCAGACCACTAGAACAGCTGAGTAATCTAACACCTGCCTCAGACCACTAGACCAGCTGAGTAATCTAACACCTACCTCAGACCACTAGAACAGCTGAGTAATCTAACACCTGCCTCAGACCAGTAGACCAGCTGAGTAATCTAACACCTGCCTCAGACCACTAGAACAGCTGAGTAATCTAACACCTGCCTCAGACCACTAGAACAGCTGAGTAATCTAACACCTGCCTCAGACCACTAGAACAGCTGAGTAATCTAACACCTGCCCCAGACCACTAGAACAGCTGAGTAATGTAACACCTGCTTCAGACAACTAGAACAGCTGAGTAATGTAACACCTGCTTCAGACAACTAGAACAGCTGAGTAATCTAACACCTGCCTCAGACCACTAGAACAGCTGAGTAATCTAACACCTGCCTCAGTCCACTAGAACAGCTGAGTAATCTAACACCTGCCTCAGACCAGTAGACCAGCTGAGTAATCTAACACCTGCCTCAGACCACTAGAACAGCTGAGTAATGTAACACCTGCTTCAGACAACTAGAACAGCTGAGTAATCTACCACCTTCCTCAGACCACTAGAACAGCTGAGTAATCTAACACCTGCCTCAGACCACTAGAACAGCTGAGTAATCTAACACCTGCCTCAGACCACTAGAACAGCTGAGTAATCTACCACCTTCCTCAGACCACTAGAACAGCTGAGTAATCTAACACCTGCCTCAGACCACTAGAACAGCTGAGTAATCTAACACCTGCCTCAGACCACTAGAACAGCTGAGTAATCTAACACCTGCCTCAGACCACTAGAACAGCTGAGTAATCTAACACCTGCCTCAGACCAGTAGACCAGCTGAGTAATCTAACACCTGCCTCAGACAACTAGAACAGCTGAGTAATCTAACACCTGCCTCAGACCACTAAAACAGCTGAGTAATCTAACACATGCCTCAGACCACTAGAACAGCTGAGTAATGTAACACCTGCTTCAGACAACTAGAACAGCTGAGTAATCTAACACCTGCCTCAGACCACTAGAACAGCTGAGTAATCTAACACCTGCCTCAGACCACTAGAACAGCTGAGTAATCTAACACCTGCCTCAGACCACTAGAACAGCTGAGTAATCTAACACCTGCCTCAGACCAGTAGACCAGCTGAGTAATCTAACACCTGCCTCAGACCACTAGCACAGCTGAGTAATCTAACACCTGCCTCAAACCACTAGAACAGCTGAGTAATCTACCTCCTGCCTCAGACCACTAGAACAGCTGAGTAATCTAACACATGCCTCAGACCACTAGACCAGCTGAGTTATCTAACACCTGCCTCAGACCACTAGAACAGCTGAGTATTCTAACACCTGTCTTAGACCACTAGAACAGCTGAGTAATCTAACACCTGTCTTAGACCACTAGAACAGCTGAGTAATCTAACACCCGCCTCAGACCACTAGAACAGCTGAGTAATCTACCACCTTCCTCAGACAACTAGAACAGCTGAGTAATCTAACACCTACCTCAGACCACTAGAACAGCTGAGTAATCTAACACCTGCCTCAGACCACTAGAACAGCTTAGTAATCTACCTCCTGCCTCAGACCACTAGTACAGCTGAGTAATCTAACACCTGCCTCAGACCACTACAACAGCTGAGTAATCTACCACCTGCCCTGAGACCACTAGTACAGCTGAGTAATCTAACACCTGCCTCAGACCACTAGAACAGCTGAGTAATCTAACACCTGCCTCAGACCACTAGAACAGCTGAGTAATCTAACACCTGCCTCAGACCACTAGAACAGCTGAGTAATCTAACACCTGCCTCAGACCACTAGAACAGCTGAGTAATCTAACACCTGCCTCAGACCACTAGAACAGCTGAGTAATCTAACACCTGCCTCAGACCACTAGAACAGCTGAGTAATCTAACACCTGCCTCAGACCACTAGAACAGCTGAGTAATCTAACACATGCCTCAGACCACTAGAACAGCTGAGTAATGTAACACCTGCCTCAGACAACTAGAACAGCTGAGTAATCTAACACCTGCCTCAGACCACTAGAACAGCTGAGTAATCTAACACCTGCCTCAGACCACTAGAACAGCTGAGTAATCTAACACCTGCCTTAGACCAGTAGACCAGCGGAGTAATCTAACACCTGCCTCAGACCACTAAAACAGCTGAGTAATCTAACACCTGCCTCAGACCACTAGAACAGCTGAGTAATCTACCTCCTGCCTCAGACCACTAGAACAGCTGAGTAATCTAACACCTGCCTCAGACCACTAGACCAGCTGAGTAATCTAACACCTACCTCAGACCACTAGAACAGCTGAGTAATCTAACACCTGCCTCAGACCAGTAGACCAGCTGAGTAATCTAACACCTGCCTCAGACCACTAGAACAGCTGAGTAATCTAACACCTGCCTCAGACCACTAGAACAGCTGAGTAATCTAACACCTGCCTCAGACCACTAGAACAGCTGAGTAATCTAACACCTGCCCCAGACCACTAGAACAGCTGAGTAATGTAACACCTGCTTCAGACAACTAGAACAGCTGAGTAATGTAACACCTGCTTCAGACAACTAGAACAGCTGAGTAATCTAACACCTGCCTCAGACCACTAGAACAGCTGAGTAATCTAACACCTGCCTCAGTCCACTAGAACAGCTGAGTAATCTAACACCTGCCTCAGACCAGTAGACCAGCTGAGTAATCTAACACCTGCCTCAGACCACTAGAACAGCTGAGTAATGTAACACCTGCTTCAGACAACTAGAACAGCTGAGTAATCTACCACCTTCCTCAGACCACTAGAACAGCTGAGTAATCTAACACCTGCCTCAGACCACTAGAACAGCTGAGTAATCTAACACCTGTCTCAGACCACTAGAACAGCTGAGTAATCTAACACCTGCCTCAGACCACTAGAACAGCTGAGTAATCTAACACCTGCCTCAGACCACTAGAACAGCTGAGTAATCTAACACCTGCCTCAGACCACTAGAACAGCTGAGTAATCTACCACCTGCCTCAGACCACTAGAACAGCTGAGTAATCTAACACCTGCCTCAGACCACTAGAACAGCTGAGTAATCTAACACCTACCTCAGACCACTAGAACAGCTGAGTAATCTAACACCTGCCTCAGACCAGTAGACCAGCTGAGTAATCTAACACCTGCCTCAGACCACTAGAACAGCTGAGTAATCTAACACCTGCCTCAGACCACTAGAACAGCTGAGTAATCTAACACCTGCCTCAGACCACTAGAACAGCTGAGTAATCTAACACCTGCCCCAGACCACTAGAACAGCTGAGTAATGTAACACCTGCTTCAGACAACTAGAACAGCTGAGTAATGTAACACCTGCTTCAGACAACTAGAACAGCTGAGTAATCTAACACCTGCCTCAGACCACTAGAACAGCTGAGTAATCTAACACCTGCCTCAGTCCACTAGAACAGCTGAGTAATCTAACACCTGCCTCAGACCAGTAGACCAGCTGAGTAATCTAACACCTGCCTCAGACCACTAGAACAGCTGAGTAATGTAACACCTGCTTCAGACAACTAGAACAGCTGAGTAATCTACCACCTTCCTCAGACCACTAGAACAGCTGAGTAATCTAACACCTGCCTCAGACCACTAGAACAGCTGAGTAATCTAACACCTGCCTCAGACCACTAGAACAGCTGAGTAATCTAACACCTGCCTCAGACCACTAGAACAGCTGAGGAATCTAACACCTGCCTCAGACCACTAGAACAGCTGAGTAATCTAACACCTGCCTCAGACCACTAGAACAGCTGAGTATTCTACCTCCTGCCTCAGACCACTAGAACAGCTGAGTAATCTAACACCTGCCTCAGACCACTAGACCAGCTGAGTAATCTAACACCTGCCTCAGACCACTAGAACAGCTGAGTAATCTAACACCTGCCTCAGACCACTAGAACAGCTGAGTAATCTAACACCTGTCTCAGACCACTAGACCAGCTGAGTAATCTAACACCTGCCTCAGACCACTAGAACAGCTGAGTAATCTAACACCTGCCTCAGACCACTAGAACAGCTGAGTAATCTAACACCTGCCTCAGACCACTAGAACAGCTGAGTAATCTAACACCTGCCTCAGACCACTAGAACAGCTGAGTAATCTAACACCTGCCTCAGACCACTAGAACAGCTGAGTAATCTAACACCTGCCTCAGACCACTAGAACAGCTGAGTAATCTAACACCTGCCTCAGACCACTAGAACAGCTGAGTAATCTAACACATGCCTCAGACCACTAGAACAGCTGAGTAATGTAACACCTGCCTCAGACAACTAGAACAGCTGAGTAATCTAACACCTGCCTCAGACCACTAGAACAGCTGAGTAATCTAACACCTGCCTCAGACCACTAGAACAGCTTAGTAATCTACCTCCTGCCTCAGACCACTAGTACAGCTGAGTAATCTAACACCTGCCTCAGACCACTACAACAGCTGAGTAATCTACCACCTGCCCTGAGACCACTAGTACAGCTGAGTAATCTAACACCTGCCTCAGACCACTAGAACAGCTGAGTAATCTAACACCTGCCTCAGACCACTAGAACAGCTGAGTAATCTAACACCTGCCTCAGACCACTAGAACAGCTGAGTAATCTAACACCTGCCTCAGACCACTAGAACAGCTGAGTAATCTAACACCTGCCTCAGACCACTAGAACAGCTGAGTAATCTAACACCTGCCTCAGACCACTAGAACAGCTGAGTAATCTAACACATGCCTCAGACCACTAGAACAGCTGAGTAATGTAACACCTGCCTCAGACAACTAGAACATCTGAGTAATCTAACACCTGCCTCAGACCACTAGAACAGCTGAGTAATCTAACACCTGCCTCAGACCACTAGAACAGCTGAGTAATCTAACACCTGCCTCAGACCACTAGAACAGCTGAGTAATCTAACACCTGCCTTAGACCAGTAGACCAGCGGAGTAATCTAACACCTGCCTCAGACCACTAAAACAGCTGAGTAATCTAACACCTGCCTCAGACCACTAGAACAGCTGAGTAATCTAACACCTGCCTCAGACCACTAGAACAGCTGAGTAATCTAACACCTGCCTCAGACCACTAGAACAGCTGAGTAATCTAACACCTGCCTCAGACCACTAGAACAGCTGAGTAATCTAACACCTGCCTCAGACCACTAGAACAGCTGAGTAATCTAACACCTGCCTTAGACCAGTAGACCAGCGGAGTAATCTAACACCTGCCTCAGACCACTAAAACAGCTGAGTAATCTAACACCTGCCTCAGACCACTAGAACAGCTGAGTAATCTACCTCCTGCCTCAGACCACTAGAACAGCTGAGTAATCTAACACCTGCCTCAGACCACTAGACCAGCTGAGTAATCTAACACCTACCTCAGACCACTAGAACAGCTGAGTAATCTAACACCTGCCTCAGACCAGTAGACCAGCTGAGTAATCTAACACCTGCCTCAGACCACTAGAACAGCTGAGTAATCTAACACCTGCCTCAGACCACTAGAACAGCTGAGTAATCTAACACCTGCCTCAGACCACTAGAACAGCTGAGTAATCTAACACCTGCCCCAGACCACTAGAACAGCTGAGTAATGTAACACCTGCTTCAGACAACTAGAACAGCTGAGTAATGTAACACCTGCTTCAGACAACTAGAACAGCTGAGTAATCTAACACCTGCCTCAGACCACTAGAACAGCTGAGTAATCTAACACCTGCCTCAGTCCACTAGAACAGCTGAGTAATCTAACACCTGCCTCAGACCAGTAGACCAGCTGAGTAATCTAACACCTGCCTCAGACCACTAGAACAGCTGAGTAATCTAACACCTGCCTCAGACCACTAGAACAGCTGAGTAATCTAACACCTGCCTCAGACCACTAGAACAGCTGAGTAATCTAACACCTGCCTCAGACCACTAGAACAGCTGAGTAATCTAACACCTGCCTCAGACCACTAGAACAGCTGAGTAATCTAACACATGCCTCAGACCACTAGAACAGCTGAGTAATCTAACACCTGCCTCAGACAACTAGAACATCTGAGTAATCTAACACCTGCCTCAGACCACTAGAACAGCTGAGTAATCTAACACCTGCCTCAGACCACTAGAACAGCTGAGTAATCTAACACCTGCCTCAGACCACTAGAACAGCTGAGTAATCTAACACCTGCCTTAGACCAGTAGAACAGCTGAGTAATCTAACACCTGCCTCAGACCACTAGAACAGCTGAGTAATCTAACACCTGCCTCAGACCACTAGAACAGCTGAGTAATCTAACACCTGCCTCAGACCACTAGAACAGCTGAGTAATCTAACACCTGCCTCAGACCACTAGAACAGCTGAGTAATCTAACACCTGCCTCAGACCACTAGAACAGCTGAGTAATCTAACACCTGCCTCAGACCACTAGAACAGCTGAGTAATCTAACACCTGCCTTAGACCAGTAGACCAGCGGAGTAATCTAACACCTGCCTCAGACCACTAAAACAGCTGAGTAATCTAACACCTGCCTCAGACCACTAGAACAGCTGAGTAATCTACCTCCTGCCTCAGACCACTAGAACAGCTGAGTAATCTAACACCTGCCTCAGACCACTAGACCAGCTGAGTAATCTAACACCTACCTCAGACCACTAGAACAGCTGAGTAATCTAACACCTGCCTCAGACCAGTAGACCAGCTGAGTAATCTAACACCTGCCTCAGACCACTAGAACAGCTGAGTAATCTAACACCTGCCTCAGACCACTAGAACAGCTGAGTAATCTAACACCTGCCTCAGACCACTAGAACAGCTGAGTAATCTAACACCTGCCCCAGACCACTAGAACAGCTGAGTAATGTAACACCTGCTTCAGACAACTAGAACAGCTGAGTAATGTAACACCTGCTTCAGACAACTAGAACAGCTGAGTAATCTAACACCTGCCTCAGACCACTAGAACAGCTGAGTAATCTAACACCTGCCTCAGTCCACTAGAACAGCTGAGTAATCTAACACCTGCCTCAGACCAGTAGACCAGCTGAGTAATCTAACACCTGCCTCAGACCACTAGAACAGCTGAGTAATGTAACACCTGCTTCAGACAACTAGAACAGCTGAGTAATCTACCACCTTCCTCAGACCACTAGAACAGCTGAGTAATCTAACACCTGCCTCAGACCAGTAGACCAGCTGAGTAATCTAACACCTGCCTCAGACCACTAGAACAGCTGAGTAATCTAACACATGCCTCAGACCACTAGACCAGCTGAGTTATCTAACACCTGCCTCAGACCACTAGAACAGCTGAGTAATCTAACACCTGTCTTAGACCACTAGAACAGCTGAGTAATCTAACACCTGTCTTAGACCACTAGAACAGCTGAGTAATCTAACACCCGCCTCAGACCACTAGAACAGCTGAGTAATCTACCACCTTCCTCAGACAACTAGAACAGCTGAGTAATCTAACACCTACCTTAGACCACTAGAACAGCTGAGTAATCTAACACCTGCCTCAGACCACTAGAACAGCTTAGTAATCTACCTCCTGCCTCAGACCACTAGTACAGCTGAGTAATCTAACACCTGCCTCAGACCACTACAACAGCTGAGTAATCTACCACCTGCCCTGAGACCACTAGTACAGCTGAGTAATCTAACACCTGCCTCAGACCACTAGAACAGCTGAGTAATCTAACACCTGCCTCAGACCACTAGAACAGCTGAGTAATCTAACACCTGCCTCAGACCACTAGAACAGCTGAGTAATCTAACACCTGCCTCAGACCACTAGAACAGCTGAGTAATCTAACACCTGCCTCAGACCACTGGAACAGCTGAGTAATCTAACACCTGCCTCAGACCACTAGAACAGCTGAGTAATCTAACACCTGCCTCAGACCACTAGAACAGCTGAGTAATCTAACACCTGCCTCAGACCACTAGAACAGCTGAGTAATGTAACACCTGCCTCAGACAACTAGAACATCTGAGTAATCTAACACCTGCCTCAGACCACTAGAACAGCTGAGTAATCTAACACCTGCCTCAGACCACTAGAACAGCTGAGTAATCTAACACCTGCCTCAGACCACTAGAACAGCTGAGTAATCTAACACCTGCCTTAGACCAGTAGACCAGCGGAGTAATCTAACACCTGCTACAGACCACTAAAACAGCTGAGTAATCTAACACCTGCCTCAGACCACTAGAACAGCTGAGTAATCTACCTCCTGCCTCAGACCACTAGAACAGCTGAGTAATCTAACACCTGCCTCAGACCACTAGAACAGCTGAGTAATCTAACACCTACCTCAGACCACTAGAACAGCTGAGTAATCTAACACCTGCCTCAGACCAGTAGACCAGCTGAGTAATCTAACACCTGCCTCAGACCACTAGAACAGCTGAGTAATCTAACACCTGCCTCAGACCACTAGAACAGCTGAGTAATCTAACACCTGCCTCAGACCACTAGAACAGCTGAGTAATCTAACACCTGCCCCAGACCACTAGAACAGCTGAGTAATGTAACACCTGCTTCAGACAACTAGAACAGCTGAGTAATGTAACACCTGCTTCAGACAACTAGAACAGCTGAGTAATCTAACACCTGCCTCAGACCACTAGAACAGCTGAGTAATCTAACACCTGCCTCAGTCCACTAGAACAGCTGAGTAATCTAACACCTGCCTCAGACCAGTAGACCAGCTGAGTAATCTAACACCTGCCTCAGACCACTAGAACAGCTGAGTAATGTAACACCTGCTTCAGACAACTAGAACAGCTGAGTAATCTACCACCTTCCTCAGACCACTAGAACAGCTGAGTAATCTAACACCTGCCTCAGACCACTAGAACAGCTGAGTAATCTAACACCTGCCTCAGACCACTAGAACAGCTGAGGAATCTAACACCTGCCTCAGACCACTAGAACAGCTGAGTAATCTAACACCTGCCTCAGACCACTAGAACAGCTGAGTATTCTACCTCCTGCCTCAGACCACTAGAACAGCTGAGTAATCTAACACCTGCCTCAGACCACTAGACCAGCTGAGTAATCTAACACCTGCCTCAGACCACTAGAACAGCTGAGTAATCTAACACCTGCCTCAGACCACTAGAACAGCTGAGTAATCTAACACCTGCCTCAGACCACTAGACCAGCTGAGTAATCTAACACCTGCCTCAGACCACTAGAACAGCTGAGTAATCTAACACCTGCCTCAGACCACTAGAACAGCTGAGTAATCTAACACCTGCCTCAGACCACTAGAACAGCTGAGTAATCTAACACCTGCCTCAGACCACTAGAACAGCTGAGTAATCTAACACCTGCCTCAGACCACTAGAACAGCTGAGTAATCTAACACCTGCCTCAGACCACTAGAACAGCTGAGTAATCTAACACCTGCCTCAGACCACTAGAACAGCTGAGTAATCTAACACATGCCTCAGACCACTAGAACAGCTGAGTAATGTAACACCTGCCTCAGACAACTAGAACAGCTGAGTAATCTAACACCTGCCTCAGACCACTAGAACAGCTGAGTAATCTAACACCTGCCTCAGACCACTAGAACAGCTGAGTAATCTAACACCTGCCTTAGACCAGTAGACCAGCGGAGTAATCTAACACCTGCCTCAGACCACTAAAACAGCTGAGTAATCTAACACCTGCCTCAGACCACTAGAACAGCTGAGTAATCTACCTCCTGCCTCAGACCACTAGAACAGCTGAGTAATCTAACACCTGCCTCAGACCACTAGACCAGCTGAGTAATCTAACACCTACCTCAGACCACTAGAACAGCTGAGTAATCTAACACCTGCCTCAGACCAGTAGACCAGCTGAGTATTCTAACACCTGCCTCAGACCACTAGAACAGCTGAGTAATCTAACACCTGCCTCAGACCACTAGAACAGCTGAGTAATCTAACACCTGCCTCAGACCACTAGAACAGCTGAGTAATCTAACACCTGCCCCAGACCACTAGAACAGCTGAGTAATGTAACACCTGCTTCAGACAACTAGAACAGCTGAGTAATGTAACACCTGCTTCAGACAACTAGAACAGCTGAGTAATCTAACACCTGCCTCAGACCACTAGAACAGCTGAGTAATCTAACACCTGCCTCAGTCCACTAGAACAGCTGAGTAATCTAACACCTGCCTCAGACCAGTAGACCAGCTGAGTAATCTAACACCTGCCTCAGACCACTAGAACAGCTGAGTAATGTAACACCTGCTTCAGACAACTAGAACAGCTGAGTAATCTACCACCTTCCTCAGACCACTAGAACAGCTGAGTAATCTAACACCTGCCTCAGACCACTAGAACAGCTGAGTAATCTAACACCTGCCTCAGACCACTAGAACAGCTGAGGAATCTAACACCTGCCTCAGACCACTAGAACAGCTGAGTAATCTAACACCTGCCTCAGACCACTAGAACAGCTGAGTATTCTACCTCCTGCCTCAGACCACTAGAACAGCTGAGTAATTTAACACCTGCCTCAGACCACTAGAACAGCTGAGTAATCTAACACCTGCCTCAGACCACTAGAACAGCTGAGTAATCTAACACCTGCCTCAGACCACTAGAACAGCTGAGTAATCTAACACCTGTCTCAGACCACTAGACCAGCTGAGTAATCTAACACCCGCCTCAGACCACTAGAACAGCTGAGTAATCTACCACCTTCCTCAGACCACTAGAACAGCTGAGTAATGTAACACCTGCTTCAGACAACTAGAACAGCTGAGTAATCTAACACCTGCCTCAGACCACTAGAACATTTGAGTAATCTAACACCTGCCTCAGACCACTAGAACAGCTGAGTAATCTAACACCTGCCTCAGACCACTAGAACAGCTGAGTAATCTACTTCCTGCCTCAGACCACTAGAACAGCTGAGTAATCTAACACATGCCTCAGACCACTAGACCAGCTGAGTAATCTAACACCTGCCTCAGACCACTAGAACAGCTTAGTAATCTAACACCTGCCTCAGACCACTAGAACAGCTGAGTAATCTAACACCTGTCTTAGACCACTAGACCAGCTGAGTAATCTAACACCTGCCTCAGACCACTAGAACAGCTGAGTAATCTAACAACTGCCTCAGACCACTAGAACAGCTGAGTAATCTAAGACCTGCCTCAGACCACTAGACACGCTGAGTAATCTAACACCCGCCTCAGACAACTAGAACAGCTGAGTAATCTAACACCTGCCTCAGACCACTAAAACAGCTGAGTAATCTAACACATGCCTCAGACCACTAGAACAGCTGAGTAATGTAACACCTGCTTCAGACAACTAGAACAGCTGAGTAATCTAACACTTGCCTCAGACCACTAGAACAGCTGAGTAATCTAACACCTGCCTCAGACCACTAGAACAGCTGAGTAATCTAACACCTGCCTCAGACCACTAGAACAGCTGAGTAATCTAACACCTGCCTCAGACCAGTAGACCAGCTGTGTAATCTAACACCTGCCTCAGACCACTAGAACAGCTGAGTAATCTAACACCTGCCTCAGACCACTAGAACAGCTGAGTAATCTACTTCCTGCCTCAGACCACTAGAACAGCTGAGTAATCTAACACATGCCTCAGACCACTAGACCAGCTGAGTTATCTAACACCTGCCTCAGACCACTAGAACAGCTGAGTAATCTAACACCTGTCTTAGACCACTAGAACAGCTGAGTAATCTAACACCTGTCTTAGACCACTAGAACAGCTGAGTAATCTAACACCCGCCTCAGACCACTAGAACAGCTGAGTAATCTACCACCTTCCTCAGACAACTAGAAAAGCTGAGTAATCTAACACCTACCTCAGACCACTAGAACAGCTGAGTAATCTAACACCTGCCTCAGACCACTAGAACAGCTTAGTAATCTACCTCCTGCCTCAGACCACTAGTACAGCTGAGTAATCTAACACCTGCCTCAGACCACTACAACAGCTGAGTAATCTACCACCTGCCCTGAGACCACTAGTACAGCTGAGTAATCTAACACCTGCCTCAGACCACTAGAACAGCTGAGTAATCTAACACCTGCCTCAGACCACTAGAACAGCTGAGTAATCTAACACCTGCCTCAGACCACTAGAACAGCTGAGTAATCTAACACCTGCCTCAGACCACTAGAACAGCTGAGTAATCTAACACCTGCCTCAGACCACTAGAACAGCTGAGTAATCTAACACCTGCCTCAGACCACTAGAACAGCTGAGTAATCTAACACCTGCCTCAGACCACTAGAACAGCTGAGTAATCTAACACATGCCTCAGACCACTAGAACAGCTGAGTAATGTAACACCTGCCTCAGACAACTAGAACATCTGAGTAATCTAACACCTGCCTCAGACCACTAGAACAGCTGAGTAATCTAACACCTGCCTCAGACCACTAGAACAGCTGAGTAATCTAACACCTGCCTCAGACCACTAGAACAGCTGAGTAATCTAACACCTGCCTTAGACCAGTAGACCAGCGGAGTAATCTAACACCTGCCTCAGACCACTAAAACAGCTGAGTAATCTAACACCTGCCTCAGACCACTAGAACAGCTGAGTAATCTACCTCCTGCCTCAGACCACTAGAACAGCTGAGTAATCTAACACCTGCCTCAGACCACTAGACCAGCTGAGTAATCTAACACCTACCTCAGACCACTAGAACAGCTGAGTAATCTAACACCTGCCTCAGACCAGTAGACCAGCTGAGTAATCTAACACCTGCCTCAGACCACTAGAACAGCTGAGTAATCTAACACCTGCCTCAGACCACTAGAACAGCTGAGTAATCTAACACCTGCCTCAGACCACTAGAACAGCTGAGTAATCTAACACCTGCCCCAGACCACTAGAACAGCTGAGTAATGTAACACCTGCTTCAGACAACTAGAACAGCTGAGTAATGTAACACCTGCTTCAGACAACTAGAACAGCTGAGTAATCTAACACCTGCCTCAGACCACTAGAACAGCTGAGTAATCTAACACCTGCCTCAGTCCACTAGAACAGCTGAGTAATCTAACACCTGCCTCAGACCAGTAGACCAGCTGAGTAATCTAACACCTGCCTCAGACCACTAGAACAGCTGAGTAATCTAACACCTGCCTCAGACAACTAGAACAGCTGAGTAATCTACCACCTTCCTCAGACCACTAGAACAGCTGAGTAATCTAACACCTGCCTCAGACCACTAGAACAGCTGAGTAATCTAACACCTGCCTCAGACCACTAGAACAGCTGAGGAATCTAACACCTGCCTCAGACCACTAGAACAGCTGAGTAATCTAACACCTGCCTCAGACCACTAGAACAGCTGAGTATTCTACCTCCTGCCTCAGACCACTAGAACAGCTGAGTAATCTAACACCTGCCTCAGACCACTAGACCAGCTGAGTAATCTAACACCTGCCTCAGACCACTAGAACAGCTGAGTAATCTAACACCTGCCTCAGACCACTAGAACAGCTGAATAATCTAACACCTGTCTCAGACCACTAGACCAGCTGAGTAATCTAACACCCGCCTCAGACCACTAGAACAGCTGAGTAATCTACCACCTTCCTCAGACCACTAGAACAGCTGAGTAATGTAACACCTGCTTCAGACAACTAGAACAGCTGAGTAATCTAACACCTGCCTCAGACCACTAGAACAGCTGAGTAATCTAACACCTGCCTCAGACCACTAGAACAGCTGAGTAATCTAACACCTGCCTCAGACCAGTAGACCAGCTGAGTAATCTAACACCTGCCTCAGACCACTAGAACAGCTGAGTAATCTAACACCTGCCTCAGACCACTAGAACAGCTGAGTAATCTACTTCCTGCCTCAGACCACTAGAACAGCTGAGTAATCTAACACATGCCTCAGACCACTAGACCAGCTGAGTAATCTAACACCTGCCTCAGACCACTAGAACAGCTTAGTAATCTAACACCTGCCTCAGACCACTAGAACAGCTGAGTAATCTAACACCTGTCTTAGACCACTAGACCAGCTGAGTAATCTAACACCTGCCTCAGACCACTAGAACAGCTGAGTAATCTAACAACTGCCTCAGACCACTAGAACAGCTGAGTAATCTAAGACCTGCCTCAGACCACTAGACACGCTGAGTAATCTAACACCCGCCTCAGACAACTAGAACAGCTGAGTAATCTAACACCTGCCTCAGACCACTAAAACAGCTGAGTAATCTAACACATGCCTCAGACCACTAGAACAGCTGAGTAATCTAACACCTGCCTCAGACCAGTAGACCAGCTGAGTAATCTAACACCTGCCTCAGACCACTAGAACAGCTGAGTAATCTAACACCTGCCTCAGACCACTAGAACAGCTGAGTAATCTACTTCCTGCCTCAGACCACTAGAACAGCTGAGTAATCTAACACATGCCTCAGACCACTAGACCAGCTGAGTTATCTAACACCTGCCTCAGACCACTAGAACAGCTGAGTAATCTAACACCTGTCTTAGACCACTAGAACAGCTGAGTAATCTAACACCCGCCTCAGACCACTAGAACAGCTGAGTAATCTACCACCTTCCTCAGACAACTAGAAAAGCTGAGTAATCTAACACCTACCTCAGACCACTAGAACAGCTGAGTAATCTAACACCTGCCTCAGACCACTAGAACAGTTTAGTAATCTACCTCCTGCCTCAGACCACTAGTACAGCTGAGTAATCTAACACCTGCCTCAGACCACTACAACAGCTGAGTAATCTACCACCTGCCCTGAGACCACTAGTACAGCTGAGTAATCTAACACCTGCCTCAGACCACTAGAACAGCTGAGTAATCTAACACCTGCCTCAGACCACTAGAACAGCTGAGTAATCTAACACCTGCCTCAGACCACTAGAACAGCTGAGTAATCTAACACCTGCCTCAGACCACTAGAACAGCTGAGTAATCTAACACCTGCCTCAGACCACTAGAACAGCTGAGTAATCTAACACCTGCCTCAGACCACTAGAACAGCTGAGTAATCTAACACCTGCCTCAGACCACTAGAACAGCTGAGTAATCTAACACCTGCCTCAGACCACTAGAACAGCTGAGTAATCTAACACCTGCCTCAGACCACTAGAACAGCTGAGTAATCTAACACCTGCCTCAGACCACTAGAACAGCTGAGTAATCTAACACCTGCCTCAGACCACTAGAACAGCTGAGTAATCTAACACCTGCCTCAGACCACTAGAACAGCTGAGTAATCTAACACCTGCCTTAGACCAGTAGACCAGCGGAGTAATCTAACACCTGCCTCAGACCACTAAAACAGCTGAGTAATCTAACACCTGCCTCAGACCACTAGAACAGCTGAGTAATCTACCACCTGCCTCAGACCACTAGAACAGCTGAGTAATCTAACACCTGCCTCAGACCACTAGAACAGCTGAGTAATCTAACACCTACCTCAGACCACTAGAACAGCTGAGTAATCTAACACCTGCCTCAGACCAGTAGACCAGCTGAGTAATCTAACACCTGCCTCAGACCACTAGAACAGCTGAGTAATCTAACACCTGCCTCAGACCACTAGAACAGCTGAGTAATCTAACACCTGTCTCAGACCACTAGACCAGCTGAGTAATCTAACACCCGCCTCAGACCACTAGAACAGCTGAGTAATCTACCACCTTCCTCAGACCACTAGAACAGCTGAGTAATGTAACACCTGCTTCAGACAACTAGAACAGCTGAGTAATCTAACACCTGCCTCAGACCACTAGAACAGCTGAGTAATCTAACACCTGCCTCAGACCACTAGAACAGCTGAGTAATCTAACACCTGCCTCAGACCAGTAGACCAGCTGAGTAATCTAACACCTGCCTCAGACCACTAGAACAGCTGAGTAATCTAACACCTGCCTCAGACCACTAGAACAGCTGAGTAATCTAACACCTGCCTCAGACCACTAGAACAGCTGAGTAATCTAACACCTGCCTCAGACCACTAGACCAGCTGAGTAATCTAACACCTGCCTCAGACCACTAGAACAGCTGAGTAATCTAACACCTGCCTCAGACCACTAGAACAGCTGAGTAATCTAACACCTGTCTTAGACCACTAGACCAGCTGAGTAATCTAACACCTGCCTCAGACCACTAGAACAGCTGAGTAATCTAACAACTGCCTCAGACCACTAGAACAGCTGAGTAATCTAAGACCTGCCTCAGACCACTAGACACGCTGAGTAATCTAACACCCGCCTCAGACAACTAGAACAGCTGAGTAATCTAACACCTGCCTCAGACCACTAAAACAGCTGAGTAATCTAACACATGCCTCAGACCACTAGAACAGCTGAGTAATCTAACACCTGCCTCAGACCAGTAGACCAGCTGAGTAATCTAACACCTGCCTCAGACCACTAGAACAGCTGAGTAATCTAACACCTGCCTCAGACCACTAGAACAGCTGAGTAATCTACTTCCTGCCTCAGACCACTAGAACAGCTGAGTAATCTAACACATGCCTCAGACCACTAGACCAGCTGAGTTATCTAACACCTGCCTCAGACCACTAGAACAGCTGAGTAATCTAACACCTGTCTTAGACCACTAGAACAGCTGAGTAATCTAACACCCGCCTCAGACCACTAGAACAGCTGAGTAATCTACCACCTTCCTCAGACAACTAGAAAAGCTGAGTAATCTAACACCTACCTCAGACCACTAGAACAGCTGAGTAATCTAACACCTGCCTCAGACCACTAGAACAGTTTAGTAATCTACCTCCTGCCTCAGACCACTAGTACAGCTGAGTAATCTAACACCTGCCTCAGACCACTACAACAGCTGAGTAATCTACCACCTGCCCTGAGACCACTAGTACAGCTGAGTAATCTAACACCTGCCTCAGACCACTAGAACAGCTGAGTAATCTAACACCTGCCTCAGACCACTAGAACAGCTGAGTAATCTAACACCTGCCTCAGACCACTAGAACAGCTGAGTAATCTAACACCTGCCTCAGACCACTAGAACAGCTGAGTAATCTAACACCTGCCTCAGACCACTAGAACAGCTGAGTAATCTAACACCTGCCTCAGACCACTAGAACAGCTGAGTAATCTAACACCTGCCTCAGACCACTAGAACAGCTGAGTAATCTAACACATGCCTCAGACCACTAGAACAGCTGAGTAATGTAACACCTGCCTCAGACAACTAGAACATCTGAGTAATCTAACACCTGCCTCAGACCACTAGAACAGCTGAGTAATCTAACACCTGCCTCAGACCACTAGAACAGCTGAGTAATCTAACACCTGCCTCAGACCACTAGAACAGCTGAGTAATCTAACACCTGCCTTAGACCAGTAGACCAGCGGAGTAATCTAACACCTGCCTCAGACCACTAAAACAGCTGAGTAATCTAACACCTGCCTCAGACCACTAGAACAGCTGAGTAATCTACCTCCTGCCTCAGACCACTAGAACAGCTGAGTAATCTAACACCTGCCTCAGACCACTAGACCAGCTGAGTAATCTAACACCTACCTCAGACCACTAGAACAGCTGAGTAATCTAACACCTGCCTCAGACCAGTAGACCAGCTGAGTAATCTAACACCTGCCTCAGACCACTAGAACAGCTGAGTAATCTAACACCTGCCTCAGACCACTAGAACAGCTGAGTAATCTAACACCTGCCTCAGACCACTAGAACAGCTGAGTAATCTAACACCTGCCCCAGACCACTAGAACAGCTGAGTAATGTAACACCTGCTTCAGACAACTAGAACAGCTGAGTAATGTAACACCTGCTTCAGACAACTAGAACAGCTGAGTAATCTAACACCTGCCTCAGACCACTAGAACAGCTGAGTAATCTAACACCTGCCTCAGTCCACTAGAACAGCTGAGTAATCTAACACCTGCCTCAGACCAGTAGACCAGCTGAGTAATCTAACACCTGCCTCAGACCACTAGAACAGCTGAGTAATGTAACACCTGCTTCAGACAACTAGAACAGCTGAGTAATCTACCACCTTCCTCAGACCACTAGAACAGCTGAGTAATCTAACACCTGCCTCAGACCACTAGAACAGCTGAGTAATCTAACACCTGCCTCAGACCACTAGAACAGCTGAGTAATCTAACACCTGCCTCAGACCACTAGAACAGCTGAGGAATCTAACACCTGCCTCAGACCACTAGAACAGCTGAGTAATCTAACACCTGCCTCAGACCACTAGAACAGCTGAGTATTCTAACACCTGCCTCAGACCACTAGAACAGCTGAGTAATCTAACACCTGCCTCAGACCACTAGAACAGCTGAGTAATCTAACACCTGCCTCAGACCACTAGAACAGCTGAGTAATCTAACACCTGCCTCAGACCACTAGAACAGCTGAGTAATCTAACACCTGTCTCAGACCACTAGACCAGCTGAGTAATCTAACACCCGCCTCAGACCACTAGAACAGCTGAGTAATCTAACACCTGCCTCAGACCACTAGAACAGCTGAGTAATCTAACACCTGCCTCAGACCACTAGAACAGCTGAGTAATCTAACACCTGCCTCAGACCACTAGAACAGCTGAGTAATCTAACACCTGCCTCAGACCACTAGAACAGCTGAGTAATCTAACACCTGCCTCAGACCACTAGAACAGCTGAGTAATCTAACACCTGCCTCAGACCACTAGAACAGCTGAGTAATCTAACACCTGCCTTAGAACAGTAGACCAGCGGAGTAATCTAACACCTGCCTCAGACCACTAAAACAGCTGAGTAATCTAACACCTGCCTCAGACCACTAGAACAGCTGAGTAATCTATCTCCTGCCTCAGACCACTAGAACAGCTGAGTAATCTAACACCTGCCTCAGACCACTAGACCAGCTGAGTAATCTAACACCTACCTCAGACCACTAGAACAGCTGAGTAATCTAACACCTGCCTCAGACCAGTAGACCAGTTGAGTAATCTAACACCTGCCTCAGACCACTAGAACAGCTGAGTAATCTAACACCTGCCTCAGACCACTAGAACAGCTGAGTAATCTAACACCTGCCTCAGACCACTAGAACAGCTGAGTAATCTAACACCTGCCCCAGACCACTAGAACAGCTGAGTAATGTAACACCTGCTTCAGACAACTAGAACAGCTGAGTAATGTAACACCTGCTTCAGACAACTAGAACAGCTGAGTAATCTACCACCTTCCTCAGACCACTAGAACAGCTGAGTAATCTAACACCTGCCTCAGACCACTAGAACAGCTGAGTAATCTAACACCTGCCTCAGACCACTAGAACAGCTGAGGAATCTAACACCTGCCTCAGACCACTAGAACAGCTGAGTAATCTAACACCTGCCTCAGACCACTAGAACAGCTGAGTATTCTACCTCCTGCCTCAGACCACTAGAACAGCTGAGTAATCTAACACCTGCCTCAGACCACTAGACCAGCTGAGTAATCTAACACCTGCCTCAGACCACTAGAACAGCTGAGTAATCTAACACCTGCCTCAGACCACTAGAACAGCTGAGTAATCTAACACCTGTCTCAGACCACTAGACCAGCTGAGTAATCTAACACCCGCCTCAGACCACTAGAACAGCTGAGTAATCTACCACCTTCCTCAGACCACTAGAACAGCTGAGTAATGTAACACCTGCTTCAGACAACTAGAACAGCTGAGTAATCTAACACCTGCCTCAGACCACTAGAACAGCTGAGTAATCTAACACCTGCCTCAGACCACTAGAACAGCTGAGTAATCTAACACCTGCCTCAGACCAGTAGACCAGCTGAGTAATCTAACACCTGCCTCAGACCACTAGAACAGCTGAGTAATCTAACACCTGCCTCAGACCACTAGAACAGCTGAGTAATCTAACACCTGCCTCAGACCACTAGAACAGCTGAGTAATCTAACACATGCCTCAGACCACTAGACCAGCTGAGTAATCTAACACCTGCCTCAGACCACTAGAACAGCTTAGTAATCTAACACCTGCCTCAGACCACTAGAACAGCTGAGTAATCTAACACCTGTCTTAGACCACTAGAACAGCTGAGTAATCTAACACCCGCCTCAGACCACTAGAACAGCTGAGTAATCTACCACCTTCCTCAGACCACTAGAACAGCTGAGTAATCTAACACCTACCTCAGACCACTAGAACAGCTGAGTAATCTAACACCTGCCTCAGACCACTAGAACATCTTAGTAATCTACCTCCTGCCTCAGACCACTAGTACAGCTGAGTAATCTAACACCTGCCTCAGACCACTACAACAGCTGAGTAATCTAACACCTGTCTCAGACCACTAGACCAGCTGAGTAATCTAACACCCGCCTCAGACCACTAGAACAGCTGAGTAATCTAACACCTGCCTCAGACCACTAGAACAGCTGAGTAATCTAACACCTGCCTCAGACCACTAGAACAGCTGAGTAATCTAACACCTGCCTCAGACCACTAGAACAGTTGAGTAATCTAACACCTGCCTCAGACCAGTAGACCAGCTGAGTAATCTAACACCTGCCTCAGACCACTAAAACAGCTGAGTAATCTAACACCTGTCTTAGACCACTAGAACAGCTGAGTAATCTACCACCTTCCTCAGACCACTAGAACAGCTGAGTAATCTACCACCTTCCTCAGACCACTAGAACAGCTGAGTAATCTAACACCTACCTCAGACCACTAGAACAGCTGAGTAATCTAACACCTGCCTCAGACCACTAGAACAGCTTAGTAATCTACCTCCTGCCTCAGACCACTAGTACAGCTGAGTAATCTAACACCTGCCTCAGACCACTACAACAGCTGAGTAATCTAACACCTGCCTCAGACCACTAGAACAGCTGAGTAATCTAACACCTGCCTCAGACACCTAGAACAGCTGAGTAATCTAACACCTGCCTCAGACCACTAGAACAGCTGAGTAATCTAACACCTGCCTCAGACCACTAGAACAGCTGAGTAATCTAACACCTGCCTCAGACCAGTAGAACAGCTGAGTAATCTAACACCTGCCTCAGACCAGTAGACCAGCTGAGTCATCTAACACCTGCCTCAGACCACTAGAACAGCTGAGTAATCTAACACCTGCCTCAGACCACTAGAACAGCTGAGTAATTTACTTCCTGCCTCAGACCACTAGAACAGCTGAGTAATCTAACACATGCCTCAGACCACTAGACCAGCTGAGTAATCTAACACCTGCCTCAGACCACTAGAACAGCTTAGTAATCTAACACCTGCCTCAGACCACTAGAACAGCTGAGTAATCTAACACCTGTCTTAGACCACTAGAACAGCTGAGTAATCTAACACCCGCCTCAGACCACTAGAACAGATGAGTAATCTACCACCTTCCTCAGACCACTAGAACAGCTGAGTAATCTAACACCTGCCTCAGACCACTAGAACAGCTTAGTAATCTACCTCCTGCCTCAGACCACTAGTACAGCTGAGTAATCTAACACCTGCCTCAGACCACTACAACAGCTGAGTAATCTACCACCTGCCTCAGACCACTAGTACAGCTGAGTAATCTAACACCTGCCTCAGACCACTAGAACAGCTGAGTAATCTAACACCTGCCTCAGACCACTAGAACAGCTGAGTAATCTAACACCTGCCTCAGACCACTAGAACAGCTGAGTAATCTAACACCTGCCTCAGACCACTAGAACAGCTGAGTAATCTAACACCTGCCTCAGACCACTAGAACAGCTGAGTAATCTAACACCTGCCTCAGACCAGTAGACCAGCTGAGTAATCTAACACCTGCCTCAGACCACTAGAACAGCTGAGTAATCTAACACCTGCCTCAGACCACTAGAACAGCTGAGTAATCTAACACCTGTCTTAGACCACTAGAACAGCTGAGTAATCTAACACCCGCCTCAGACCACTAGAACAGCTGAGTAATCTACCACCTTCCTCAGACCACTAGAACAGCTGAGTAATCTAACACCTACCTCAGACCACTAGAACAGCTGAGTAATCTAACACCTGCCTCAGACCACTAGAACATCTTAGTAATCTACCTCCTGCCTCAGACCACTAGTACAGCTGAGTAATCTAACACCTGCCTCAGACCACTACAACAGCTGAGTAATCTAACACCTGCCTCAGACCACTAGAACGGCTTAGTAATCTAAGACCTGCCTCAGACCACTAGAACAGCTGAGTAATCTAACACCTGTCTTAGACCACTAGAACAGCTGAGTAATCTAACACCCGCCTCAGACCACTAGAACAGATGAGTAATCTAACACCTGCCTCAGACCACTAGAACAGGTGAGTAATCTAACACCTGCCTCAGACCACTAGAACAGCTTAGTAATCTACCTCCTGCCTCAGACCACTAGTACAGCTGAGTAATCTAACACCTGCCTCAGACCACTACAACAGCTGAGTAATCTACCACCTGCCTCAGACCACTAGTACAGCTGAGTAATCTAACACCTGCCTCAGACCACTAGAACAGCTGAGTAATCTAACACCTGCCTCAGACCACTAGAACAGCTGAGTAATCTAACACCTGCCTCAGACCACTAGAACAGCTGAGTAATCTAACACCTGCCTCAGACCACTAGAACAGCTGAGTAATCTAACACCTGCCTCAGACCACTAGAACAGCTGAGTAATCTAACACCTGCCTCAGACCAGTAGACCAGCTGAGTAATCTAACACCTGCCTCAGACCACTAGAACAGCTGAGTAATCTAACACCTGCCTCAGACCACTAGAACAGCTGAGTAATCTACTTCCTGCCTCAGACCACTAGAACAGCTGAGTAATCTAACACATGCCTCAGACCACTAGACCAGCTGAGTAATCTAACACCTGCCTCAGACCACTAGAACAGCTTAGTAATCTAACACCTGCCTCAGACCACTAGAACAGCTGAGTAATCTAACACCTGTCAAAGACCACTAGAACAGCTGAGTAATCTAACACCCGCCTCAGACCACTAGAACAGCTGAGTAATCTACCACCTTCCTCAGACCACTAGAACAGCTGAGTAATCTAACACCTACCTCAGACCACTAGAACAGCTGAGTAATCTAACACCTGCCTCAGACCACTAGAACATCTTAGTAATCTACCTCCTGCCTCAGACCACTAGTACAGCTGAGTAATCTAACACCTGCCTCAGACCACTACAACAGCTGAGTAATCTAACACCTGTCTCAGACCACTAGACCAGCTGAGTAATCTAACACCCGCCTCAGACCACTAGAACAGCTGAGTAATCTAACACCTGCCTCAGACCACTAGAACAGCTGAGTAATCTAACACCTGCCTCAGACCACTAGAACAGCTGAGTAATCTAACACCTGCCTCAGACCACTAGAACAGCTGAGTAATCTAACACCTGCCTCAGACCAGTAGACCAGCTGAGTAATCTAACACCTGCCTCAGACCACTAAAACAGCTGAGTAATCTAACACCTGTCTTAGACCACTAGAACAGCTGAGTAATCTACCACCTTCCTCAGACCACTAGAACAGCTGAGTAATCTACCACCTTCCTCAGACCACTAGAACAGCTGAGTAATCTAACACCTACCTCAGACCACTAGAACAGCTGAGTAATCTAACACCTGCCTCAGACCACTAGAACAGCTTAGTAATCTACCTCCTGCCTCAGACCACTAGTACAGCTGAGTAATCTAACACCTGCCTCAGACCACTACAACAGCTGAGTAATCTACCACCTGCCTCAGACCACTAGTACAGCTGAGTAATCTAACACCTGCCTCAGACCACTAGAACAGCTGAGTAATCTAACACCTGCTTCAGACACCTAGAACAGCTGAGTAATCTAACACCTGCCTCAGACCACTAGAACAGCTGAGTAATCTAACACCTGCCTCAGACCACTAGAACAGCTGAGTAATCTAACACCTGCCTCAGACCACTAGAACAGCTGAGTAATCTAACACCTGCCTCAGACCAGTAGACCAGCTGAGTAATCTAACACCTGCCTAGGACCACTAGAACAGCTGAGTAATCTAACACCTGCCTCAGACCACTAGAACAGCTGAGTAATTTACTTCCTGCCTCAGACCACTAGAACAGCTGAGTAATCTAACACATGCCTCAGACCACTAGACCAGCTGAGTAATCTAACACCTGCCTCAGACCACTAGAACAGCTTAGTAATCTAACACCTGCCTCAGACCACTAGAACAGCTGAGTAATCTAACACCTGTCTTAGACCACTAGAACAGCTGAGTAATCTAACACCCGCCTCAGACCACTAGAACAGATGAGTAATCTACCACCTTCCTCAGACCACTAGAACAGCTGAGTAATCTAACACCTGCCTCAGACCACTAGAACAGCTTAGTAATCTACCTCCTGCCTCAGACCACTAGTACAGCTGAGTAATCTACCACCTGCCTCAGACCACTAGTACAGCTGAGTAATCTAACACCTGCCTCAGACCACTAGTACAGCTGAGTAATCTAACACCTGCCTCAGACCACTAGAACAGCTGAGTAATCTAACACCTGCCTCAGACCACTAGAACAGCTGAGTAATCTAACACCTGCCTCAGACCACTAGAACAGCTGAGTAATCTAACACCTGCCTCAGACCACTAGAACAGCTGAGTAATCTAACACCTGCCTCAGACCACTAGAACAGCTGAGTAATCTAACACATGCCTCAGACCACTAGAACAGCTGAGTAATGTAACACCTGCCTCAGACAACTAGAACAGCTGAGTAATCTAACACCTGCCTCAGACCACTAGAACAGCTGAGTAATCTACCTCCTGCCTCAGACCACTAGAACAGCTGAGTAATCTAACACCTGCCTCAGACCACTAGACCAGCTGAGTAATCTAACACCTGTCTTAGACCACTAGAACAGCTGAGTAATCTAACACCCGCCTCAGACCACTAGAACAGATGAGTAATCTACCACCTTCCTCAGACCACTAGAACAGCTGAGTAATCTAACACCTGCCTCAGACCACTAGAACAGCTTAGTAATCTACCTCCTGCCTCAGACCACTAGTACAGCTGAGTAATCTACCACCTGCCTCAGACCACTAGTACAGCTGAGTAATCTAACACCTGCCTCAGACCACTAGTACAGCTGAGTAATCTAACACCTGCCTCAGACCACTAGAACAGCTGAGTAATCTAACACCTGCCTCAGACCACTAGAACAGCTGAGTAATCTAACACCTGCCTCAGACCACTAGAACAGCTGAGTAATCTAACACCTGCCTCAGACCACTAGAACAGCTGAGTAATCTAACACCTGCCTCAGACCACTAGAACAGCTGAGTAATCTAACACATGCCTCAGACCACTAGAACAGCTGAGTAATGTAACACCTGCCTCAGACAACTAGAACAGCTGAGTAATCTAACACCTGCCTCAGACCACTAGAACAGCTGAGTAATCCACCTCCTGCCTCAGACCACTAGAACAGCTGAGTAATCTAACACCTGCCTCAGACCACTAGACCAGCTGAGTAATCTAACACCTACCTCAGACCACTAGAACAGCTGAGTAATCTAACACCTGCCTCAGACCAGTAGACCAGCTGAGTAATCTAACACCTGCCTCAGACCACTAGAACAGCTGAGTAATCTAACACATGCCCCAGACCACTAGAACAGCTGAGTAATGTAACACCTGCTTCAGACAACTAGAACAGCTGAGTAATCTAACACCTGCCTCAGACCACTAGAACTGCTGAGTATTCTAACACCTGCCTCAGACCACTAGAACAGCTGAGTAATCTACCTCCTGCCTCAGACCACTAGTACAGCTGAGTAATCTACCACCTGCCTCAGACCACTAGTACAGCTGAGTAATCTAACACCTGCCTCAGACCACTAGTACAGCTGAGTAATCTAACACCTGCCTCAGACCACTAGAACAGCTGAGTAATCTAACACCTGCCTCAGACCACTAGAACAGCTGAGTAATCTAACACCTGCCTCAGACCACTAGAACAGCTGAGTAATCTAACACCTGCCTCAGACCACTAGAACAGCTGAGTAATCTAACACCTGCCTCAGACCACTAGAACAGCTGAGTAATCTAACACATGCCTCAGACCACTAGAACAGCTGAGTAATGTAACACCTGCCTCAGACAACTAGAACAGCTGAGTAATCTAACACCTGCCTCAGACCACTAGAACAGCTGAGTAATCTACCTCCTGCCTCAGACCACTAGAACAGCTGAGTAATCTAACACCTGCCTCAGACCACTAGACCAGCTGAGTAATCTAACACCTACCTCAGACCACTAGAACAGCTGAGTAATCTAACACCTGCCTCAGACCAGTAGACCAGCTGAGTAATCTAACACCTGCCTCAGACCACTAGAACAGCTGAGTAATCTAACACCTGCCTCAGACCACTAGAACAGCTGAGTAATCTAACACATGCCCCAGACCACTAGAACAGCTGAGTAATGTAACACCTGCTTCAGACAACTAGAACAGCTGAGTAATCTAACACCTGCCTCAGACCACTAGAACTGCTGAGTATTCTAACACCTGCCTCAGACCACTAGAACAGCTGAGTAATCTAACACCTGCCTCAGACCACTAGAACAGCTGAGTAATCTAACACCTGCCTCAGACCACTAGAACAGCTGAGTAATCTAACACCTGCCTCAGACCACTAGAACAGCTGAGTAATCTAACACCTGCCTCAGACCACTAGAACAGCTGAGTAATCTACCACCTGCCTCAGACCACTAGAACAGCTGAGTAATCTAACACATGCCTCAGACCACTAGAACAGCTGAGTAATCTAACACCTGCCTCAGACCACTAGAACAGCTGAGTAATCTAACACCTGCCTCAGACCACTAGAACAGCTGAGTAATCTAACACCTGCCTCAGACCACTAGAACAGCTGAGTAATCTAACACCTGCCTCAGACCACTAGAACAGCTGAGTAATCTAACACCTGCCTCAGACCAGTAGACCAGCTGAGTAATCTAACACCTGCCTCAGACCACTAGAACAGCTGAGTAATCTAACACCTGCCTCAGACCACTAGAACAGCTGAGTAATTTACTTCCTGCCTCAGACCACTAGAACAGCTGAGTAATCTAACACATGCCTCAGACCACTAGACCAGCTGAGTAATCTAACACCTGCCTCAGACCACTAGAACAGCTTAGTAATCTAACACCTGCCCCAGACCACTAGAACAGCTGAGTAATGTAACACCTGCTTCAGACAACTAGAACAGCTGAGTAATCTAACACCTGCCTCAGACCACTAGAACTGCTGAGTATTCTAACACCTGCCTCAGACCACTAGAACAGCTGAGTAATCTAACACCTGCCTCAGACCACTAGAACAGCTGAGTAATCTAACACCTGCCTCAGACCACTAGAACAGCTGAGTAATCTAACACCTGCCTCAGACCACTAAAACAGCTGAGTAATCTAACACCTGCCTCAGACCACTAGAACAGCTGAGTAATCTACCACCTGCCTCAGACCACTAGAACAGCTGAGTAATCTAACACCTGCCTCAGACCACTAGAACAGCTGAGTAATCTAACACCTGCCTCAGACCACTAGAACAGCTGAGTAATCTAACACCTGCCTCAGACCACTAGAACAGCTGAGTAATCTAACACCTGCCTCAGACCACTAGAACAGCTGAGTAATCTAACACCTGCCTCAGACCACTAGAACAGCTGAGTAATCTAACACCTGCCTCAGACCAGTAGACCAGCTGAGTAATCTAACACCTGCCTCAGACCACTAGAACAGCTGAGTAATCTAACACCTGCCTCAGACCACTAGAACAGCTGAGTAATTTACTTCCTGCCTCAGACCACTAGAACAGCTGAGTAATCTAACACATGCCTCAGACCACTAGACCAGCTGAGTAATCTAACACCTGCCTCAGACCACTAGAACAGCTTAGTAATCTAACACCTGCCTCAGACCACTAGAACAGCTGAGTAATCTAACACCTGTCTCAGACCACTAGAACAGCTGAGTAATCTAACACCCGCCTCAGACCACTAGAACAGATGAGTAATCTACCACCTTCCTCAGACCACTAGAACAGCTGAGTAATCTAACACCTGCCTCAGACCACTAGAACAGCTTAGTAATCTACCTCCTGCCTCAGACCACTAGTACAGCTGAGTAATCTACCACCTGCCTCAGACCACTAGTACAGCTGAGTAATCTAACACCTGCCTCAGACCACTAGTACAGCTGAGTAATCTAACACCTGCCTCAGACCACTAGAACAGCTGAGTAATCTAACACCTGCCTCAGACCACTAGAACAGCTGAGTAATCTAACACCTGCCTCAGACCACTAGAACAGCTGAGTAATCTAACACCTGCCTCAGACCACTAGAACAGCTGAGTAATCTAACACCTGCCTCAGACCACTAGAACAGCTGAGTAATCTAACACATGCCTCAGACCACTAGAACAGCTGAGTAATGTAACACCTGCCTCAGACAACTAGAACAGCTGAGTAATCTAACACCTGCCTCAGACCACTAGAACAGCTGAGTAATCTACCTCCTGCCTCAGACCACTAGAACAGCTGAGTAATCTAACACCTGCCTCAGACCACTAGACCAGCTGAGTAATCTAACACCTGTCTTAGACCACTAGAACAGCTGAGTAATCTAACACCCGCCTCAGACCACTAGAACAGATGAGTAATCTACCACCTTCCTCAGACCACTAGAACAGCTGAGTAATCTAACACCTGCCTCAGACCACTAGAACAGCTTAGTAATCTACCTCCTGCCTCAGACCACTAGTACAGCTGAGTAATCTACCACCTGCCTCAGACCACTAGTACAGCTGAGTAATCTAACACCTGCCTCAGACCACTAGTACAGCTGAGTAATCTAACACCTGCCTCAGACCACTAGAACAGCTGAGTAATCTAACACCTGCCTCAGACCACTAGAACAGCTGAGTAATCTAACACCTGCCTCAGACCACTAGAACAGCTGAGTAATCTAACACCTGCCTCAGACCACTAGAACAGCTGAGTAATCTAACACCTGCCTCAGACCACTAGAACAGCTGAGTAATCTAACACATGCCTCAGACCACTAGAACAGCTGAGTAATGTAACACCTGCCTCAGACAACTAGAACAGCTGAGTAATCTAACACCTGCCTCAGACCACTAGAACAGCTGAGTAATCTACCTCCTGCCTCAGACCACTAGAACAGCTGAGTAATCTAACACCTGCCTCAGACCACTAGACCAGCTGAGTAATCTAACACCTACCTCAGACCACTAGAACAGCTGAGTAATCTAACACCTGCCTCAGACCAGTAGACCAGCTGAGTAATCTAACACCTGCCTCAGACCACTAGAACAGCTGAGTAATCTAACACCTGCCTCAGACCACTAGAACAGCTGAGTAATCTAACACATGCCCCAGACCACTAGAACAGCTGAGTAATGTAACACCTGCTTCAGACAACTAGAACAGCTGAGTAATCTAACACCTGCCTCAGACCACTAGAACTGCTGAGTATTCTAACACCTGCCTCAGACCACTAGAACAGCTGAGTAATCTAACACCTGCCTCAGACCACTAGAACAGCTGAGTAATCTAACACCTGCCTCAGACCACTAGAACAGCTGAGTAATCTAACACCTGCCTCAGACCACTAAAACAGCTGAGTAATCTAACACCTGCCTCAGACCACTAGAACAGCTGAGTAATCTACCACCTGCCTCAGACCACTAGAACAGCTGAGTAATCTAACACATGCCTCAGACCACTAGAACAGCTGAGTAATCTAACACCTGCCTCAGACCACTAGAACAGCTGAGTAATCTAACACCTGCCTCAGACCACTAGAACAGCTGAGTAATCTAACACCTGCCTCAGACCACTAGAACAGCTGAGTAATCTAACACCTGCCTCAGACCAGTAGACCAGCTGAGTAATCTAACACCTGCCTCAGACCACTAGAACAGCTGAGTAATCTAACACCTGCCTCAGACAACTAGAACAGCTGAGTAATCTACCTCCTGCCTCAGACATCTAGAACAGCTGAGTAATCTAACACCTGCCTCAGACCACTAGAACAGCTGAGTAATCTAACACATGCCTCAGACCACTAGAAGAGCTGAGTAATGTAACACCTGCCTCAGACAACTAGAACAGCTGAGTAATCTAACACCTGCCTCAGACCACTAGAACAGCTGAGTAATCTAACACCTGCCTCAGACCACTAGAACAGCTGAGTAATCTAACACCTGCCTCAGACCACTAGAACAGCTGAGTAATCTAACACCTGCCTCAGACCACTAGAACAGCTGAGTAATCTAACACCTGCCTCAGACCACTAGAACATCTTAGTAATCTACCTCCTGCCTCAGACCACTAGTACAGCTGAGTAATCTAACACCTGCCTCAGACCACTACAACAGCTGAGTAATCTAACACCTGTCTCAGACCACTAGACCAGCTGAGTAATCTAACACCCGCCTCAGACCACTAGAACAGCTGAGTAATCTAACACCTGCCTCAGACCACTAGAACAGCTGAGTAATCTAACACCTGCCTCAGACCACTAGAACAGCTGAGTAATCTAACACCTGCCTCAGACCACTAGAACAGCTGAGTAATCTAACACCTGCCTCAGACCAGTAGACCAGCTGAGTAATCTAACACCTGCCTCAGACCACTAGAACAGCTGAGTAATCTAACACCTGCCTCAGACCACTAGAACAGCTGAGTAATCTAACACCTGCCTCAGACCACTAGAACAGCTGAGTAATCTAACACCTGCCTCAGACCAGTAGACCAGCTGAGTAATCTAACACCTGCCTCAGACCACTAAAACAGCTGAGTAATCTAACACCTGTCTTAGACCACTAGAACAGCTGAGTAATCTACCACCTTCCTCAGACCACTAGAACAGCTGAGTAATCTACCACCTTCCTCAGACCACTAGAACAGCTGAGTAATCTAACACCTACCTCAGACCACTAGAACAGCTGAGTAATCTAACACCTGCCTCAGACCACTAGAACAGCTTAGTAATCTACCTCCTGCCTCAGACCACTAGTACAGCTGAGTAATCTAACACCTGCCTCAGACCACTACAACAGCTGAGTAATCTACCACCTGCCTCAGACCACTAGTACAGCTGAGTAATCTAACACCTGCCTCAGACCACTAGAACAGCTGAGTAATCTAACACCTGCCTCAGACACCTAGAACAGCTGAGTAATCTAACACCTGCCTCAGACCACTAGAACAGCTGAGTAATCTAACACCTGCCTCAGACCACTAGAACAGCTGAGTAATCTAACACCTGCCTCAGACCACTAGAACAGCTGAGTAATCTAACACCTGCCTCAGACCATTAGACCAGCTGAGTAATCTAACACCTGCCTCAGACCACTAGAACAGCTGAGTAATCTAACACCTGCCTCAGACCACTAGAACAGCTGAGTAATTTACTTCCTGCCTCAGACCACTAGAACAGCTGAGTAATCTAACACATGCCTCAGACCACTAGACCAGCTGAGTAATCTAACACCTGCCTCAGACCACTAGAACAGCTTAGTAATCTAACACCTGCCTCAGACCACTAGAACAGCTGAGTAATCTAACACCTGTCTTAGACCACTAGAACAGCTGAGTAATCTAACACCCGCCTCAGACCACTAGAACAGATGAGTAATCTACCACCTTCCTCAGACCACTAGAACAGCTGAGTAATCTAACACCTGCCTCAGACCACTAGAACAGCTTAGTAATCTACCTCCTGCCTCAGACCACTAGTACAGCTGAGTAATCTACCACCTGCCTCAGACCACTAGTACAGCTGAGTAATCTAACACCTGCCTCAGACCACTAGTACAGCTGAGTAATCTAACACCTGCCTCAGACCACTAGAACAGCTGAGTAATCTAACACCTGCCTCAGACCACTAGAACAGCTGAGTAATCTAACACCTGCCTCAGACCACTAGAACAGCTGAGTAATCTAACACCTGCCTCAGACCACTAGAACAGCTGAGTAATCTAACACCTGCCTCAGACCACTAGAACAGCTGAGTAATCTAACACATGCCTCAGACCACTAGAACAGCTGAGTAATGTAACACCTGCCTCAGACAACTAGAACAGCTGAGTAATCTAACACCTGCCTCAGACCACTAGAACAGCTGAGTAATCTACCTCCTGCCTCAGACCACTAGAACAGCTGAGTAATCTAACACCTGCCTCAGACCACTAGAACAGCTGAGTAATCTAACACCTACCTCAGACCACTAGAACAGCTGAGTAATCTAACACCTGCCTCAGACCAGTAGACCAGCTGAGTAATCTAACACCTGCCTCAGACCACTAGAACAGCTGAGTAATCTAACACCTGCCTCAGACCACTAGAACAGCTGAGTAATCTAACACATGCCCCAGACCACTAGAACAGCTGAGTAATGTAACACCTGCTTCAGACAACTAGAACAGCTGAGTAATCTAACACCTGCCTCAGACCACTAGAACTGCTGAGTATTCTAACACCTGCCTCAGACCACTAGAACAGCTGAGTAATCTAACACCTGCCTCAGACCACTAGAACAGCTGAGTAATCTAACACCTGCCTCAGACCACTAGACCAGCTGAGTAATCTAACACCTACCTCAGACCACTAGAACAGCTGAGTAATCTAACACCTGCCTCAGACCAGTAGACCAGCTGAGTAATCTAACACCTGCCTCAGACCACTAGAACAGCTGAGTAATCTAACACCTGCCTCAGACCACTAGAACAGCTGAGTAATCTAACACATGCCCCAGACCACTAGAACAGCTGAGTAATGTAACACCTGCTTCAGACAACTAGAACAGCTGAGTAATCTAACACCTGCCTCAGACCACTAGAACTGCTGAGTAATCTAACACCTGCCTCAGACCACTAGAACAGCTGAGTAATCTAACACCTGCCTCAGACCACTAGAACAGCTGAGTAATCTAACACCTGCCTCAGACCACTAGAACAGCTGAGTAATCTAACAACTGCCTCAGACCACTAGAACAGCTGAGTAATCTAACACCTGCCTCAGACCACTAGAACAGCTGAGTAATCTACCACCTGCCTCAGACCACTAGAACAGCTGAGTAATCTAACACCTGCCTCAGACCACTAGAACAGCTGAGTAATCTAACACCTGCCTCAGACCACTAGAACAGCTGAGTAATCTAACACCTGCCTCAGACCACTAGAACAGCTGAGTAATCTAACACCTGCCTCAGACCACTAGAACAGCTGAGTAATCTAACACCTGCCTCAGACCACTAGAACAGCTGAGTAATCTAACACCTGCCTCAGACCACTAGAACAGCTGAGTAATCTAACACCTGCCTCAGACCAGTAGACCAGCTGAGTAATCTAACACCTGCCTCAGACCACTAGAACAGCTGAGTAATCTAACACCTGCCTCAGACAACTAGAACAGCTGAGTAATCTACCTCCTGCCTCAGACATCTAGAACAGCTGAGTAATCTAACACCTGCCTCAGACCACTAGAACAGCTGAGTAATCTAACACCTGCCTCAGACCACTAGAAGAGCTGAGTAATGTAACACCTGCCTCAGACAACTAGAACAGCTGAGTAATCTAACACCTGCCTCAGACCACTAGAACAGCTGAGTAATCTAACACCTGCCTCAGACCACTAGAACAGCTGAGTAATCTAACACCTGCCTCAGACCACTAGAACAGCTGAGTAATCTAACACCTGCCTCAGACCACTAGAACAGCTGAGTAATCTAACACCTGCCTCAGACCACTAGAACAGCTGAGTAATCTAACACCTGCCTCAGACCACTAGAACAGCTGAGTAATCTAACACCTGTCTCAGACCACTAGACCAGCTGAGTAATCTAACACCCGCCTCAGACCACTAGAACAGCTGAGTAATCTACCACCTTCCTCAGACCACTAGAACAGCTGAGTAATGTAACATCTGCTTCAGACAACTAGAACAGCTGAGTAATCTAACACCTGCCTCAGACCACTAGAACAGCTGAGTAATCTAACACCTGCCTCAGACCACTAGAACAGCTGAGTAATCTAACACCTGCCTTAGACCACTAGAACAGCTGAGTAATCTAACACCTGTCTCAGACCACTAGAACAGCAGAGTAATCTAACACCTGTCTCTTACCACTAGAACAGCTGAGCAATCTAACACCTGCCTCAGACCACTAGAACAGCTGAGTAATCTAACACCTGCCTCAGACCACTAGAACAGCTGAGTAATCTAACACATGCCTCAGACCACTAGAACAGCTGAGTAATCTAACACCTGCCTCAGACCACTAGAACAGCTGAGTAATCTAACACCTGCCTCAGACCACTAGAACAGCTGAGTAATCTAACACCTGCCTTAGACCAGTAGACCAGCTGAGTAATCTAACACCTGCCTCAGACCACTAAAACAGCTGAGTAATCTAACACCTTTCTCAGACCACTAGAACAGCTGAGTAATCTACCTCCTGCCTCAGACCACTAGAACAGCTGAGTAATCTAACACCTACCTCAGACCACTAGACCAGCTGAGTAATCTAACACCTACCTCAGACCACTACAACAGCTGAGTAATCTAACACCTGCCTCAGACCAGTAGACCAGCTGAGTAATCTAACACCTGCCTCAGACCACTAGAACAGCTGAGTAATCTAACACCTGCCTCAGACCACTAAAACAGCTGAGTAATCTAACACCTGCCTCAGACCACTAGAACAGCTGAGTAATCTACCACCTGCCTCAGACCACTAGAACAGCTGAGTAATCTAACACCTGCCTCAGACCACTAGAACAGCTGAGTAATCTAACACCTGCCTCAGACCACTAGAACAGCTGAGTAATCTAACACCTGCCTCAGACCACTAGAACAGCTGAGTAATCTAACACCTGCCTCAGACCACTAGAACAGCTGAGTAATCTAACACCTGCCTCAGACCAGTAGACCAGCTGAGTAATCTAACACCTGCCTCAGACCACTAGAACAGCTGAGTAATCTAACACCTGCCTCAGACAACTAGAACAGCTGAGTAATCTACCTCCTGCCTCAGACATCTAGAACAGCTGAGTAATCTAACACCTGCCTCAGACCACTAGAACAGCTGAGTAATCTAACACCTGCCTCAGACCACTAGAACAGCTGAGTAATCTAACACCTGCCTCAGACCACTAGAACAGCTGAGTAATCTAACACATGCCTCAGACCACTAGAACAGCTGAGTAATGTAACACCTGCCTCAGACAACTAGAACAGCTGAGTAATCTAACACCTGCCTCAGACCACTAGAACAGCTGAGTAATCTACCTCCTGCCTCAGACCACTAGAACAGCTGAGTAATCTAACACCTGCCTCAGACCACTAGACCAGCTGAGTAATCTAACACCTACCTCAGACCACTAGAACAGCTGAGTAATCTAACACCTGCCTCAGACCAGTAGACCAGCTGAGTAATCTAACACCTGCCTCAGACCACTAGAACAGCTGAGTAATCTAACACCTGCCTCAGACCACTAGAACAGCTGAGTAATCTAACACATGCCCCAGACCACTAGAACAGCTGAGTAATGTAACACCTGCTTCAGACAACTAGAACAGCTGAGTAATCTAACACCTGCCTCAGACCACTAGAACTGCTGAGTATTCTAACACCTGCCTCAGACCACTAGAACAGCTGAGTAATCTAACACCTGCCTCAGACCACTAGAACAGCTGAGTAATCTAACACCTGCCTCAGACCACTAGAACAGCTGAGTAATCTAACACCTGCCTCAGACCACTAAAACAGCTGAGTAATCTAACACCTGCCTCAGACCACTAGAACAGCTGAGTAATCTACCACCTGCCTCAGACCACTAGAACAGCTGAGTAATCTAACACATGCCTCAGACCACTAGAACAGCTGAGTAATCTAACACCTGCCTCAGACCACTAGAACAGCTGAGTAATCTAACACCTGCCTCAGACCACTAGAACAGCTGAGTAATCTAACACCTGCCTCAGACCACTAGAACAGCTGAGTAATCTAACACCTGCCTCAGACCAGTAGACCAGCTGAGTAATCTAACACCTGCCTCAGACCACTAGAACAGCTGAGTAATCTAACACCTGCCTCAGACAACTAGAACAGCTGAGTAATCTACCTCCTGCCTCAGACATCTAGAACAGCTGAGTAATCTAACACCTGCCTCAGACCACTAGAACAGCTGAGTAATCTAACACATGCCTCAGACCACTAGAAGAGCTGAGTAATGTAACACCTGCCTCAGACAACTAGAACAGCTGAGTAATCTAACACCTGCCTCAGACCACTAGAACAGCTGAGTAATCTAACACCTGCCTCAGACCACTAGAACAGCTGAGTAATCTAACACCTGCCTCAGACCACTAGAACAGCTGAGTAATCTAACACCTGCCTCAGACCACTAGAACAGCTGAGTAATCTAACACCTGCCTCAGACCACTAGAACAGCTGAGTAATCTACCACCTGCCTCAGACCACTAGAACAGCTGAGTAATCTAACACCTGCCTCAGACCACTAGACCAGCTGAGTAATCTAACACCTGCCTCAGACCACTAGAACAGCTGAGTAATCTAACACCTGCCTCAGACCACTAGAACAGCTGAGTAATCTAACACCTGTCTCAGACCACTAGACCAGCTGAGTAATCTAACACCCGCCTCAGACCACTAGAACAGCTGAGTAATCTACCACCTTCCTCAGACCACTAGAACAGCTGAGTAATGTAACATCTGCTTCAGAACCCTAGAACAGCTGAGTAATCTAACACCTGCCTCAGACCACTAGAACAGCTGAGTAATCTAACACCTGCCTCAGACCACTAGAACAGCTGAGTAATCTAACACCTGCCTTAGACCACTAGAACAGCTGAGTAATCTAACACCTGTCTCAGACCACTAGAACAGCAGAGTAATCTAACACCTGTCTCTTACCACTAGAACAGCTGAGCAATCTAACACCTGCCTCAGATCACTAGAACAGCTGAGTAATCTAACACCTGCCTCAGACCACTAGAACAGCTGAGTAATCTAACACCTGCCTCAGACCACTAGAACAGCTGAGTAATCTAACACATGCCTCAGACCACTAGAACAGCTGAGTAATGTAACACCTGCCTCAGACAACTAGAA
Source organism: Salvelinus alpinus (assembly GCF_045679555.1). Classification (NCBI taxonomy): domain Eukaryota; kingdom Metazoa; phylum Chordata; class Actinopteri; order Salmoniformes; family Salmonidae; genus Salvelinus; species Salvelinus alpinus. The sequence goes on along the minus strand of NC_092121.1, from coordinate 985,785 downwards.
CAGCTGAGTAATCTAACACCTGCCTCAGACCACTAGAACAGCTGAGTAATCTAACACCTGCCTCAGACCACTAGAACAGCTGAGTAATCTAACACCTGCCTCAGACCACTAGAACAGCTGAGTAATCTAACACCTGCCTTAGACCACTAAAACAGCTGAGTAATCTAACACCTTTCTCAGACCACTAGAACAGCTGAGTAATCTACCTCCTGCCTCAGACCACTAGAACAGCTGAGTAATCTAACACCTACCTCAGACCACTAGACCAGCTGAGTAATCTAACACCTACCTCAGACCACTACAACAGCTGAGTAATCTAACACCTGCCTCAGACCAGTAGACCAGCTGAGTAATCTAACACCTGCCTCAGACCACTAGAACAGCTGAGTGTTCTAACACCTGCCTCAGACCACTGGAACAGCTGAGTAATCTAACACATGCCCCAGACCACTAGAACAGCTGAGTAATGTAACACCTGCTTCAGACAACTAGAACAGCTGAGTAATCTAACACCTGCCTCAGACCACTAGAACAGCTGAGTAATCTAACACCTGCCTCAGACCACTATAACAGCTGAGTAATGTAACACCTGCCTCAGACAACTAGAACAGTTGAGTAATCTAACACCTGCCTCAGACCACTAGAACAGCTGAGTAATCTAACACCTGCCTCAGACCACTAAAACAGCTGAGTAATCTAACACCTGCCTCAGACCACTAGAACAGCTGAGTAATCTAACACCTGCCTCAGACCACTAGAACAGCTGAGTAATCTAACACCTGCCTCAGACCACTAGAACAGCTGAGTAATCTAACACCTGCCTTAGACCAGTAGACCAGCTGAGTAATCTTACACCTGCCTCAGACCACTAAAACAGCTGAGTAATCTAACACCTGCCTCAGACCACTAGAACAGCTGAGTAATCTACCTCCTGCCTCAGACCACTAGAACAACTGAGTAATCTAACACCTGCCTCAGACCACTAGACCAGCTGAGTAATCTAACACCTACCTCAGACCACTAGAACAGCTGAGTAATCTAACACCTGCCTCAGACCAGTAGACCAGCTGAGTAATCTAACACCTGCCTCAGACCACTAGAACAGCTGAGTAATCTAACACCTGCCTCAGACCACTGGAACAGCTGAGTAATCTAACACATGCCCCAGACCACTAGAACAGCTGAGTAATGTAACACCTGCTTCAGACAACTAGAACAGCTGAGTAATCTAACACCTGCCTCAGACCACTAGAACAGCTGAGTAATCTAACACCTGCCTCAGACCACTAGAACAGCTGAGTAATCTAACACCTGCCTCAGACCACTAGACCAGCTGAGTAATCTAACACCTGCCTCAGACCACTAAAACAGCTGAGTAATCTAACACCTTTCTCAGACCACTAGAACAGCTGAGTAATCTACCTCCTGCCTCAGACCACTAGAACAGCTGAGTAATCTAACACCTACCTCAGACCACTAGACCAGCTGAGTAATCTAACACCTACCTCAGACCACTACAACAGCTGAGTAATCTAACACCTGCCTCAGACCAGTAGACCAGCTGAGTAATCTAACACCTGCCTCAGACCACTAGAACAGCTGAGTAATCTAACACCTGCCTCAGACCACTGGAACAGCTGAGTAATCTAACACATGCCCCAGACCACTAGAACAGCTGAGTAATGTAACACCTGCTTCAGACAACTAGAACAGCTGAGTAATCTAACACCTGCCTCAGACCACTAGAACAGCTGAGTAATCTAACACCTGCCTCAGACCACTATAACAGCTGAGTAATGTAACACCTGCCTCAGACAACTAGAACAGTTGAGTAATCTAACACCTGCCTCAGACCACTAGAACAGCTGAGTAATCTAACACCTGCCTCAGACCACTAAAACAGCTGAGTAATCTAACACCTGCCTCAGACCACTAGAACAGCTGAGTAATCTAACACCTGCCTCAGACCACTAGAACAGCTGAGTAATCTAACACCTGCCTCAGACCACTAGAACAGCTGAGTAATCTAACACCTGCCTTAGACCAGTAGACCAGCTGAGTAATCTTACACCTGCCTCAGACCACTAAAACAGCTGAGTAATCTAACACCTGCCTCAGACCACTAGAACAGCTGAGTAATCTACCTCCTGCCTCAGACCACTAGAACAACTGAGTAATCTAACACCTGCCTCAGACAACTAGACCAGCTGAGTAATCTAACACCTACCTCAGACCACTAGAACAGCTGAGTAATCTAACACCTGCCTCAGACCAGTAGACCAGCTGAGTAATCTAACACCTGCCTCAGACCACTAGAACAGCTGAGTAATCTAACACCTGCCTCAGACCACTGGAACAGCTGAGTAATCTAACACATGCCCCAGACCACTAGAACAGCTGAGTAATGTAACACCTGCTTCAGACAACTAGAACAGCTGAGTAATCTAACACCTGCCTCAGACCACTAGAACAGCTGAGTAATCTAACACATGCCTCAGACCACTAGAAGAGCTGAGTAATGTAACACCTGCCTCAGACAACTAGAACAGCTGAGTAATCTAACACCTGCCTCAGACCACTAGAACAGCTGAGTAATCTAACACCTGCCTCAGACCACTAGAACAGCTGAGTAATCTAACACCTGCCTCAGACCACTAGAACAGCTGAGTAATCTAACACCTGCCTCAGACCACTAGAACAGCTGAGTAATCTAACACCTGCCTCAGACCACTAGAACAGCTGAGTAATCTACCTCCTGCCTCAGACCACTAGAACAGCTGAGTAATCTAACACCTGCCTCAGACCACTAGACCAGCTGAGTAATCTAACACCTGCCTCAGACCACTAGAACAGCTGAGTAATCTAACACCTGCCTCAGACCACTAGAACAGCTGAGTAATCTAACACCTGTCTCAGACCACTAGACCAGCTGAGTAATCTAACACCCGCCTCAGACCACTAGAACAGCTGAGTAATCTACCACCTTCCTCAGACCACTAGAACAGCTGAGTAATGTAACATCTGCTTCAGAACCCTAGAACAGCTGAGTAATCTAACACCTGCCTCAGACCACTAGAACAGCTGAGTAATCTAACACCTGCCTCAGACCACTAGAACAGCTGAGTAATCTAACACCTGCCTTAGACCACTAGAACAGCTGAGTAATCTAACACCTGTCTCAGACCACTAGAACAGCAGAGTAATCTAACACCTGTCTCTTACCACTAGAACAGCTGAGCAATCTAACACCTGCCTCAGATCACTAGAACAGCTGAGTAATCTAACACCTGCCTCAGACCACTAGAACAGCTGAGTAATCTAACACCTGCCTCAGACCACTAGAACAGCTGAGTAATCTAACACATGCCTCAGACCACTAGAACAGCTGAGTAATGTAACACCTGCCTCAGACAACTAGAACAGCTGAGTAATCTAACACCTGCCTCAGACCACTAGAACAGCTGAGTAATCTAACACCTGCCTCAGACCACTAGAACAGCTGAGTAATCTAACACCTGCCTCAGACCACTAGAACAGCTGAGTAATCTAACACCTGCCTTAGACCAGTAGACCAGCTGAGTAATCTAACACCTGCCTCAGACCACTAAAACAGCTGAGTAATCTAACACCTTTCTCAGACCACTAGAACAGCTGAGTAATCTACCTCCTGCCTCAGACCACTAGAACAGCTGAGTAATCTAACACCTACCTCAGACCACTAGACCAGCTGAGTAATCTAACACCTACCTCAGACCACTACAACAGCTGAGTAATCTAACACCTGCCTCAGACCAGTAGACCAGCTGAGTAATCTAACACCTGCCTCAGACCACTAGAACAGCTGAGTAATCTAACACCTGCCTCAGACCACTGGAACAGCTGAGTAATCTAACACATGCCCCAGACCACTAGAACAGCTGAGTAATGTAACACCTGCTTCAGACAACTAGAACAGCTGAGTAATCTAACACCTGCCTCAGACCACTAGAACAGCTGAGTAATCTAACACCTGCCTCAGACCACTATAACAGCTGAGTAATGTAACACCTGCCTCAGACAACTAGAACAGTTGAGTAATCTAACACCTGCCTCAGACCACTAGAACAGCTGAGTAATCTAACACCTGCCTCAGACCACTAAAACAGCTGAGTAATCTAACACCTGCCTCAGACCACTAGAACAGCTGAGTAATCTAACACCTGCCTCAGACCACTAGAACAGCTGAGTAATCTAACACCTGCCTCAGACCACTAGAACAGCTGAGTAATCTAACACCTGCCTTAGACCAGTAGACCAGCTGAGTAATCTTACACCTGCCTCAGACCACTAAAACAGCTGAGTAATCTAACACCTGCCTCAGACCACTAGAACAGCTGAGTAATCTACCTCCTGCCTCAGACCACTAGAACAACTGAGTAATCTAACACCTGCCTCAGACCACTAGACCAGCTGAGTAATCTAACACCTACCTCAGACCACTAGAACAGCTGAGTAATCTAACACCTGCCTCAGACCAGTAGACCAGCTGAGTAATCTAACACCTGCCTCAGACCACTAGAACAGCTGAGTAATCTAACACCTGCCTCAGACCACTGGAACAGCTGAGTAATCTAACACATGCCCCAGACCACTAGAACAGCTGAGTAATGTAACACCTGCTTCAGACAACTAGAACAGCTGAGTAATCTAACACCTGCCTCAGACCTCTAGAACAGCTGAGTAATCTAACACATGCCTCAGACCACTAGAACAGCTGAGTAATGTAACACCTGCCTCAGACAACTAGAACAGCTGAGTAATCTAACACCTGCCTCAGACCACTAGAACAGCTGAGTAATCTAACACCTGCCTCAGACCACTAGAACAGCTGAGTAATCTAACACCTGCCTCAGACCAGTAGACCAGCTGAGTAATCTAACACCTGCCTCAGACCACTAGAACAGCTGAGTAATCTAACACCTGCCTCAGACCACTAGAACAGCTGAGTAATCTACCACCTGCCTCAGACCACTAGAACAGCTGAGTAATCTAACACCTGCCTCAGACCACTAGAACAGCTGAGTAATCTAACACCTGCCTCAGACCACTAGAACAGCTGAGTAATCTAACACCTGCCTCAGACCACTAGAACAGCTGAGTAATCTAACACCTGTCTCAGACCACTAGAACAGCTGAGTAATCTAACACCTGCCTCAGACCACTAGAACAGCTGAGTAATCTAACACCTGCCTCAGACCACTAGAACAGCTGAGTAATCTAACATCTGCTTCAGACCACTAGAACAGCTGAGTAATCTAACACCTGCCTCAGACCACTAGAACAGCTGAGTAATCTAACACCTGCCTCAGACCACTAGAACAGCTGAGTAATCTAACACCTGTCTCAGACCACTAGAACAGCTGAGTAATCTAACACCTGCCTCAGACCACTAGAACAGCTGAGTAATCTAACACCTGCCTCAGACCACTAGAACAGCTGAGTAATCTAACACCTGCCTCAGACCACTAGAACAGCTGAGTAATCTAACACCTGCCTCAGACCACTAGAACAGCTGAGTAATCTAACACCTGCCTCAGACCACTAGAACAGCTGAGTAATCTAACACCTGCCTCAGACCACTAGAACAGCTGAGTAATCTAACACCTGCCTCAGACCACTAGAACAGCTGAGTAATCTAACACCTGCCTTAGACCACTAGAACAGCTGAGTAATCTAACACCTGCCTCAGACCACTAGAACAGCTGAGTAATCTAACACCTTTCTCAGACCACTAGAACAGCTGAGTAATCTACCACCTGCCTCAGACCACTAGAACAGCTGAGTAATCTAACACCTACCTCAGACCACTAGACCAGCTGAGTAATCTAACACCTACCTCAGACCACTACAACAGCTGAGTAATCTAACACCTGCCTCAGACCAGTAGACCAGCTGAGTAATCTAACACCTGCCTCAGACCACTAGAACAGCTGAGTAATCTAACACCTGCCTCAGACCACTGGAACAGCTGAGTAATCTAACACATGCCCCAGACCACTAGAACAGCTGAGTAATGTAACACCTGCTTCAGACAACTAGAACAGCTGAGTAATCTAACACCTGCCTCAGACCACTAGAACAGCTGAGTAATCTAACACCTGCCTCAGACCACTATAACAGCTGAGTAATGTAACACCTGCCTCAGACAACTAGAACAGTTGAGTAATCTAACACCTGCCTCAGACCACTAGAACAGCTGAGTAATCTAACACCTGCCTCAGACCACTAAAACAGCTGAGTAATCTAACACCTGCCTCAGACCACTAGAACAGCTGAGTAATCTAACACCTGCCTCAGACCACTAGAACAGCTGAGTAATCTAACACCTGCCTCAGACCACTAGAACAGCTGAGTAATCTAACACCTGCCTTAGACCAGTAGACCAGCTGAGTAATCTTACACCTGCCTCAGACCACTAAAACAGCTGAGTAATCTAACACCTGCCTCAGACCACTAGAACAGCTGAGTAATCTACCTCCTGCCTCAGACCACTAGAACAACTGAGTAATCTAACACCTGCCTCAGACCACTAGACCAGCTGAGTAATCTAACACCTACCTCAGACCACTAGAACAGCTGAGTAATCTAACACCTGCCTCAGACCAGTAGACCAGCTGAGTAATCTAACACCTGCCTCAGACCACTAGAACAGCTGAGTAATCTAACACCTGCCTCAGACCACTGGAACAGCTGAGTAATCTAACACATACCCCAGACCACTAGAACAGCTGAGTAATGTAACACCTGCTTCAGACAACTAGAACAGCTGAGTAATCTAACACCTGCCTCAGACCACTAGAACAGCTGAGTAATCTAACACATGCCTCAGACCACTAGAAGAGCTGAGTAATGTAACACCTGCCTCAGACAACTAGAACAGCTGAGTAATCTAACACCTGCCTCAGACCACTAGAACAGCTGAGTAATCTAACACCTGCCTCAGACCACTAGAACAGCTGAGTAATCTAACACCTGCCTCAGACCAGTAGACCAGCTGAGTAATCTAACACCTGCCTCAGACCACTAGAACAGCTGAGTAATCTAACACCTGCCTCAGACCACTAGAACAGCTGAGTAATCTACCACCTGCCTCAGACCACTAGAACAGCTGAGTAATCTAACACCTGCCTCAGACCACTAGAACAGCTGAGTAATCTAACACCTGCCTCAGACCACTAGAACAGCTGAGTAATCTAACACCTGCCTCAGACCACTAGAACAGCTGAGTAATCTAACACCTGTCTCAGACCACTAGACCAGCTGAGTAATCTAACACCCGCCTCAGACCACTAGAACAGCTGAGTAATCTACCACCTTCCTCAGACCACTAGAACAGCTGAGTAATGTAACATCTGCTTCAGACAACTAGAACAGCTGAGTAATCTAACACCTGCCTCAGACCACTAGAACAGCTGAGTAATCTAACACCTGCCTCAGACCACTAGAACAGCTGAGTAATCTAACACCTGTCTCAGACCACTAGAACAGCTGAGAAATCTAACACCTGCCTCAGACCACTAGAACAGCTGAGTAATCTAACACCTGCCTCAGACCAGTAGACCAGCTGAGTAATCTAACACCTGCCTTAGACCAGTAGACCAGCTGAGTAATCTAACACCTGCCTCAGACCACTAAAACAGCTGAGTAATCTAACACCTACCTCAGACCACTAGAACAGCTGAGTAATCTACCTCCTGCCTCAGACCACTAGAACAGCTGAGTAATCTAACACCTGCCTCAGACCACTAGACCAGCTGAGTAATCTAACACCTACCTCAGACAACTAGAACAGCTGAGTAATCTAACACCGGCCTCAGACCAGTAGACCAGCTGAGTAATCTAACACCTGCCTCAGACCACTAGAACAGCTGAGTTATCTAACACCTGCCTCAGACCACTGGAACAGCTGAGTAATCTAACACATGCCCCAGACCACTAGAACAGCTGAGTAATGTAACACCTGCTTCAGACAACTAGAACAGCTGAGTAATCTAACACCTGCCTCAGACCACTAGAACAGCTGAGTAATCTAACACCTGCCTCAGACCACTAGAACAGCTGAGTAATCTAACACCTGCCTCAGACCACTAGAACAGCTGAGTAATCTAACACCTGCCTCAGACCACTAGAACAGCTGAGTAATCTAACACCTGCCTCAGACCACTAGAACAGCTCAGTAATCTAACACCTGCCTCAGACCAGTAGACCAGCTGAGTAATCTAACACATGCCTCAGACCACTGGAACAGCTGAGTAATCTAACATATGCCCCAGACCACTAGAACAGCTGAGTAATGTAACACCTGCTTCAGACAACTAGAACAGCTGAGTAATCTAACACCTGCCTCAGACCACTAGAACAGCTGAGTAATCTAACACCTGCCTCAGACCACTAGAACAGCTGAGTAATCTAACACCTGCCTCAGACCACTAGAACAGCTGAGTAATCTAACACCTGCCTCAGACCACTAGAACAGCTGAGTAATCTAACACCTGCCTCAGACCACTAGAACAGCTCAGTAATCTAACACCTGCCTCAGACCACTAGACCAGCTGAGTAATCTAACACATGCCTCAGACCACTAGAACAGCTGAGTAATGTAACACCTGCCTCAGACAACTAGAACAGTTGAGTAATCTAACACCTGCCTCAGACCACTAGAACAGCTGAGTAATCTAACACCTGCCTCAGACCACTAAACAGCTGAGTAATCTAACACCTGCCTCAGACCACTAGAACAGCTGAGTAATCTAACACCTGCCTCAGACCACTAGAACAGCTGAGTAATCTAACACCTGCCTCAGACCACTAGAACAGCTGAGTAATCTAACACCTGCCTTAGACCAGTAGACCAGCTGAGTAATCTAACACCTGCCTCAGACCACTAAAACAGCTGAGTAATCTAACACCTGCCTCAGACCACTAGAACAGCTGAATAATCTACCTCCTGCCTCAGACCACTAGAACAGCTGAGTAATATAACACCTGCCTCAGACCACTAGACCAGCTGAGTAATCTAACACCTACCTCAGACAACTAGAACAGCTGAGTAATCTAACACCGGCCTCAGACCAGTAGACCAGCTGAGTAATCTAACACCTGCCTCAGACCACTAGAACAGCTGAGTAATCTAACACCTGCCTCAGACCACTGGAACAGCTGAGTAATCTAACACATGCCCCAGACCACTAGAACAGCTGAGTAATGTAACACCTGCTTCAGACAACTAGAACAGCTGAGTAATCTAACACCTGCCTCAGACCACTAGAACAGCTGAGTAATCTAACACCTGCCTCAGACCACTAGAACAGCTGAGTAATCTAACACCTGCCTCAGACCACTAGAACAGCTGAGTAATCTAACACCTGCCTCAGACCACTAGAACAGCTGAGTAATCTAACACCTGCCTCAGACCACTAGAACAGCTCAGTAATCTAACACCTGCCTCAGACCAGTAGACCAGCTGAGTAATCTAACACATGCCTCAGACCACTGGAACAGCTGAGTAATCTAACATATGCCCCAGACCACTAGAACAGCTGAGTAATGTAACACCTGCTTCAGACCACTAGAACAGCTGAGTAATCTAACACCTGCCTCAGACCACTAGAACAGCTGAGTAATCTAACACCTGCCTCAGACCACTAGAACAGCTGAGTAATCTAACACCTGCCTCAGACCACTAGAACAGCTGAGTAATCTAACACCTGCCTCAGACCACTAGAACAGCTGAGTAATCTAACACCTGCCTCAGACCACTAGAACAGCTCAGTAATCTAACACCTGCCTCAGACCAGTAGACCAGCTGAGTAATCTAACACATGCCTCAGACCACTAGAACAGCTGAGTAATGTAACACCTGCCTCAGACAACTAGAACAGTTGAGTAATCTAACACCTGCCTCATACCACTAGAACAGCTGAGTAATCTAACACCTGCCTCAGACCACTAGAACAGCTGAGTAATCTAACACCTGCCTCAGACCACTAGAACAGCTGAGTAATCTAACACCTGCCTCAGACCACTAGAACAGCTGAGTAATCTAACACCTGCCTCAGACCACTAGAACAGCTGAGTAATCTAACACCTGCCTTAGACCAGTAGACCAGCTGAGTAATCTAACACCTGCCTCAGACCACTAAAACAGCTGAGTAATCTAACACCTGCCTCAGACCACTAGAACAGCTGAATAATCTACCTCCTGCCTCAGACCACTAGAACAGCTGAGTAATCTAACACCTGCCTCAGACCACTAGACCACCTGAGTAATCTAACACCTACCTCAGACCACTAGAACAGCTGAGTAATCTAACACCTGCCTCAGACCACTAGAACAGCTGAGTAATCTAACACCTTACTCAGACCACTAGAACAGCTGAGTAATCTAACACCTGCCTCAGACCACTAGAACAGCTGAGTAATCTAACACCTGCCTCAGACCACTAGAACAGCTGAGTAATCTAACACCTGCCTCAGACCACTAGAACAGCTGAGTAATCTAACACCTGCCTCAGACCACTAGAACAGCTGAGTAATCTACCTCCTGCCTCAGACCACTAGAACAGCTGAGTAATCTAACACCTGCCTCAGACCACTAGACCAGCTGAGTAATCTAACACCTACCTCAGACAACTAGAACAGCTGAGTAATCTAACACCGGCCTCAGACCAGTAGACCAGCTGAGTAATCTAACACCTGCCTCAGACCACTAGAACAGCTGAGTAATCTAACACCTGCCTCAGACCACTGGAACAGCTGAGTAATCTAACACATGCCCCAGACCACTAGAACAGCTGAGTAATGTAACACCTGCTTCAGACAACTAGAACAGCTGAGTAATCTAACACCTGCCTCAGACCACTAGAACAGCTGAGTAATCTAACACCTGCCTCAGACCACTAGAACAGCTGAGTAATCTAACACCTGCCTCAGACCACTAGAACAGCTGAGTAATCTAACACCTGCCTCAGACCACTAGAACAGCTGAGTAATCTAACACCTGCCTCAGACCACTAGAACAGCTCAGTAATCTAACACCTGCCTCAGACCAGTAGACCAGCTGAGTAATCTAACACATGCCTCAGACCACTGGAACAGCTGAGTAATCTAACATATGCCCCAGACCACTAGAACAGCTGAGTAATGTAACACCTGCTTCAGACAACTAGAACAGCTGAGTAATCTAACACCTGCCTCAGACCACTAGAACAGCTGAGTAATCTAACACCTGCCTCAGACCACTAGAACAGCTGAGTAATCTAACACCTGCCTCAGACCACTAGAACAGCTGAGTAATCTAACACCTGCCTCAGACCACTAGAACAGCTCAGTAATCTAACACCTGCCTCAGACCAGTAGACCAGCTGAGTAATCTAACACACGCCTCAGACCACTATAACAGCTGAGTAATGTAACACCTGCCTCAGACAACTAGAACAGTTGAGTAATCTAACACCTGCCTCAGACCACTAGAACAGCTGAGTAATCTAACACCTGCCTCAGACCACTAAACAGCTGAGTAATCTAACACCTGCCTCAGACCACTAGAACAGCTGAGTAATCTAACACCTGCCTCAGACCACTAGAACAGCTGAGTAATCTAACACCTGCCTCAGACCACTAGAACAGCTGAGTAATCTAACACCTGCCTCAGACCACTAGAACAGCTGAGTAATCTAACACCTGCCTCAGACCACTAGAACAGCTCAGTAATCTAACACCTGCCTCAGACCAGTAGACCAGCTGAGTAATCTAACACATGCCTCAGACCACTGGAACAGCTGAGTAATCTAACATATGCCCCAGACCACTAGAACAGCTGAGTAATGTAACACCTGCTTCAGACAACTAGAACAGCTGAGTAATCTAACACCTGCCTCAGACCACTAGAACAGCTGAGTAATCTAACACCTGCCTCAGACCACTAGAACAGCTGAGTAATCTAACACCTGCCTCAGACCACTAGAACAGCTGAGTAATCTAACACCTGCCTCAGACCACTAGAACAGCTCAGTAATCTAACACCTGCCTCAGACCAGTAGACCAGCTGAGTAATCTAACACACGCCTCAGACCACTATAACAGCTGAGTAATGTAACACCTGCCTCAGACAACTAGAACAGTTGAGTAATCTAACACCTGCCTCAGACCACTAGAACAGCTGAGTAATCTAACACCTGCCTCAGACCACTAAACAGCTGAGTAATCTAACACCTGCCTCAGACCACTAGAACAGCTGAGTAATCTAACACCTGCCTCAGACCACTAGAACAGCTGAGTAATCTAACACCTGCCTCAGACCACTAGAACAGCTGAGTAATCTAACACCTGCCTTAGACCAGTAGACCAGCTGAGTAATCTAACACCTGCCTCAGACCACTAAAACAGCTGAGTAATCTAACACCTGCCTCAGACCACTAGAACAGCTGAATAATCTACCTCCTGCCTCAGACCACTAGAACAGCTGAGTAATCTAACACCTGCCTCAGACCACTAGACCACCTGAGTAATCTAACACCTACCTCAGACCACTAGAACAGCTGAGTAATCTAACACCTGCCTCAGACCACTAGAACAGCTGAGTAATCTAACACCTGCCTCAGACCACTAGAACAGCTGAGTAATCTAACACCTGCCTCAGACCACTAGAACAGCTCAGTAATCTAACACCTGCCTCAGACCAGTAGACCAGCTGAGTAATCTAACACATGCCTCAGACCACTGGAACAGCTGAGTAATCTAACATATGCCCCAGACCACTAGAACAGCTGAGTAATGTAACACCTGCTTCAGACAACTAGAACAGCTGAGTAATCTAACACCTGCCTCAGACCACTAGAACAGCTGAGTAATCTAACACCTGCCTCAGACCACTAGAACAGCTGAGTAATCTAACACCTGCCTCAGACCACTAGAACAGCTGAGTAATCTAACACCTGCCTCAGACCACTAGAACAGCTGAGTAATCTAACACCTGCCTCAGACCACTAGAACAGCTCAGTAATCTAACACCTGCCTCAGACCAGTAGACCAGCTGAGTAATCTAACACATGCCTCAGACCACTAGAACAGCTGAGTAATGTAACACCTGCCTCAGACAACTAGAACAGTTGAGTAATCTAACACCTGCCTCAGACCACTAGAACAGCTGAGTAATCTAACACCTGCCTCAGACCACTAAACAGCTGAGTAATCTAACACCTGCCTCAGACCACTAGAACAGCTGAGTAATCTAACACCTGCCTCAGACCACTAGAACAGCTGAGTAATCTAACACCTGCCTCAGACCACTAGAACAGCTGAGTAATCTAACACCTGCCTTAGACCAGTAGACCAGCTGAGTAATCTAACACCTGCCTCAGACCACTAAAACAGCTGAGTAATCTAACACCTGCCTCAGACCACTAGAACAGCTGAATAATCTACCTCCTGCCTCAGACCACTAGAACAGCTGAGTAATCTAACACCTGCCTCAGACCACTAGACCACCTGAGTAATCTAACACCTACCTCAGACCACTAGAACAGCTGAGTAATCTAACACCTGCCTCAGACCAGTAGACCAGCTGAGTAATCTAACACCTTTCTCAGACCACTAGAACAGCTGAGTAATCTAACACCTGCCTCAGACCACTAGAACAGCTGAGTAATCTAACACCTGCCTCAGACCACTAGAACAGCTGAGTAATCTAACACCTGCCTCAGACCACTAGAACAGCTGAGTAATCTAACACCTGCCTCAGACCACTAGAACAGCTGAGTAATCTACCTCCTGCCTCAGACCACTAGAACAGCTGAGTAATCTAACACCTGCCTCAGACCACTAGACCAGCTGAGTAATCTAACACCTACCTCAGACAACTAGAACAGCTGAGTAATCTAACACCGGCCTCAGACCAGTAGACCAGCTGAGTAATCTAACACCTGCCTCAGACCACTAGAACAGCTGAGTAATCTAACACCTGCCTCAGACCACTAGAACAGCTGAATAATCTACCTCCTGCCTCAGACCACTAGAACAGCTGAGTAATCTAACACCTGCCTCAGACCACTAGACCACCTGAGTAATCTAACACCTACCTCAGACCACTAGAACAGCTGAGTAATCTAACACCTGCCTCAGACCAGTAGACCAGCTGAGTAATCTAACACCTTTCTCAGACCACTAGAACAGCTGAGTAATCTAACACCTGCCTCAGACCACTAGAACAGCTGAGTAATCTAACACCTGCCTCAGACCACTAGAACAGCTGAGTAATCTAACACCTGCCTCAGACCACTAGAACAGCTGAGTAATCTAACACCTGCCACAGACCACTAGAACAGCTGAGTAATCTACCTCCTGCCTCAGACCACTAGAACAGCTGAGTAATCTAACACCTGCCTCAGACCACTAGACCAGCTGAGTAATCTAACACCTACCTCAGACAACTAGAACAGCTGAGTAATCTAACACCGGCCTCAGACCAGTAGACCAGCTGAGTAATCTAACACCTGCCTCAGACCACTAGAACAGCTGAGTAATCTAACACCTGCCTCAGACCACTGGAACAGCTGAGTAATCTAACACATGCCCCAGACCACTAGAACAGCTGAGTAATGTAACACCTGCTTCAGACAACTAGAACAGCTGAGTAATCTAACACCTGCCTCAGACCACTAGAACAGCTGAGTAATCTAACACCTGCCTCAGACCACTAGAACAGCTGAGTAATCTAACACCTGCCTCAGACCACTAGAACAGCTGAGTAATCTAACACCTGCCTCAGACCACTAGAACAGCTGAGTAATCTAACACCTGCCTCAGACCACTAGAACAGCTCAGTAATCTAACACCTGCCTCAGACCAGTAGACCAGCTGAGTAATCTAACACATGCCTCAGACCACTGGAACAGCTGAGTAATCTAACATATGCCCCAGACCACTAGAACAGCTGAGTAATGTAACACCTGCTTCAGACAACTAGAACAGCTGAGTAATCTAACACCTGCCTCAGACCACTAGAACAGCTGAGTAATCTAACACCTGCCTCAGACCACTAGAACAGCTGAGTAATCTAACACCTGCCTCAGACCACTAGAACAGCTGAGTAATCTAACACCTGCCTCAGACCACTAGAACAGCTGAGTAATCTAACACCTGCCTCAGACCACTAGAACAGCTCAGTAATCTAACACCTGCCTCAGACCAGTAGACCAGCTGAGTAATCTAACACATGCCTCAGACCACTAGAACAGCTGAGTAATGTAACACCTGCCTCAGACAACTAGAACAGTTGAGTAATCTAACACCTGCCTCAGACCACTAGAACAGCTGAGTAATCTAACACCTGCCTCAGACCACTAAACAGCTGAGTAATCTAACACCTGCCTCAGACCACTAGAACAGCTGAGTAATCTAACACCTGCCTCAGACCACTAGAACAGCTGAGTAATCTAACACCTGCCTCAGACCACTAGAACAGCTGAGTAATCTAACACCTGCCTTAGACCAGTAGACCAGCTGAGTAATCTAACACCTGCCTCAGACCACTAAAACAGCTGAGTAATCTAACACCTGCCTCAGACCACTAGAACAGCTGAATAATCTACCTCCTGCCTCAGACCACTAGAACAGCTGAGTAATCTAACACCTGCCTCAGACCACTAGACCACCTGAGTAATCTAACACCTACCTCAGACCACTAGAACAGCTGAGTAATCTAACACCTGCCTCAGACCAGTAGACCAGCTGAGTAATCTAACACCTGCCTCAGACCACTAGAACAGCTGAGTAATCTAACACCTGCCTCAGACCACTGGAACAGCTGAGTAATCTAACACATGCCCCAGACCACTAGAACAGCTGAGTAATGTAACACCTGCTTCAGACCACTAGAACAGCTGAGTAATCTAACACCTGCCTCAGACCACTAGAACAGCTGAGTAATCTAACACCTGCCTCAGACCACTAGAACAGCTGAATAATCTAACACCTGCCTCAGACCACTAGAACAGCTGAGTAATCTAACACCTGCCTCAGACCACTAGAACAGCTGAGTAATCTAACACCTGCCTCAGACCACTAGAACAGCTGAGTAATCTAACACCTGCCTCAGACCACTAGAACAGCTCAGTAATCTAACACATGCCTCAGACCACTAGAACAGCTGAGTAATGTAACACCTGCCTCAGACAACTAGAACAGTTGAGTAATCTAACACCTGCCTCAGACCACTAGAACAGCTGAGTAATCTAACACCTGCCTCAGACCACTAAAACAGCTGAGTAATCTAACACCTGCCTCAGACCACTAGAACAGCTGAGTAATCTACCACCTGCTTCAGACCACTAGAACAGCTGAGTAATCTAACACATGCCTCAGACCACTAGAACAGCTGAGTAATCCAACACATGCCTCAGACCACCAGAAGAGCTGAGTAATGTAACACCTGCCTCAGACAACTAGAACAGCTGAGTAATCTAACACCTGCCTCAGACCACTAGAACAGCTGAGTAATCTAACACCTGCCTCAGACCACTAGAACAGCTGAGTAATCTAACACCTGCCTCAGACCAGTAGACCAGCTGAGTAATCTAACACCTGCCTCAGACCACTAGAACAGCTGAGTAATCTAACACCTGCCTCAGACCGCTAGAACAGCTGAGTAATCTACCTCCTGCCTCAGACCACTAGAACAGCTGAGTAATCTAACACCTGCCTCAGACCACTAGACCAGCTGAGTAATCTAACACCTGCCTCAGACCACTAGAACAGCTGAGTAATCTAACACCCGCCTCAGACCACTAGAACAGCTGAGTAATCTACGACCTTCCTCAGACCACTAGAACAGCTGAGTAATGTAACATCTGCTTCAGACAACTAGAACAGCTGAGTAATCTAACACCTGCCTTAGACCACTAGAACAGCTGAGTAATCTAACACCTGCCTCAGACCACTAGAACAGCTGAGTAATCTAACACCTTCCTCAGACCACTAGAACAGCTGAGTAATCTAACACCCGCCTCAGACCACTAGAACAGCTGAGTAATCTACGACCTTCCTCAGACCACTAGAACAGCTGAGTAATCTAACACCGGCCTCAGACCAGTAGACCAGCTGAGTAATCTAACACCTGCCTCAGACCACTAGAACAGCTGAGTAATCTAACACCTGCCTCAGACCACTGGAACAGCTGAGTAATCTAACACATGCCCCAGACCACTAGAACAGCTGAGTAATGTAACACCTGCTTCAGACAACTAGAACAGCTGAGTAATCTAACACCTGCCTCAGACCACTAGAACAGCTGAGTAATCTAACACCTGCCTCAGACCACTAGAACAGCTGAGTAATCTAACACCTGCCTCAGACCACTAGAACAGCTGAGTAATCTAACACCTGCCTCAGACCACTAGAACAGCTGAGTAATCTAACACCTGCCTCAGACCACTAGAACAGCTCAGTAATCTAACACCTGCCTCAGACCAGTAGACCAGCTGAGTAATCTAACACATGCCTCAGACCACTGGAACAGCTGAGTAATCTAACATATGCCCCAGACCACTAGAACAGCTGAGTAATGTAACACCTGCTTCAGACAACTAGAACAGCTGAGTAATCTAACACCTGCCTCAGACCACTAGAACAGCTGAGTAATCTAACACCTGCCTCAGACCACTAGAACAGCTGAGTAATCTAACACCTGCCTCAGACCACTAGAACAGCTGAGTAATCTAACACCTGCCTCAGACCACTAGAACAGCTGAGTAATCTAACACCTGCCTCAGACCACTAGAACAGCTCAGTAATCTAACACCTGCCTCAGACCAGTAGACCAGCTGAGTAATCTAACACATGCCTCAGACCACTAGAACAGCTGAGTAATGTAACACCTGCCTCAGACAACTAGAACAGTTGAGTAATCTAACACCTGCCTCAGACCACTAGAACAGCTGAGTAATCTAACACCTGCCTCAGACCACTAAACAGCTGAGTAATCTAACACCTGCCTCAGACCACTAGAACAGCTGAGTAATCTAACACCTGCCTCAGACCACTAGAACAGCTGAGTAATCTAACACCTGCCTCAGACCACTAGAACAGCTGAGTAATCTAACACCTGCCTTAGACCAGTAGACCAGCTGAGTAATCTAACACCTGCCTCAGACCACTAAAACAGCTGAGTAATCTAACACCTGCCTCAGACCACTAGAACAGCTGAATAATCTACCTCCTGCCTCAGACCACTAGAACAGCTGAGTAATCTAACACCTGCCTCAGACCACTAGACCACCTGAGTAATCTAACACCTACCTCAGACCACTAGAACAGCTGAGTAATCTAACACCTGCCTCAGACCAGTAGACCAGCTGAGTAATCTAACACCTGCCTCAGACCACTAGAACAGCTGAGTAATCTAACACCTGCCTCAGACCACTGGAACAGCTGAGTAATCTAACACATGCCCCAGACCACTAGAACAGCTGAGTAATGTAACACCTGCTTCAGACCACTAGAACAGCTGAGTAATCTAACACCTGCCTCAGACCACTAGAACAGCTGAGTAATCTAACACCTGCCTCAGACCACTAGAACAGCTGAATAATCTAACACCTGCCTCAGACCACTAGAACAGCTGAGTAATCTAACACCTGCCTCAGACCACTAGAACAGCTGAGTAATCTAACACCTGCCTCAGACCACTAGAACAGCTGAGTAATCTAACACCTGCCTCAGACCACTAGAACAGCTCAGTAATCTAACACATGCCTCAGACCACTAGAACAGCTGAGTAATGTAACACCTGCCTCAGACAACTAGAACAGTTGAGTAATCTAACACCTGCCTCAGACCACTAGAACAGCTGAGTAATCTAACACCTGCCTCAGACCACTAAAACAGCTGAGTAATCTAACACCTGCCTCAGACCACTAGAACAGCTGAGTAATCTACCACCTGCTTCAGACCACTAGAACAGCTGAGTAATCTAACACATGCCTCAGACCACTAGAACAGCTGAGTAATCCAACACATGCCTCAGACCACCAGAAGAGCTGAGTAATGTAACACCTGCCTCAGACAACTAGAACAGCTGAGTAATCTAACACCTGCCTCAGACCACTAGAACAGCTGAGTAATCTAACACCTGCCTCAGACCACTAGAACAGCTGAGTAATCTAACACCTGCCTCAGACCAGTAGACCAGCTGAGTAATCTAACACCTGCCTCAGACCACTAGAACAGCTGAGTAATCTAACACCTGCCTCAGACCGCTAGAACAGCTGAGTAATCTACCTCCTGCCTCAGACCACTAGAACAGCTGAGTAATCTAACACCTGCCTCAGACCACTAGACCAGCTGAGTAATCTAACACCTGCCTCAGACCACTAGAACAGCTGAGTAATCTAACACCCGCCTCAGACCACTAGAACAGCTGAGTAATCTACGACGTTCCTCAGACCACTAGAACAGCTGAGTAATGTAACATCTGCTTCAGACAACTAGAACAGCTGAGTAATCTAACACCTGCCTTAGACCACTAGAACAGCTGAGTAATCTAACACCTGCCTCAGACCACTAGAACAGCTGAGTAATCTAACACCTTCCTCAGACCACTAGAACAGCTGAGTAATCTAACACCCGCCTCAGACCACTAGAACAGCTGAGTAATCTACGACCTTCCTCAGACCACTAGAACAGCTGAGTAATCTAACACCGGCCTCAGACCAGTAGACCAGCTGAGTAATCTAACACCTGCCTCAGACCACTAGAACAGCTGAGTAATCTAACACCTGCCTCAGACCACTGGAACAGCTGAGTAATCTAACACATGCCCCAGACCACTAGAACAGCTGAGTAATGTAACACCTGCTTCAGACAACTAGAACAGCTGAGTAATCTAACACCTGCCTCAGACCACTAGAACAGCTGAGTAATCTAACACCTGCCTCAGACCACTAGAACAGCTGAGTAATCTAACACCTGCCTCAGACCACTAGAACAGCTGAGTAATCTAACACCTGCCTCAGACCACTAGAACAGCTGAGTAATCTAACACCTGCCTCAGACCACTAGAACAGCTCAGTAATCTAACACCTGCCTCAGACCAGTAGACCAGCTGAGTAATCTAACACATGCCTCAGACCACTGGAACAGCTGAGTAATCTAACATATGCCCCAGACCACTAGAACAGCTGAGTAATGTAACACCTGCTTCAGACAACTAGAACAGCTGAGTAATCTAACACCTGCCTCAGACCACTAGAACAGCTGAGTAATCTAACACCTGCCTCAGACCACTAGAACAGCTGAGTAATCTAACACCTGCCTCAGACCACTAGAACAGCTGAGTAATCTAACACCTGCCTCAGACCACTAGAACAGCTGAGTAATCTAACACCTGCCTCAGACCACTAGAACAGCTCAGTAATCTAACACCTGCCTCAGACCAGTAGACCAGCTGAGTAATCTAACACATGCCTCAGACCACTAGAACAGCTGAGTAATGTAACACCTGCCTCAGACAACTAGAACAGTTGAGTAATCTAACACCTGCCTCAGACCACTAGAACAGCTGAGTAATCTAACACCTGCCTCAGACCACTAAACAGCTGAGTAATCTAACACCTGCCTCAGACCACTAGAACAGCTGAGTAATCTAACACCTGCCTCAGACCACTAGAACAGCTGAGTAATCTAACACCTGCCTCAGACCACTAGAACAGCTGAGTAATCTAACACCTGCCTTAGACCAGTAGACCAGCTGAGTAATCTAACACCTGCCTCAGACCACTAAAACAGCTGAGTAATCTAACACCTGCCTCAGACCACTAGAACAGCTGAATAATCTACCTCCTGCCTCAGACCACTAGAACAGCTGAGTAATCTAACACCTGCCTCAGACCACTAGACCACCTGAGTAATCTAACACCTACCTCAGACCACTAGAACAGCTGAGTAATCTAACACCTGCCTCAGACCAGTAGACCAGCTGAGTAATCTAACACCTGCCTCAGACCACTAGAACAGCTGAGTAATCTAACACCTGCCTCAGACCACTGGAACAGCTGAGTAATCTAACACATGCCCCAGACCACTAGAACAGCTGAGTAATCTAACACCTGCTTCAGACCACTAGAACAGCTGAGTAATCTAACACCTGCCTCAGACGACTAGAACAGCTGAGTAATCTAACACCTGCCTCAGACCACTAGAACAGCTGAATAATCTAACACCTGCCTCAGACCACTAGAACAGCTGAGTAATCTAACACCTGCCTCAGACCACTAGAACAGCTGAGTAATCTAACACCTGCCTCAGACCACTAGAACAGCTGAGTAATCTAACACCTGCCTCAGACCACTAGAACAGCTCAGTAATCTAACACATGCCTCAGACCACTAGAACAGCTGAGTAATGTAACACCTGCCTCAGACAACTAGAACAGTTGAGTAATCTAACACCTGCCTCAGACCACTAGAACAGCTGAGTAATCTAACACCTGCCTCAGACCACTAAAACAGCTGAGTAATCTAACACCTGCCTCAGACCACTAGAACAGCTGAGTAATCTACCACCTGCTTCAGACCACTAGAACAGCTGAGTAATCTAACACATGCCTCAGACCACTAGAACAGCTGAGTAATCCAACACATGCCTCAGACCACCAGAAGAGCTGAGTAATGTAACACCTGCCTCAGACAACTAGAACAGCTGAGTAATCTAACACCTGCCTCAGACAACTAGAACAGCTGAGTAATCTAACACCTGCCTTAGACCACTAGAACAGCTGAGTAATCTAACACCTGCCTCAGACCACTAGAACAGCTGAGTAATCTAACACCTGCCTCAGACCACTAGAACAGCTGAGTAATCTAACACCCGCCTCAGACCACTAGAACAGCTGAGTAATCTACGACCTTCCTCAGACCACTAGAACAGCTGAGTAATGTAACATCTGCTTCAGACAACTAGAACAGCTGAGTAATCTAACACCTGCCTTAGACCACTAGAACAGCTGAGTAATCTAACACCTGCCTCAGACCACTAGAACAGCTGAGTAATCTAACACCTGCCTCAGACCACTAGAACAGCTGAGTAATCTAACACCTGCCTCAGACCACTAGAACAGCTGAGTAATCTACCACCTTCCTCAGACCACTAGAACAGCTGAGTAATCTAACACCTGCCTCAGACCACTAGAACAGCTGAGTAATCTACCACCTGCCTCAGACCACTAGAACAGCTGAGTAATCTAACACCTGCCTCAGACCACTAGAACAGCTGAGTAATCTAACACCTGCCTTAGACCACTAGAACAGCTGAGTAATCTAACACCTGCCTCAGACCACTAGAACAGCTGAGTAATCTAACACCTTCCTCAGACCACTAGAACAGCTGAGTAATCTAACACCCGCCTCAGACCACTAGAACAGCTGAGTAATCTACGACCTTCCTCAGACCACTAGAACAGCTGAGTAATGTAACATCTGCTTCAGACAACTAGAACAGCTGAGTAATCTAACACCTGCCTTAGACCACTAGAACAGCTGAGTAATCTAACACCTGCCTCAGACCACTAGAACAGCTGAGCAATCTAACACCTGCCTCAGACCACTAGAACAGCTGAGTAATCTAACACCTTCCTCAGACCACTAGAACAGCTGAGTAATCTACCACCTGCCTCAGACCACTAGAACAGCTGAGTAATCTAACACCTGCCTCAGACCACTAGAACAGCTGAGTAATCTACCACCTGCTTCAGACCACTAGAACAGCTGAGTAATCTAACACATGCCTCAGACCACTAGAACAGCTGAGTAATCCAACACATGCCTCAGACCACCAGAAGAGCTGAGTAATGTAACACCTGCCTCAGACAACTAGAACAGCTGAGTAATCTAACACCTGCCTCAGACAACTAGAACAGCTGAGTAATCTAACACCTGCCTTAGACCACTAGAACAGCTGAGTAATCTAACACCTGCCTCAGACCACTAGAACAGCTGAGTAATCTAACACCTTCCTCAGACCACTAGAACAGCTGAGTAATCTAACACCCGCCTCAGACCACTAGAACAGCTGAGTAATCTACGACCTTCCTCAGACCACTAGAACAGCTGAGTAATGTAACATCTGCTTCAGACAACTAGAACAGCTGAGTAATCTAACACCTGCCTTAGACCACTAGAACAGCTGAGTAATCTAACACCTGCCTCAGACCACTAGAACAGCTGAGCAATCTAACACCTGCCTCAGACCACTAGAACAGCTGAGTAATCTAACACCTTCCTCAGACCACTAGAACAGCTGAGTAATCTACCACCTTCCTCAGACCACTAGAACAGCTGAGTAATCTAACACCTGCCTCAGACCACTAGAACAGCTGAGTAATCTACCACCTGCCTCAGACCACTAGAACAGCTGATTTACTCCTAAAGTGGTGACCTGTTGACCCTCTATAACCACAGTGATTATTATTTACTCCTAAAGTGCTGACCTGTTGACCTTCTATAACCACAGTGATTATTATTTACTCCTAAAGTGCTGACCTGTTGACCCTCAATAACCACAGTGATTATTATTTACTCCTAAAGTGGTGACCTGTTGACCCTCTATAACAACAGTGATTATCATTTACTCCTATAGTGCTGACCTGTTGACCCTCTATAACCACAGTGATTATTATTTACTCCTAAAGTGCTGACCTGTTGACCCTATATAACCACAGTGATTATTATTTACTCCTATAGTGCTGACCTGTTGACCCTCTATAACCACAGTGATTATTATTTACTCCTATAGTGCTGACCTGTTGACCCTCTATAACCACAGTGATTATTATTTGACGTTGCCCTTTACCAACAATGCAGTTAAAAAGGAAGAACAATTAGCTACAAAAAATAAGGAAACAGTAACACAATAAAATAACAATAATGAGACTATAAGGAGAACCAGTACTTGGTCAATGTGCAGGGTACCAGGTAGTTGAGGTAATAATGAGGCTATAAGGAGTACCAGTACTGAGTCAATGTGCAGGGGTACCAGGTAGTTGAGGTAATAATGACACTATAAGGAGTACCAGTACTGAGTCAATGTGCAGGGTACCAGGTAGTTGAGGTAATAATGAGACTATAAGGAGTACCAGTACTGAGTCAATGTGCAGGGGTACCAGGTAGTTGAGGTAATAATGAGGCTATAAGGAGTACCAGTACTGAGTCAATGTGCAGGGGTACCAGGTAGTTGAGGTAATAATGAGACTATAAGGAGTACCAGTACTGAGTCAATGTGCAGGGGTACCAGGTAGTTGAGGTAATAATGAGACTATAAGGAGTACCAGTACTGAGTCAATGTGCAGGGGTACCAGGTAGTTGAGGTAATAATGAGACTTTAAGGAGTACCAGTACTGAGTCAATGTGCAGGGGTACCAGGTAGTTGAGGTAATTGAGGTAATATGTACATGTAGGTAGTAAAAAGTGACTAGACAATCAGGATATAGATTACATCTCCTCATCCAGGGAGTACACACACACACGCACGAACACACACACACACACACACACACAGAGGGAATGTGGTGTTCGTTTAATATTGTTTTAGGACTATGAAAATTGACATAAGGATTAGCCTACAGATTATGAAAACAACAAAAAGAAATGGGAAAATGGGAGAGGAGAAATGACTAGAGACAGTGTTGTTTAACTCACTGACCATGACCCATGAGTTCTTCTTACCTTTTTTCTTTAGAAAAGTTTCCCTCTCTAAACATTATAGGACGATTCATAGAATCGTCACTCTTCATGGACACACAGCTGGGTACAGGGGAGGCTGGTCTCTCCTGCTTGATTTGGCTTCAACACAACAGAGACAAACATTACATCTCTCATCTACTCTGAGCTCAGATGGGGAAACATAAGAAGAATTTCATTCCAAAAAGCTATACATCACTTTTCAGAAATGTTGATAAATGAAATTGTATTGTTTAAAGAAATTATAAATGAGATTGGTGTGTTTTTTCACTATCTAATCATGGCATGGGGTTGTTCAATAACAGACATGTATTTGTTTAAAATATATCACTTGATGGTTTCATTTCAGAGATACAAATGTTTTTTTTTGCAAAATGCTTTATATCTACCTCACTCTCAAATGTGACCGAACGGCTCGATTCGGTCTCATGGAGAAAAAATTTAAATTGTGTTTTTTACATTGGATAAAATTAGAGACTAGAAAATTTTATTTTATTTTTTTATATCACCTTTATTTTACCAGGTAGGACAGTTGAGAACAAGTTCTCATTTACAACTGCGACCTGGCCAAGATAAAGCAAAGCAGTGCGACACAAACAACAACACAGAGTTACACATGGAGTAAACAGACGTACAGTCAATAATACAATAGAAAAGTCTATATACAGTGTGTGCAAATGGCATGAGGAGGTAAGGCAATAAATAGGCCATGGTAGCGAAGTAATTACAATTTAGCTAATTAAACCTGGAGTGATTTACAGATGGGCTGTGTACAGCTGTAGCGATCGGTAAGATGCTCAGATAGCTGATATTAAAGTTAGTGAGGGAGATATAAGTCTCCAACTTCAGCGATTTTTGTAATTCGTTCCAGGCATTGGCAGCAGAGAACTGGAAGGAAAGGTGGCCAAAGGAGGTGTTGGCTTTGGAGATGACCAGTGAGATATACCTGCTGGATCGCGTGCTACGGGTGGGTGTTGTTATCGTGACCAGTGAACTGAGATAAGACGGAGCTTTATCTAGCAAAGGCTTATAGATGACCTGGGGCCAGTGGGTCTAGCGACGAATATGTAGCAAGGGCCAGCCGACGAGAGCATACAGGTCGCTGTGGGGGGTGGTATATGGGGCTTTGGTGACAAAACGGATGGCACTGTGATAGACTGCATCCAGTGTACTGAGTAGAGTGTTCGAGGCTATTTTGTAAATGACATCGCTGAAGTCGAGGATCGGTTGGATAGTCAGTTTTACGAGGGTATGTTTGGCAGCGTGAGTGAAGGAGGCTTTGTTTGCGAAATAGGAAGCTGATTCTAGATTTAATATTGGATTGGAGATGCTTAATATGAGTCTGGAAGGAGAGTTTACAGTCTAGCCAGACACCTAGGTATTTGTATTTGTCCACATATTCTAAGTCAGAACCGTCCAAAGTAGTGATGCTAGGCGGGCGGGTGCGGGCAGCGATCAGTTGAAAACCATGCATTTAGTTTTACTAGCGTTTAAGAGCAGTTGGAGGCCACGGAAGGAATGTTGTATGGCATTGAAGCTCGTTTGGAGGTTAGTTAACACAGTGTCCAGAGAAGGGCCAGATGCATACAGAATGGTGTCATCTGCGTATAGGTGGATCAGGGAATCACCCGCAGCAAGAGTGACATCGTTGATATATACAGAGAAAAGACTCGGCCCGAGAATTGAACCCTGTGGTACCCCCATAGAGACTGCCAGAGGTCCAGACAACAGGCCCTTCGATTTGACGCACTGAACTCTATCTGAGAAGTAGTTGGTGAACCAGGCGAGGCAGTCAATTGAGAAACCAAGGCTGTTGAGTCTGCCAATAAGAATACGGTGATTGACAGAGACAAAAGCCTTGGCCAGGTCGATGAAGACGGCTGCACAGTATTTTCTTTTATCGATGGCGGTTATGATATCGTTTAGTATCTTGAACGTGGTTGAGGTGCACCTGTGACCAGCTCGGCGGAGAGGGTACGGAGAGGGTACAGTGGTGTATATCATACACCACAGTTGAGGAACAATGGGAAAGTTATTCTGCTTTGAACGTTGATTTACTTGAAACCTCACTTTTGAGAAAATGTCCTTTGAATGTTTTATGTACCTACTGTAGAGCTCTTCTTTGTCTACAGGGCTGTTACTTTGGCAGATAATGTCACCCATCTAAATACATAGTTCATTTTTTAAAATAATGAACTAAATGTATGGTGTTTTTGGTTGATGTCAGTTTCATTGTTTGTTATGCTATAAATGGTTATTTTATGGTTGTAAGTGGTAAAATGAACTAGAACATTTTATATTTTGCAATTCTGAGTAATTACTACTTTAGTAAGGAATTACACATTATTCAGTACTACTGCAGTTGCTACATAATTCCAATAGATGGCAGCATAAGACCACAAATGACATTTCAGAAGATTAGTTTAGTTTTCTCCCAGGATACACCACCACTCCCCCTCATAGGAAAACTCCTGTGTGCTTCGTTCTGTCCCTTTCTACAGTGCTAACGCAAGAGGAAGGACTGAAAAAGCATTTTACAGATTACTGTGAAGTAATATAATGATCATCCATGTTTATTATTACCTGTTTTTATGCTCATGTTTTGAAATTATACTTCATTAATATAACGATTACCAATAAGCCTGAACATTAATTCAGTCAACTCTGGTTGAGAAAAACGTATTTTCATAGTACATTCATTGTAAAATTCATCAACCAGCATCAAGCTGCTCTACCTTCTCGAGCAAGTAGTCAACTCATCCCCACTAAAAAGCTTGTGTTGTCATTCTGCCTTCTCGAGGGGCATGTTGAGGTAAATTTACTAACCAGGAGGGTTGCATGATGTAATTTATTGGAGGACTGGAAGACGCACTCTTGTCTTTTATATTCCGAGGTTGTTTACTCGCAATATCAGATATTAAGATTATTTTTTATAATGCATGTATACTAAGGTTGAGGTTCTGACTAGTGATAATTTACCCGGGGTTCAACACCTGCTATATTCACAATTTTTTTGCTCTCCTAAAAGCAACACAGCCCTAATACAAGATATATAGCTAACTAAAGTAATGAGAGACCATTTTAGAAAATCATGGGACACATAGTCTGTGGTTTCATGCTATTTTATGTCAATCATATTGCTGCTTGTAGCCTATAACTGAGGCTTCGTGGTCTTATGCTGCCATCTATTGGAAATATTTAGCAATTAAAAGTTATTAATTCACGTACAGACATTGGTGAGGCAGCTGAGAAATAAACTGT
Organism: Salvelinus alpinus; assembly: GCF_045679555.1. NCBI lineage: Eukaryota > Metazoa > Chordata > Actinopteri > Salmoniformes > Salmonidae > Salvelinus > Salvelinus alpinus. The sequence continues at coordinate 957,757 of NC_092121.1, read as the reverse complement.
TTATTTCTTGTTAATTTCTTAGATCAGTCTCAAACCTGCCCCATCTATCCCACGCCAATTGCTGTACTTTTCCATAGAGGTTACTAGGTCACCCAGTTCATACCACATTTGAAAAATAAAATTAATGTGGATTGGTAATCAAGTGTTCTGCCTTGCAATAAGAAATATCATAAAATAACTAATAACAAAATAAGAACAGCACAATGCTTAGACAGGTTTTGATAAAAAAAATAATCAAAATGCTATTTAGTACTATAATGGTATTTACTAACATAATATTAATACTAAAATAGTTTCTAAAAGGCTACCCTACTCTGGAATTAGGGTTAAGGGTTAGGGGTTAGGGGTTAAGGCTAAAATAGGTCATACTTAGGGTTGTAGCCTGAGGGTCCCCGAAAATAATATTCAAAAGATTGGTCCATGGACACAGAGGGTTTAAATACTAAAGTTACTGTCCATCTAGTGAAGCCAGGAGAACAGGACAGAGGTAGCCAGCATCCATCAACGAGAGAGGGAGGATAGGTTAACTTAGGTTGCTGCTGCTGGTAGAGTAGCTAGCTAGCTTACCTAGCTGTACCGACAAACTTGGCTATCTAGCAGTTCGTTTGTCTGTCCCTCATCTCGAGGATGATGATGAATCCGGTGACCATAAAATGAAACAAGGATAGAGAGTGAAAAGTATCTGGCTACACTCATACTGTCCCTGACCATTAAGCAAAAAGCAAATTGAATAATAAACTTCAGAGTCTCAACTCTGTAACAAACTCCATTGTTATTAATAAAATACTATCGAATAATGCAGCGAGTCAAAGGTTCCTGATCCACATGCAATTGCTTTGGAGCAGTTTAAAATAATGTTTTTGTCACGGCCGTCGAATAAAGAGGACCAAGGTGCAGCGTGGTGATTGCTGGACTTTCACATAGAGGTTTCCAGGTCACCCAGTTCAAAACACATTTGAAAAATATAACAAATTTGGCTTGTTTATCAAGTGCTCTGCCTTGCAATAATACATATCATAAAAGGGCCCTAGAATTAGGGTTAAGGCTAAAATAGGTTATACATAGGGTTAGAGTTTCTGTATAGCACTTTGTGACATCTGCTGATGTAAAAAGGGCTTTATAAATACATTTGATTGATTGTTAGGTTTTTAGGGCAAAAACCATTATGGGTTTATAGCTCTCTTGCTCCTCCCTGAGGCCTTCTGTGGGTACTACATAGCTCATTCTGCTAGGCTCATAATCTGAGGTCGCAACTGAGTCAGATCTACAATCAATTAGCTACACCTATCCATTTGGTTTGCAACTGAGTGAACCTGCGCAGCATTCACTCAATTCAATGCCTACAAACAAATATTTCGATACATATCAAATTACCCAGCAGCCATTAAGAAACAACAAGTCGTCAAAAAAAGTGTAATTTCTTAAATAAAAAATGTATTCTGGCTGTTTAAATCTGCCACATCTTGAAAAATAGGACAGGGACATGTGTTTTGTTTCGGTTGTATACCTTTTTCTGAAAACAAATATGGTTAACCATGACAAGAAAATGCTTAACGTTTGATGGCTATGCACCAGGCATCACAATCAGGTTACCTGAACCTCTAAGGGAATGAGGGCAGTATTGAAAAGTTTGGATGAAACGTGTGCCCAAAGTAAACTGCCTGTTACTCAGGCCTGAAGCTAGGATATGCATATGCATGGTAGTATTGGATTGAAAACACTCTAAAGTTTCCAAAACTGTTCAAATAACTGTTTAAATAATAGAACACTGATATGGCAGGCAAAAACCTGAGGAAAATCCATCCAGGAAGTGGGATTCTTTTGATGTGAGTGTTTTCCCATTGAAAGTCTATCGACCATATACGTGGATAGGACCCAGATTGCAGCTCCTATGGTTTCCACTAGATGTCAACAGTCTTTAGATATTGTTTCAGGATTGTATTCTGAGAAATGAAGAAGAATGACAGCATTTCATGAGTGGTCGGGTCGAATGAACTAGAGCTTTTTTCGCGCGTGACTGGGAGCGAGACCTCTTCTTTTTCCTTTGTATTGAATTTTTGGGGGGGATATAAAGAAGGACTTTATCGAACAAAACAAACATTTATTGTGTAACATGGAGTCTTGTGAGTGCAACCATATGAAGATCATCAAAGGTAAGTGATTAATTTTATCGCTAATTCTGACTTTAGGGACTCCTCTACTTGGCTGGGAAATGATTGTATGCTTTTGTACGCGGGGCGCTGTCCTCAGATAATCGCATGGTATACTTTTGCCGTAAAGCCTTTTTGAAATCTAACACAGCGGCTGCATTAACAAGAAGTTAATCTTTATTTTGATGTATGACACTTGTATCTTCATGAAAGTTAAATATTTATATTTCTGTAATTTGAATTTCACGCTCTGCAATTTCACCGGATGTTGTCGAGGTGTCCCACTAGCGTGTACACAGGTTTTAACGTGTACACAGGTGAACAGTGAGTTCTCACAAAGTAACCTTGTTAATAATAAGCTATAAATCCTGCCCCCTACACTCAAGAAGTTAACCTCTTAGTGAATAGGGGGCGCTGTTTTCACTTTGGGGAAAAATCGTGCCCAAATTAAACGGCCTCGTACTCTGTTCTAGATCATACGATATGCATATTATTATTACTATTGGATAGAAAACACTCTGAAGTTTCTAAAACTGTTTGAATTATATCTGTGAGTAAAACAGAACTCATTTGGCAGCAAACTTCCAAACAGGAAGTGAAAATTCTGAAAATGGGGCTCTGTGTCAGGCCTTGCCTATTCAATATCCTTATATTTATGGATCTGTATGCACTTCATACGCCTTCCACTAGATGTCAACAGACAGTAGAATGTTGAATGGGGTGTCTAGCTTGATGTGAGACCGAATGAGAGCTTTTGGAGTGACAGGTCCGCCCTATTGGCATTATTTAGCCGCGCACCAGGGAACCCCACATTGTCTTCTGAAATGCGTTAGGTATACACGACGAAATGCTCCGTCTTGGAATTTATTGGATACATATGAGAAAAACATCATAAAGATGGATTTTCAACTGAGTTTGACCAGTTTATTCGACGTTTATTGTGACTTTTGGAATTTTTCGTTCCATGCGCCAAGAGTTGATGGACATGTGCCCTCCACAATGCTAGCCAAAGTTGCAAATTCGACAGAAGAAATGGACATTCTAAAACAAAACAACGATTTATTGTGGAACTTGTCACGTTCTGACCATAGTTCTTGTGTGTTTTGCTTGTTTTAGTGTTGGTCAGGACGTGAGCTGGGTGGGCATTCTATGTTGTGTGTCTAGTTAGTCTGTTTCTATGTTTGGCCTAATATGGTTCTCAATCAGAGGCAGATGTTTTGTGTTGTCTCTGATTGGGAATCATATATAGATGGCTTGTTTTGTGTTGGGGTTTGTGGGTGGTTGTTTCCTGTCTTTGTGTTTTCTCTGCACCAGATAGGGCTGTATCGGTTTCTCACATTTGTTATTTTGTATCGTGTTAAGTGTTCACTGTTTATCGTTTTATTAAACATGTTGAGCACTGGCTACGCTGCGTGTTGGTCCGATCCCTGTTACACCCTCTCTTCTCGTGAAGAGAGGGAAGGCTGCTGTTACAGAACTAGGACTCCTTTTACTACATTCTGATGGAAGATCATCAAAGGTAAGAGAATATTTATGATGTTATTTCGTATTTTTGTGGAATATGTTGACTCCAACATGGCGGAGAATGGCTGGGCGCTGTCTCAGAATATTGCATGCTGTACTTTGTACTAAAGTTATTTTTTTAAATCTAACACAGCGGTTGCATTAAGAACCAGTGTATCTTTCATTTGCTGTACAACATGTATTTTTTAGCAAAGTTTATGATGAGTTTTTTGGTTAGATTACGTGACTGTCCAAAATATCTCCGGACAATTTGGTGCATTATGGCGCCGTATTCACAATGTAAAACCAGGATTTGTAGCTATAAATATGCACATTTTCGAACAAAACATAAATGTATTGTATAACATGATGTTATAAGACTGTCATCTGATGAAGTTGTTCAAAGGTTAGTGATTAATTTTATCTCTATTTGTTGGTTTTGTGAAAGCTATGTTAGCAGTGAATAAATAGCGTTGTGTGTTTGGCTATTGTGGTGAGCTAACATAAATATATATTGTGTTTTCGCTGTAAAACACTTAAAAAAACGGAAATATTGGCAGGAGTCACAAGATGTTTATCTTTCATTTGCTGTACAACATGTATTTTTCATAAATGTTTTATGATGAGTATTTAGGTATTTCATGTTGCTCTCTGTAATTATTCTGGCTGTTTTGGTGCTATTTGTGACGGTGGCTGCAATGTAAAACTACGATTTATACCTATAAATATGCACATTTTCGAACAAAACATAAATGTATTGTATAACATGATGTTATATGACTGTCATCTGATGAAGTTGTTCAAAGGTTAGTGATTAATTTTATCTCTATTTGTGGGTGTTGTGAAAGCTATGTTTGCTGTGAAAACATGGCGTTGTGTGTTTGTCAATTGTGGTGAGCTAACATAAATATATATTGTGTTTTCGCTGTAAAACATTTAAAAAATCTGACATGTTGGCTGGATTCACAAGATGTTTATCTTTCATTTGCTGTATTGGACTTGTTAATGTGTGGAAGTTAAATATATCAAAAAAATATTTTTGAATTTCGCACGCTGCGAAGGCAGCGGAATGTTGTGAGTGTTCCGCTAGCGGAACCCCGGGGCGAGAAAGGCTAATAATAAGCTACCTGAGGTCAATGTTCACGGTTAATGCAGACAGGTTTCATTGCCAACAATAGCAAAGCTGGCATTTTGACGCAGAACAATGATCTGGGAATAGAACGTTCAGAAAGTGAGATGGTGCCACGGTGCTCAATAGAACTAATAGGAGCTGGCAGGGAGAAAAATGACCTGAAATAAGGCCTGTTTTTTCACAATTACCTCATAACTAGGGACATATGGTAATGTTATGAAACTGGGCTCCATGGCGGATGTAATGAACTAGTCATCAGAAAAAAAAGTAATGTGTCCAGCCTATTTGAGGCACCCCGAAAATAATATTAAAAAGTTCGGTCCTTGGATACAGAGGGGTTAAACACTAAAGTTACCGTCCATCTAGTGAAGAGAGGAGAACAGGACAGAGGTAGCCAGCATCCGTCAACGAGAGAGGGAGAAGCCCTCAACGGGATTTAACAGGAGGATAAAACAACCGGGGAGCTCCTTCGGTCCACAAGAAATGCAGGCAGCCGGAAATGATGTAGTGGTAGCTAGGATAACTAGGATGCTGCTGGTATAGTAGCTAGCTAGCTTACCGAGCTGTACCGTCTAGCTTGGCTAGCTAGCAGGTCGTTCGTCTGTCCCTCGTCTCGAGGATGATGACGAATCCAGTGAACCACAAAATGAAACAAGGATAGAGAGTGAAAAGGTTCTGGCTACACTCATACTGTCCCTGACCGTCACCGTCTCAACACTGTAGCGAACTCTGAGATCTGGGCCCATATCCACAAAGCGTCTCAAAGTAGAAAATTGGTCATATACTGTAAGTGCTGAGAATAAAGACATTTTACATTGTATGCAACATTGTAGGCAACATTATTGGCAAGGGACTTGATGCCTACTATGCTAAAGCTATTTAGAGTTGTTAAATGGGTGTGAAGAGTGTGTTGATATAACGGTTATATTGTCAAAATTCTGCTTGTAAAAACGATCAGAATTGGTTAAAAAAAATATGCATTCCATTATATTAGTCAATAATTAAGAGAAGGCAAAGTGGTTGTGTCATGTGAACATTCTATCAAATGTCTTACATTGCAACGAGTGCAGTCAGGGTGCCGCAGAACCCCTGCAGTACCTCCACAGACCCCGGATTGAGAACCCCTGATTTAGTAGATGCTCTTATCCAGAGAGATTTACTGTAAGTGCATTCATCTTAAAAACTTCTTGTAACTAGGGGGCGCAATTTTAACACTTGGCAAAATATGCGTACCCATTTTAAACTGCCTATTTCTCAGCCCCCGAAACTAGAATATGCATATATTAGTCAGATTAGGATAGAAAACACTCTGAAGTTTCCAAAACTGTAAGAATTTTGTCTGTGAGTTAAACAGAACTGATATTGCAGGTGAAAACCTGAGAAAATTTCAAGCAGGAAGTGGCACTCATTTTGAGAGCTCTGTGTTCCAATGCCTTCCTATCGCAAATGTGAAGTCACATCAATAAGACCTCTTTTTCTATGTCTTCCCTAAGGTGTCAACAGCCTTTAGACGTAGTTTCAGGCCTTTATTTTGAAGAATGAGCCTGCAAGAGCACATTGGGTAAGTGGACAGGTGGGGGCTCTCCGGGTGATTTTTGCACAAATCTGATCTTGATTTATTATCGATATGTGAAAAACACCCTGAAGTTGGATCAAAAACAACGTTTGACATGTTTATGTGGACATTATGGATATAATTTGGAATTTTTTCCGCCGTTGTCGCGAACGCTTTTTCCGGTGGATTACTTGTGATGACGCATCAAACAAACGGAGGTATTTGGATATAAAACATATCTTTATGGAACAAAAGGAACATTTGCTATCTAACTGGGAGTCTCGTGAGTGAAACCAACCGAAGATCAACAAAGGTAAACGATTAATTTGATTGCTTTGCTGGTTTTTGTTACCGAGTTACCTGGCGCTAGCTGTTCTTATTGTTTTGTCGAGCGATCGATACATTTACACAAATGCAAGTATTGCTTTCGCTGGAAAGCATAATTTCAAAATCTGAGACGACAGATGGATTAACAAAAGGCTAAGCTGTGTTTTGAAATATTGCACTTGTGATTTCATGAAATTATATTTTATGATTACCCTCTGGCGCTAGGCTACGCTATGCTAGTCAGGGTTTTTAATGACAGAAAACCCAGATCCGGGATGGGGATTTCAGAAAGGTTTTTAAGATAGCTAGGTGAGACAACCACATATCACAGTCAAATATACTGGATACAAACATTCAATTTCAGATAAACAATGGATATATAGCGTTTTGCTAAGAAACTAATTTTCATACACATCTAAAATATACTAATACAAAATCTGAGGACAGTAATTGAAGGTACCCAAGAACAACAATTTCTGATTAAAAAACAAATGTGAAAAACTGTGTAAAGCATTTAGGAAATAAACACTCAATAGTTTTTAAACACAATTGTAATCTCACCTCTTAGCTTTGATGTCATGTTCCCGAGAGAGACTCATTTTAGAGGCAGGGCCCCCCTCCTTTCTCTCCCCAGAGACACTCATTTTAGAGCACTGACCCCTAAACAGAGATCCAACATGTTGGTTGTGGTTAACAGTAATTCTTGAATGTCAATTGTTCTCATTTATTAATTATCTCTTATAAAACATTTACTAACAGACATAGAAGCAGTCAGATGATTTAATGCAATCACATGAACATGTAGTTGACATTTCATCTCCATGGTAACTGTCAATAATGATAATAAGTCACTGTTTGTTAAGGTAGTTCTAGACAGTTCAGCAACACAAGGCCATGTCTCACACTTATTTTTATTAATTAAAAGTAGGCTATTTATTGCTTTCAATCTGTTATTTTCTAAATGTATGTGAGAATGTAGACAGAAGGACTAAAACTGACATGATTGATCTGAGGGGGAAATCATTGATCCATTCAGAAAGGTTTTTTGCAACAAGTAAGAGGTGTTATATTATGTAAAGTAGGCTAGGTTATAATGTATAGTAGTGGGTTGTTAGTGATATGTATATGTTATATTATGTAAAGTAGACTAGGTTATAATGTATAGTAGTGGGTTGTTAGTGATATGTAGATGTTATATTATGTGAAGTAGGCTAGGTTATTATGTATAGTAGTGGTTTGTTAGTGATATGCAGATCGGGGTCTATACCTCGGCTATAGCCTACATATCATAGATGACCAGCCTAAATCTGTTCAGGTCAGTTCACATAACGTTACAGGCCTACCAGTAGCAGGACAGAGAATGTAGCCAAGGCCATCAGGTCGGTCGGCATGATAAGCAGTGATGTATTTTTTTTAGGTGAGGGAGCACCAAAAAATATGTAAATGACGTCAAAATTACTTCAATCAAAGTTTGTACTGACATACATACATACTGACAGATGTAGTCTATTGAATAGCCTATCATTACAGGGCTCTCCAACCCTGTTCCTGGAGCGCTACCCTCCGGTAGGGTTTCACTCCAACCCTGTTCCTGGAGCGCTACCCTCCGGTAGGGTTTCACTCCAACCCCAGTTGTAACTAACCTGATTTATCTTATAAACCAACTAATTATTTTAATCAGGTGACTAGTTTTGAATAGGAATGAAAACCTACAGGGTGGTATCTCTCCAGGAACTGGATCGAGAGCCCTGTTTTAGAAGATGAATCAAATCCACCCTACAACTTTTTTTTTTACTATTCAGCTTCAGCTAACCGTCCTAAAATCTTATTAGAAATCGGTATTTTTTGTAACAGTAACGTTACCATTTACCTGGTAATTAAATAGAATTTATTTAGAATTTATCAGAATGATTTTTCGTGTATTCTCAAAGTGAAAGTGCTCCCTCGCGCTCCCCAGCACTACACACATGATGATCAGTGATCATAGATCAAACCTACTCTTGACTATTAAATGTCTGATGACGACCTAACTTTATAATAGTTTATATGTAGCCTCTAGACTTACCAGAGTCTGCTCGTCTTTCCTTCAAATCAATACTTTTACCCGACTTCTAATGTTGCCGAGAAATGTGCGCAACAGTTTCAACATCCATTTTGTAAGTGCATTAGTCTACAAACTTACTTTCAATATCATGAGGAAATTACATAACCAGAATTCCTAAACCCAGAGATGCAACATCCCCAGTCTACCGGAACCGCTGGGGAAGCAGACTGTAGGAAGTAGACCAAAGCCGTGATTTGGGGTTTGAGAAGTCATACGATAAGTGAAAAATGATTCCTTAGTTGTACATTTTCTCGAAATTTAAAGGCAAAACCTAGATTAGAGCCAATGTCTTAAGTAGTTGAACATGTTATTACTCCAACTTCGTGAAAGTGACAAACTGACAGGTTATTATTTTAGTTAAAAAATACTTTATATCGAAGGAATGTCTTTGGTTTGACGGCCTGCACATGCGCAGTTCGGCGTGAGACGACCGTTATACACGATATTGTGTTTCTGCGCATGCGCTGAGCAAACCAACGTTGCCATGACATGTGCGTCTGTGTCTAGTTAGTATAAATGTATGTGCATATTACACTATATTACACTTTTGGAGCGGCAGGTAGCCTAGTGGTTAGAGCGTTGGACCAGTAACCTGCACTGACAAGGTAAACATCTGTTGATCTGCCCCTGAACAAGGCAGTTAACCCACTGTTCCCTGGTAGGCCATCATTGTAATAAATAATTTGTTCTTAAACTGACTTGCTTAGTTAAATAAAGGTTACTTAAAAAAAATATATATATATACATATATGCATAAATACTAAAGTATGTGGACACCCCTTCAAATTTGTGGATTCGACTATTTCAGCCACATTCGTTGCTGACAGGTGTATAAAATCGAGCACACAGCCATATAATCTCCATAGACAAACATTGTCAGTAGAATGGCCTTACTGAAAAGATCAGTGAATTTCAACGTGGCACCGTCATAGGATGCCACCTTTCCACAAAGTCAGTTCATCACATTTCTGCCCTGCTAGAGATTCCCTGATCAACTGTAAGTGCTGTTATTTTGAAGTGGAAACATCTTGGAGAAACAATGGCTCAAGCGTGAAGTGGTAGGCCACACAAACTCACAGAATGGGGCAGCCGAGTGCTGAAGCGCGCTTTCTGGAGTGATGAATCACGCTTCACCGTCTGGTAGTCTGACTGACACGTCTGGGTTTGGTGGATGCCAGGAAAACGCTGCCTGCCCCAATGTATAGTGCAAATTGTAAAGTTTGGTGGAGGAGGAATAATGGTCTGGGGCTGTTTTTCCATGGTTTGTGCCAGGCCCCTTAGTTCCAGTGAAGGGAAATCGTAACGCTACAGCATACAATGACATTCTAGATGATTCTGTGCTGGCAACTTTGTGGCAACAGTTTGGGGAAGGCCCTTTCCTGTTTCAGCATGACCATGTCCCAGTGCACAAAGCGAAGTCCATACAGAAATGGTTTGTCAAGATCGGTGTGGAAGAACTTGACTGTCCTGCACAGAGCCATGACCTCAACCCCATCGAACACATTTGGGATGAATTGGAACGCCGACTGCGAGCCAGGCCTAATCACCCAACATCAGTGCTCGACCTCACTAATGCTCTTGTGGCTGAATGGAAGCAAGTCCACGCAGCAATGTTCCAATATCTAGTGGAAAGCCTTCCAAGAATAGTGGAGGCTGTTATGGCAGCAAAGGGGGGACAAACTCCATATTAATGTCTATGATTTTGGAATGAGATGGTCGGTGAGCACGTGTCCACATACTTTTGGAAATGTACTGTATATTTGATGCTTTTTGTAAAAATCATGCCACCATTTTAGTTATTGTTATAACATACTGTAGTCTAAAACCATTTTAGTTATAGTTACAGTATAACATACTGTAGTCTAAAACCATTTTAGTTATAGTTACAGTATAACATACTCTAGTCTAAAACCTTTAACAAGTACATTTGGGAACATGACATGATGTCATATTTTCCAAATGGTTTCGTTATCAAAACTTCATGACATGACACTTACTTGGGTGACTACCTCAAGTCTCCTTTTCTGTTAAATGCGTTAAATGCTGTTAAATGCTGGAGATCCCCATTAACATAGCCTTGCCTTAGTCTATCCAGTGGACAAGCCTTCTGCCATGCCTGCACATTTTCAGAAAAAAGTACCAACACTTCAAAATTAAATATCACTTGGGATAATCTTCCACATTGTATTTTATTCAAATAACATATTGTACCTGTTTGGGGCTCCAGGTTCCCCAGACGGACCACACACCACCATCTCCTCAGACCAGGCTGAAGGACCACACCACCATCTCCTCAGACCAGGCTGAAGGACCACACCACCATCTCCTCAGACCAGGCTGAAGGACTACACACCAACATATCCTCAGACCAGGCTGAAGGACCAGACACCACCATCTCCTCAGACCAGGCTGAAGGACCACACCACCATCTCCTCAGACCAGGCTGAAGGACCACACACCACCATCTCCTCAGACCAGGCTGAAGGACCACACACCACCATCTCCTCAGACCAGGCTGAAGGACCACACACCACCATCTCCTCAGACCAGGCTGAAGGACCACACACCACCATCTCCTCAGACCAGGCATATCAGGCTGAAGGACCACACACCACCATCTCCTCAGACCAGGCTGAAGGAGCAGACACCACCATCTCCTCAGACCAGACTGAAGGACTACACACCACCATCTCCTCAGACCAGGCTGAAGGAGCAGACACCACCATCTCCTTAGACCAGGCATATCAGGCTGAAGGACCACACACCACCATCTCCTCAGACCAGGCTGAAGGACTACACACCACCATCTCCTCAGACCAGGCATATCAGGCTGAAGGACCACACACCACCATCTCCTCAGACCAGGCTGAAGGACCACACACCATCATCTCCTCAGACCAGGCTGAAGGACCAGACACCACCATCTCCTCAGACCAGGCTGAAGGACCACACACCACCATCTCCTCAGACCAGGCTGAAGGACCACACACCACCATCTCCTCAGACCAGGCTGAAGGACCAGACACCACCATCTCCTTAGACCAGGCATATCAGGCTGAAGGACCACACACCACCATCTCCTCAAACCAGGCTGAAGGACTACACACCACCATCTCCTCAGACCAGGCTGAAGGACCAGACACCACCATCTCCTCAGACCAGGCATATCAGGCTGAAGGACCACACACCACCATCTCCTCAGACCAGGCTGAAGGAGCAGACACCACCATCTCCTCAGACCAGACTGAAGGACTACACACCACCATCTCCTCAGACCAGGCTGAAGGAGCAGACACCACCTTCTCCTTAGACCAGGCATATCAGGCTGAAGGACCACACACCACCATCTCCTCAGACCAGGCTGAAGGACTACACACCACCATCTCCTCAGACCAGGCATATCAGGCTGAAGGACCACACACCACCATCTCCTCAGACCAGGCTGAAGGACCAGACACCACCATCTCCTCAGACCAGGCTGAAGGACCACACACCACCATCTCCTCAGACCAGGCTGAAGGACCACACACCACCATCTCCTCAGACCAGGCTGAAGGACCAGACACCACCATCTCCTCAGACCAGGCATATCAGGCTGAAGGACCACACACCACCATCTCCTCAAACCAGGCTGAAGGACTACACACCACCATCTCCTCAGACCAGGCTGAAGGACCAGACACCACCATCTCCTCAGACCAGGCATATCAGGCTGAAGGACCACACACCACCATCTCCTCAGACCAGGCTGAAGGACCACACACCACCATCTCCTCAGACCAGGCTGAAGGACCAGACACCACCATCTCCTTAGACCAGGCATATCAGGCTGAAGGACCACACACCACCATCTCCTCAAACCAGGCTGAAGGACTACACACCACCATCTCCTCAGACCAGGCTGAAGGACCAGACACCACCATCTCCTCAGACCAGGCTGAAGGACTACACACCACCATCTCCTCAGACCAGGCTGAAGGACCAGACATCACCATCTCCTCAGACCAGGCTGAAGGTCCAGACACCACCATCTCCTCAGACCAGGCTGAAGGACTACACACCACCATCTCCTCAGACCAGGCTGAAGGAGCAGACACCACCATCTCCTCAGACCAGGCTGAAGGACCAGACACCACCATCTCCTCAGACCAGGCTGAAGGACCAGACACCACCATCTCCTCAGACCAGGCTGAAGGAGCAGACACCACCATCTCCTCAGACCAGGCATATTTAATTTCACCTTTATTTAACCAGGTAGGCAAGTTGAGAACACGTTCTCATTTACAATTGCGACCTGGCCAAGATAAAGCAAAGCAGTTCGACACATACAACAACACATAGTTACACATGGAGTAAAACAAACATACAGTCAATAATACAGTGAAAAATAAGTCTATATACAATGTGAGCAAGTGAGGTGAGATAAGGGAGGTGAAGGCAAACAAAATATATATATAAATAAATAAAAATATAAAAAAGGCCATGGTGGCGAAGTAAATACAATATAGCAAGTAAAAACACTGGAATGGTTGGTTTGTAGTGGAAGAATGTGCAAAGTAGAGATAGAAATAATGGGGTGCAAAGGAGCAAAATAAATAAATAAATACAGTAGGTAAAGAGGTAGTTGTTTGGGCTAAATTATAGATGGGCTATGTACAGGTGCAGTAATCTATGAGCTGCTCTGACAGCTGGTGCTTGAAGCTAGTGAGGGAGATAAGTGTTTCCAGTTTCAGAGATTTTTGTAGTTCGTTCCAGTCATTGGCAGCAGAGAACTGGAAGGAGAGGCGGCCAAAGGAAGAATTGGTTTTGGGGGTGACCAGAGAGATATACCTGCTGGAGCGCGTGCTACAGGTAGGTGCTGCTATGGTGACCAGCGAGCTGAGATAAGGGGGGACTTTACCTAGCAGGGTCTTGTAGATGACCTGGAGCCAGTGGGTTTGGCGACGAGTATGAAGCGAGGGCCAGCCAACGAGAGTGTACAGGTCGCAGTGGTGGGTAGTATATGGGGCTTTGGTGACAAAACGGATGGCACTGTGATAGACTGCATCCAATTTATTGAGTAGGGTTTTGGAGGCTATTTTGTAAATGACATCACCGAAGTCGAGGATTGGTAGGATGGTCAGTTTTACAAGGGTATGTTTGGCAGCATGAGTGAAGGATGCTTTGTTGCAGAATAGGAAGCCAATTCTAGATTTAACTTTGGATTGGAGATGTTTGATGTGAGTCTGGAAGGAGAGTTTACAGTCTAACCAGACACCTAGGTATTTGTAGTTGTCCACATATTCTAAGTCAGAGCCGTCCAAAGTAGTGATGTTGGACAGGCGGGCAGGTGCAGGCAGCGATCGGTTGAAGAGCATGCATTTAGTTTTACTTGTATTTAAGAGCAATTGGAGGCCACGGAAGGAGAGTTGTATGGCATTGAAGCTCGCCTGGAGGGTTGTTAACACAGTGTCAAAAGAAGGGCCAGAAGTATACAGAATAGTGTCGTCTGCGTAGAGGTGGATCAGAGACTCACCAGCAGCAAGAGCGACATCATTGATGTATACAGAGAAGAGAGTCGGTCCAAGAATTGAACCCTGTGGCACCCCCATAGAGACTGCCAGAGGCCCGGACAACAGACCCTCCGATTTGACACACTGAACTCGATCAGAGAAGTAGTTGGTGAACCAGGCGAGGCAATCATTAGAGAAACCAAGGCTGTCGAGTCTGCCGATGAGGATGTGGTGATTGACAGAGTCAAAAGCCTTGGCCAGGTCAATGAATACGGCTGCACAGTATTGTTTCTTATCGATGGCGGTTAAGATATCGTTTATGACCTTGAGCGTGGCTGAGGTGCACCCATGACCAGCTCTGAAACCAGATTGCATAGCGGAGAAGGTATGGTGGGATTCGAAATGGTCGGTAATCTGTTTGTTGACTTGGCTTTCGAAGACTTTAGAAAGGCAGGGTAGGATAGATATAGGTCTGTAGCTGTTTGGGTCAAGAGTGTCCCCCCCTGTGAAGAGTGGGATGACCGCAGCTGCTTTCCAATCTTTGGGAATCTCAGACGACACGAAAGAGAGGTTGAAAAGGCTAGTAATAGGGGTGGCAACAATTTCAGCAGATAGTTTTAGAAAGAAAGGGTCCAGATTATCTAGCCTGGCTGATTTGTAAGGGTCCAGATTTTGCAGCTCTTTCAGAACATCAGCTGACTGTATTTGGGAGAAAGAGAAATTGGGAAGGCTTGGGCGAGTAGCTGAGGGGAGGGCAGTGCTGTTGACCGGGGTAGGGGTAGCCAGGTGGAAAGCATGGCCAGCCGTAGAAAAATGCTTATTGAAATTCTCAATTATAGTGGATTTGTCGGTGGTGACAGTGTTTCCTATCTTCAGTGCAGTTGGAAGCTGGGAGGAGGTGTTCTTATTCTCCATGGACTTTACAGTGTCCCAGAACTTTTTTGAGTTTGTGTTGCAGGAAGCAAATTTCTGCTTGAAAAAGCTAGCCTTGGCTTTTCTAACTGCCTGTGTATATTGGTTTCTAGCTTCCCTGAAAAGTTGCATATCACGGGGGCTGTTCGATGCTAATGCAGAATGCCATAGGATGTTTTTGTGTTGTTTAAGGGCAGTCAGGTCTGGAGAGAACCAAGGGCTATATCTGTTCCTGTTTCTAAATTTCTTGAATGGGGCATGCTTATTTAAGATGGTGAGGAAGTGTCACGCCCTGGCCTTAGTATTCTTTGTTTTCTTAATTATTTTGGTTAGGTCAGGGTGTGACATGGGGAATGTATGTGGTTTTTGTAGTGTCTAGGGTGGTTGTAAGGTTTAGGGGGTTTATTAGAGTAGTTGGGTTTATGTTTAGTATAGTAGTCTAGCTGTGTCTATGGTTGAGTGTAGGTATCTAGGAAAGTCTATGGTTGCCTGAATTGGGTCTCAATTAGAGACAGCTGGTTATTGTTGTCTCTGATTGGGAGCCATATTTAAGGCAACCATAGGCTTTAGCTGTTTGTGGGGAATTGTCTATGTTGAACGTTTGTAGCCTGTGTGTGTGCACTACGTTTATAGCTTCACGGTCGTTTGTTGTTTTTGTATAGTTTGTAATAGTGTTTCGTTTCATGTTCATCTTCGTAGTAAAATAAAAGAAGATGGCTTATTTTCCACATGCTGCGTTTTGGTCCGTCTCTCCTCCACACGATCGTGACAGAATTCCCCACCAACATCGGATCAAGCAGCGTGTGCAACAACAACAGGACCCACCTACACAGGACTATTGGAATTGGGAGGAAATTCTGGACCGCGAAGTACCAGGAGAATATAACCGCCCCAAAGCTGAGCTGGAGGCAGCGAAAGCAGAGAGGCGGAGATATGAGGAGGCAGCAAGGAAACAAGGCTGGAAGCCCGTAAGTCAAACCCAAGAATTTCTTGGGGGGGGGCTCTCGGGTAGTTTAGTTGGGTCAGTCGGGAGACGTGAGCCAACTCCTCCTGCTTACCGTAAGGAGCCGGTGAGGGCGGATTTGGAGGAGAGTGACGCAGAGACAGTAAAGGAGTTAATGGAGAAATTGGAGGAGAGAGTTATGAGGGATGTATTGGTTTGGTGCATGAGGCACGGCATCCGTCCGAATGAACGTGTTGGTGATTTAATGTCACCGGGAACAGCTCTCCATACTCGTCCTGAGGTGCGTGCTAGCCGTCTGGTTAAGACAGTGCCTACAGCACGCACAAAGCCTCCTGTGCGTCTCCAGAGTCCTGTGCGTCCTGTTACTGCTCCTCGCACTAGCCCTGTGGTGTGTGTTCCCAGCCCAGTGCCTCCAGTCCCGGCACCACGCACCAAGCCTCCTGTGCGTCTCCAGAGCCCTGTACGCACTGATCCTTCTCCCCGCACTCGTCCTGAGGTGCGTGCCCTCAGCCCGGTACCACCAGTTCTGGTACCACGCACCAGTCCTATAGTGCGCCTTGAGAACTCAGTGTGCCCTGTTGTTGTTCCCCGCACTAGCCTGAAGGTGCGTGTCCTTAGCCCGGTACCTCCAGTTCCAGCACCACGCACCAGGCCTACAGTGCGTCTCAGCCGGCCAGAGTCTGCCGTCTGCCCAACGGTGCCTGAACTGCCCGTCTGCCAAGCGGCGCCTGAACTGCCCGTCTGCCAAGCGGCGCCTGAACTGCCCGTCTGCCAAGCGGCGCCTGAACTGCCCGTCTGCCCAACGGCGCCTGAACTGCCCGTCTGCCCAACGCCGTCTGAACTGTCCGTCTGCCAAGCGCCGCATGAACTGCCCGTCTGTATTGAGCCTTCAAAGCCGCCCGTCTGCCATGAGCCTGCAAAGCCGCCCGTCTGCCATGAGCCTACAGAGCCGTCCGCCAGACAGGAGCCGCTAGAGCCTTCCGCCAGACAGGAGCCGCTAGAGCCTTCCGCCAGAACGGATCAGCCAGAGCCTTCCGCCAGACCGGATCAGCCAGAGCCTTCCGCCAGACCGGATCAGCCAGAGCCTTCCGCCAGACCGGATCAGCCAGAGCCTTCCGCCAGACCGGATCAGCCAGAGCCTTCCACCAGCCATGACCAGCCAGAGCCGTCAGCGAGCCATGACCAGCCAGAGCCGTCAGCGAGCCATGACCAGCCAGAGCCGTCAGCGAGCCATGACCAGCCAGAGCCGTCAGCGAGCCATGACCAGCCAGAACCGTCAGCGAGCAAGCGCCGCATGAACTGCCCGTCTGTATTGAGCCTTCAAAGCCGCCCGTCTGCCATGAGCCTGCAAAGCCGCCCGTCTGCCATGAGCCTACAGAGCCGTCCGCCAGACAGGAGCCGCTAGAGCCGTCCGCCAGACAGGAGCCGCTAGAGCCTTCCGCCAGACCGGATCAGCCAGAGCCTTCCGCCAGACCGGATCAGCCAGAGCCTTCCGCCAGACCGGATCAGCCAGAGCCTTCCGCCAGACCGGATCAGCCAGAGCCTTCCGCCAGACCGGATCAGCCAGAGCCTTCCGCCAGACCGGATCAGCCAGAGCCTTCCGCCAGACCGGATCAGCCAGAGCCTTCCGCCAGACCGGATCAGCCAGAGCCTTCCGCCAGACCGGATCAGCCAGAGCCTTCCGCCAGACCGGATCAGCCAGAGCCTTCCGCCAGAACGGATCAGCCAGAGCCTTCCGCCAGAACGGATCAGCCAGAGCCTTCCGCCAGCCATGACCAGCCAGAGCCGTCAGCGAGCCATGACCAGCCAGAGCCGTCAGCGAGCCATGACCAGCCAGAGCCGTCAGCGAGCCATGACCAGCCAGAACCGTCAGCGAGCCATGACCAGCCAGAGCCGTCAGCGAGACATGACCAGCCAGAGCCGCCAACCAGACAGGATCTGCCAGAGCCGCCAACCAGACAGGATCTGCCAGAGCCGCCAACCAGACAGGATCTGCCAGAGCCGCCAACCAGACAGGATCTGCCAGAGCCGCCAGCCAGCCATGAGCGTCCAGAGCCGTCAGCCAGCCATGAGCAGCCAGATCCGTCAGCCAGCCATGAGCCGTCCAGCCAGGATCCGCCAGAGCCGTCCAGCCAGGATCCGCCAGAGCCGTCATCCAGACAGGATCCGTCCCTCAGTCCGGAGCTGCCGTCCCTCAGTCCGGAGCTGCCCCTTATCCTGGTGCTGCCCCTTATCCTGGTGCTGCCCCTTATCCTGGTGCTGCCCCTTATCCTGGTGCTGCCCCTTAGTCCGGTGCTGCCCCTTAGTCCGGTGCTGCCCCTTAGTCCGGTGCTGCCCCTTAGTACGGTGCTGTTATCAAGAGATAACAGTTGTTGTTACAAAATATGCAACTAAATATTTCAAATCAAATAATAACATTGAAAGCAAAAAACACTAAATGCAAACCTTTACCTTTAAGTCCAGGTAAGTTGTTTATAGTCCATGTCCCAGTGACAAGCTGCCATTTCACTGACAAACCAAGAGACCAAAAGTCATGTTAATTAGATATAATCATATAAAAAGTATAACCTGTATAAAGAACTCAATGTCCAACACAGATGGGGGCATGGTGGCAGGTAGTGGTTAGAGCGTTGGGCCAGTAACTGACAGGTTGCTAGATTGAATCCCAAAGCTGACAAGGTAAAAATCTGTTGTTATGCCCCTGAACAAGGCAGTTAACCCACTGTTCCTAGGCCATCATTGTAAATAATAATGATGTGATTCTGTGATTCTGCAGAGAGCAGACATCATCTGTAAGAAACATGCAGAGAACACTATAAACAAGGGCAATGTCACATGACCAGAAACAACAAAAAAGATAGATAAGATCCTGCAACCGTGGAGAGGTAAATACCTGTCTATTTATGGAAAACTGCCCTGATGAACTCCTTAGTCTTCTCTCACTTTATGATGCTGCTGCCCCTGATGATTCGTTTTTCAAATCCAATAAGCAACAAATATTTTATTTATCTGGGACGCTAAACCAGAC
This sequence comes from Salvelinus alpinus, assembly GCF_045679555.1. Taxonomy (NCBI): domain Eukaryota; kingdom Metazoa; phylum Chordata; class Actinopteri; order Salmoniformes; family Salmonidae; genus Salvelinus; species Salvelinus alpinus. The sequence goes on along the minus strand of NC_092121.1, from coordinate 938,590 downwards.
CAAATAAAGCGTGACTGTTACGAATCCCATTGGCTCTACAGGAGGATGGCAACGAGACCCGTAACATAACTCATGCACATTATAACAGTGACTATCTATATAATCCCATTGGCTCTACAGGGGGATGGCAACGAGACCGTAACATAACTCATGCACATTATAACAGTGACTATCTATATAATGAATATGAATTGGGTGGGTTGAGATTATTAAATATAAAAGAACTAAACCTCTCTCTAAAAGCTTCACTTATTCAACAGTTTTACTTGAACCCTAAATGGTTCTCCAGGAGATTACTAAGAAAAACTCATCCTTTGTTTAAAAATGGCCATTTTCGATTAAATGAATATTATACTTTTTTCAAAGTATCTCTCTTTTTCGAACAAGCATTGCAGAGCAGAGCTACAACTTCAATTTCATCCCCCTGAAAATATAAAACTAATATTATGGCTGAACTCAAATGTGCATGTTTGATAAAATACCTGTATTTATGGGAAAGATGTTTGAAAAGGGTATTTTGTTCTTAAATTATATTGTAAATTGTAATGGTAGAGTTATGTTCTTCATGGAGTTATCAGAATTGTATGGGAAGGTCTGTTCAATCCAAGAGTACAACCAATTGATTACAGCATTACCCCAAAAATGGAGGAGGTATTGAACTGGTCTGTCTGCCAAATATAAAGGATCAAAACTGGCAGAGGAATAACAATGTCATAAATAGGAAAGTATACTAGTATAATTTGAGAACCAGGATGTTGACAACTGTGCCATACAGATTGCAAAATAGTTGGGAAGAGATGTTTTATGTACCGATTCCATGGTAAAGGGTGTATGAGTTAATATATTAAACAACGCAAAAATCAAAACTTCGTGCTTTTAGGCTAAAATTATTATATAGAATTCTTGCCAACAACAAAATGTTGAATACTTGGGGCATAAAATCATCGAAGCTCTGCAGATTTTGTTGTGAGGATACAGAATCAATAGACCATTTATTTTGGTATTGCCCTCAGGTAGCCTGTTTCTGGTCTCAGGTTCAGGAATGGCTGAAAATGCATAGCATTGATCTAAAATTGACCCTAGAAATAGTACTGTTGGGAGATCTGGAGAAACCGGGTCAGTCAATTACTAATATACTAATAGTCTTAGTAAAAGTATTTATCTTCAACACGCAATCTGTAGATTCTATTCGATTAAAATAATTGACCACTTAACTTCGGTGTCTCAACACTGTAACAAACTCCATCGTTATTCCCCAAGATCACCTCAGCCAACTCTGCGTGTAACTGGACAATATGCTTGGCGCCACACCGTACGTGGACACGGACAGTTCTGTACGGGGACACGGACAGTTCTGTACGGGGACGTGGACAGTTCTGTACGTGGACGCGGACAGTTCCAGAACGCGGACATGAGCAGTGCAACACAATCAACTAAACCCAGTCTTTACAGTGGGTTACATTAGTAATATTCATGTTTTATTATTATGTTAAACAAACATTCTACGTTTTTTATAACAATATGTTGAGATCTGGGCCCATATCCACAAAGCGTCTCAGAGTAGAAAACTGGTCGTATAAGTGCTGAGAATAAAGACATTTACACTCATGAGTATAAATTAAAGCTATGCATGAAGTCTCTAGTCCCTCCTAGTCGGCAGATATTTAGGACACATCATCTTACCTCTTAGCTTTGGTGTCATGTCCCCCAGAGAGATCCATTTTAGAGACAGGGACCCCCTCCTCTCTCTCCCCAGAGAGACTCATTTTAGAGCACTGTCCCCTAAACAGAGATCCAAGATGTTGGTTGTGGTTAACACAGTGACAACTAATTATTGATTGTCAAATGTTCTCATTTATTCATTATCTCTTAGAAAAAAAAACATTTACTAAAAGACATATCACGTGGTGATGGGAAACCGAGGATTTCTGAACTTTTTGGGGATTTCACCAAATTGTACCGAAAATGCCATTGAAGGATTTGAGTACTAATTAACAACATGTAGTTAGAATGTGGGGTTCTCTTTTAGCCTCCAGGTTCACTGTTTTCAGAATCTATGCATCTGTGGTATTATTTAGAATACCAAAGACAGAATATTATCGTATGCTACACTAAATAACACACATTATTTAAACAACAATTTAAACAACAATGGGTCAGAAAAGCATGAGATCAAACAAAGCTTTGGACGTCATTGATCAGGTGGTAATGTTACTTAGAAACTATCCATGGCTGCGTTTCAAACACTTAAAGACACCCTCTCCCCTCAGCCCTCAAATTAGGTGGACACTTCTGATGACGTAACATGACATATGATGAGTTACACGTGCAGGGCAAATGAATACATTTTAAATGGACCGCCCATGCCCAGAAATGTGTCACTCGTTTGTCCCACGGTTGTGTTTTCAGTCGTCATAGTGACCATTCTCTCTGCGTGGTGCATGGGAAATGCATGTTACATCTTCAGCTGTTGTAGGAAAGATACACTTAAAACACTTGTAAACCTAAATTCCATCGCTATCGAGGAAACCAGGCACCAGAGTGACTTACACTACAATACAGCATTTGTATTGTATTTCAGCTTTTAAAATGGTTCTATACATAGTTTGGAATTTCCACTTTAAAAATGTCAAACTTGATTTGCCCTAAAAAAAACGTTTAATTAATTATGTCACGGCCCCTCTGCATTGCAGGGGCGGTTTCTCCTGCAGGCAGAGGAGGGTCGTTAGTGATTGGTGCCACCTGGGCTGAGGGTATTTAAACTGCTTCACTAATCACTTTTCTCTCTCTCTCTGCTCCTCCAGGTATGATCCTGTTTTGTTTGACAACCAGTGTCAAGAGGCATTTGATGCAGTTAAGGCTCTTTTGTGTTTGGCACCTGTGTTGGCAGCACCAAATTTTGGGAAACCTTTCAAATTGCAGGTAGACGCCAGTCAAATCGGTGCTGGGGCTGTGCTTCTCCAGGAGAATGATGACAATGTTGAGTGTCCAGTCAGTTTCTTCTACCGGAAATGTAATAAGTATCAGAAAAACTATTCTGTAATTGAAAAGGAGGCTTTAGGTCTCATTTGGGCTTTACAGCACTTCGAGGTCTCTATTGGTTCTGGTTTGACCCTTTGAACTGTGTTCACTGACCACAACCCACTTATTTTTCAGAGGTCCCTGCAAAATCCCAACCAGCGCCTGATGCGTTGGGCTTTGTTCTTTCAACCATTCAACCTTGATATTAGACACATTAGTGGTAAGGATAATATCATTGCTGATGCTCTGTCCCGTGCTCCTTTAACCTAGTTTGTATCTTTTCTCTGCTGACCCCTACGGGCTGTCTGCACCTCTTTCCTCTTAAATTGCTCCCCAGGTACCAGGGCTGCCGAGTTTGAGGGGCGGACAGTCAGCTGGGGGACACGGGGCTACTTCTAGGAGCCGGGACTGGTATCCTTTTTTTGGGGGGGGGAGAATTTGGATTGTTTTGAATATGTTGGAGAAATTTGGGTTCAGGGTGGGACCCTCCTTTTAAGGATGGGGGTGTCACGGCCCCTCTGCATTGCAGGGGCGGTTCCTCCTGCAGGCAGAGGAGGGTCGTTAGTGAATGGACCCACCTGGGCTCAGGGTATTTAAACTGCTTCACTAATCACTTTTCTCTCTCTCTCTCTCTGCTCCTCCAGGTATGATCCTATTTTGTTTGTTCGTTTGTAGTTTTGCATAGTTTTCACTCAGTCATATTCACACACACAGATTCACACATCCCTGCACTTTACATACACCCTACATTATGATACTTTCACACCTCATTCCTTTTTCTTTGTTTAGAAAAGTTAATCGTTTTTGGTTTATAATAAAGAACCTTTTTAATTGGCCTATACCTGTTGTTCGTGTCCTCTCATTTTTGTCACAGGCTATGAGCCGGCCTGTGACAATTATAATCCACATAATAATTCATATTTCCTGTTGCTGCAGGATTCTTTTCTTGCTGTGAGAAACTGAGTCAAATTAATTAATTTATGGCATCTGTAAGTGCGTTCATCTTTAGATATCTAGGTGAGACAACCACATATCACAGTCAAATATGCAGGATACCAACATTCCATTCCTGATAAACAATGGATATATAGATATCTAGGTGAGACAACCACATATCACAGTCAAATATACAGGATACCAACAATCCATTCCTGATAAACAATGGATATATTGAGTTTTGCTAAGAAATAACAGTTTTATACACATCTCAAATCTATTAATAAAAAATCTGATAACATTAATATTGAAGGTGTACACACATAAGCAATCTGATGAAAAAACAAATGTGATTTTTGGAAATAAACATAATAATTATTCAACAAAATTGTCATCTCACCTCTTAGTTTTAGAGTCATGTTCCCCAGAGAGACTCGTCTTAGAGGCAGGGCCCCCCTCCTCTCTCTCCACAGAGAGACTCATTTTAGAGGCAGGTCCCCCCTCTCTCTCCCCAGAGAGACTCATTTGAGCACTGACCCCTAAACAGAGATCAAGCATGTTGGTTGTGGTTAACACAGTGACCCCTAAACAGAGATCCAACATGTTGGTTGTGGTTAACACAGTGACAACTAAACAGAGATCCAACATGTTGGTTGTGGTTAAGACAGTGACCCCTAAACAGAGATCCAACATGTTGGTTGTGGTTAACACAGTGACAACTAATTCTTGAATGTCAATTGTTCTTATTTATTCATTATCTCTTAGAAATAAAACATTTACTAACAGACACATCCAAACAGTCGGGTGATTTAATGCATCACATGAACATGTAGTTGTGACTGATATTTGTCGCCTCATCTCCATGTTTAGTGTCAATAACAATAACAGTAATAATAACACTGTTTGTTTGTTATATTTGTCACTGTTTGTTAAGGCAGGGGTTCCCAAACGTGCTTTGTGACCCACCAACTGAGGTGTTTTTTGAGTTGGGATGAACGGTGAACAATTTTGTTGTTGTTGTTGACATAATCCTGGCTAATCCTGTTTTCTTATGCTCAAACATTATAACACAATCAGTGGGGGCCTAATTGTCTAGCTTTTATTTAGTTAATTGAACATTTTCCATTATCTTTTATACATACTTTCTATTTAGTTTTAGTCGTTTAATTTTATACAGATTTTTTGGGGGGCAATGTCATCCCCCGACCCACCTGGACCCCTGCCGCGATCCACAAGTGGTCCTGACAGAGTTCACATAGACTACCAGTAGCAGGACTCATCACCTTCAAATCAGTTTCATTCTAAATAACTGAGCATGTAGCGATATTTCCTAAACATTTCCTACAGGGACCATCAGGTCGTTCATCAATATAAAGGATATTTAAAAACATTTCCTACAGAGACCATCAGGTTGTTCATCAATATAAAGGATATTTAAAAACATTTCCTACGGAGACCATCAGGTCGTTCATCAATATAAAGGATATTTAAAAACATTTCCTACAGAGACCATCAGGTCGTTCATCAATATAAAGGATATTTAAAAACGTTTCCTACAGAGACCATGATGTCGTTCAGCAACAATAAGGATATTTAAAAACATTTCCTACAGAGACCATCAGGTCGTTCATCAATATAAAGGATATTTAAAAACATTTCCTACGGAGACCATCAGGTTGTTCATCAATATAAAGGATATTTAAAAACATTTCCTACGGAGACCATCAGGTTGTTCATCAATATAAAGGATATTTAAAAACATTTCCTACAGAGACCATCAGGTTGTTCATCAATTTAAAGGATATTTAAAAATATTTCCTACGTAGACCATCAGGTTGTTCATCAATATAAAGGATATTTAAAAACATTTCCTACAGAGACCATCAGGTTGTTCATCAATATAAAGGATATTTAAAAATGTTTCCTACGGAGACCATCAGGTTGTTCATCAATATAAAGGATATTTAAAAACATTTCCTACAGAAACAATCAGGTCGTTCAGCAATATAAAGGATATTTAAAAACATTTCCTACGGAGACCATCACGTTGTTCATCAATATAAAGGATATTTAAAAACATTTCCTACAGAGACCATCAGGTTGTTCAGCAATATAAAGGATATTTAAATACATTTCCTACGGAGACCATCAGGTTGTTCATCAATATAAAGGATATTTAAAAACATTTCCTACAGAAACCATCTGGTCGTTCAGCAATATAAAGGATATTTAAAAACATTTCCTACGGAGACCATCAGGTTCTTCAGCAATATAAAGGATATTTAAAAACATTTCCTACGGAGACCATCACGTTGTTCATCAATATAAAGGATATTTAAAAATATTTCCTACGGAGACCATCAGGTTGTTCATCAATATAAAGGATATTTAAAAACATTTCCTACAGAGACCATCAGGTTGTTCATCAATATAAAGGATATTTAAAAATATTTCCTACGGAGACCATCAGGTTGTTCATCAATATAAAGGATATTTAAAAACATTTCCTACAGAAACCATCAGGTCGTTCAGCAATATAAAGGATATTTAAAAACATTTCCTACGGAGACCATCACGTTGTTCATCAATATAAAGGATATTTAAAAACATTTCCTACAGAAACCATCAGGTCATTCAGCAATATAAAGGATATTTAAAAACATTTCCTACGGAGACCATCACGTTGTTCATCAATATAAAGGATATTTAAATACATTTCCTACGGAGACCATCAGGTTGTTCATCAATATAAAGGATATTTAAAAACATTTCCTACAGAAACCATCAGGTTGTTCAGCAATATAAAGGATATTTAAAAACATTTCCTACGGAGACCATCACGTTGTTCATCAATATAAAGGATATTTAAAAACATTTCCTACAGAGACCATCAGGTTGTTCAGCAATATAAAGGATATTTAAAAACATTTCCTACAGAGACCATCAGGTTGTTCATCAATATAAAGGATATTTAAATACATTTCCTACAGAGACCATCAGGTTGTTTATCAATATAAAGGATATTTAAAAACATTTCCTAAAGAGAGCATCAGGTTGTTCATCAGTATAAAGGATCATATCTCCAGCCTACTCTGTCTATTGAATGTCTGACGAACTAACTTCATAATAATTAGCCTAGACTTACCAGAGTCTGCCAGTCTTTCCTTCAAATTAACACATTTATCTTCTAATTGTACAGAGAAATCTGTGCCACAGTTTCTACAGCCATTGTGTAACTGCGTAGGCTACAAACTTATTTACAATTTCATATGAGGAAATACCATATTTTCTGACGCTATTGCAGAGGAAGTAGTCTATATTACAAACTTCAAAAACCTTTTTATATTAATCTCAAATACACTACAAGTTTTAAATTCTCTACATTGCAGGAAAGTTCTCATGCAAAAGGTTATACATTCAGATCCTGTACAGAGATTGTCTTTGGTTTTGGGAAGGCTGAAAGATAACATTGAATTCCCCCCAAGTATTGCAAACAGGAAGTTAACTTAGTCACAAGTTTGTGCCAACTACAGTAGTGTTGCAAAATCCTTACCACCCCACTCTTCCTCATCAGTCTCAAGAACAGAACCTGTGGTTTAATGTAGATCCATGTCAATACGACAGAAACAACATGTGGTGTTCTCAACTTCCCTTTTAACAGAACGGAGAAATTTCTGAGGAAAGGCTGGTGGGAAGAGTTATAGGAAGACGGGTTCATTTTTATGGCTGAAATTGAATAAATAAGTTTGATCCCGTTCCATTTATTCCATTCCAGTCTTTACACTGAGCCTGTCCTCCTATAGCTCCTCCACCAGCCTCCTCTGGTGTGTATGTGAAAGTATTCAGGTGTTCATGTTGCTGTGGAGGAAAAATTATATTAAAAAATTACCTTTAAATGTCCAATTCAGCCGTAAAAACGTAATTAAATAAAATGTGAAAATGGTGCATTTCTAAGTTTTGTAGAAAAAAGTATAAAGTTACAAAGTTCTACCCGATGACATCTTCAAAAGTTTAAACATTTTAAAAGCAGTGGTTTTCAAACACAATTAGATTGTCAGTGGTGTTGGGAGCAATAAAATACCCTCCATGGGGCTAGAAACCTAGTGCAGGTTTTGAAAATCACAGTTTTTTACTTTTATGTCACAGAGAACAATTTTTAAAGACATTTCTTCTTATCTATTTAACTACAGATCATAGAAACGTCCTGTTTTCACAAGTATAGATTCTATTTTGGTTCTGGAGAGGATGAATACGAGGTTGAAAGTGGAGGAATTACCTTTTAACACTAGAATCAGTCCTGCCCCCTGACTTTTAACCCTAGAATCAGTACTGCTCCCTGACTTTTAAGACTAGAATCAGTCCTGCCCCCTGACTTTTAACCCTAGAATCAGTCCTGCTCCCTGACATTTAACCCTAGAATCAGTCCTGCTCCCTAACTTTTAACCCTAGAATCAGTCCTGCCCCCTGACTTTTAACACTAGAATCAGTCCTGCTCCCTGACTTTTAACCCTAGAATTAGTCCTGCTCCCTGACTTTTAACACTAGAATCAGTCCTGCTCCCTGACAATCAGTCCTGCTCGCTGACTTTTAACACTAGAATCAGTCCTGCTCCCTGACAATCAGTCCTGCTCCCTGACTTTTAACACTAGAATCAGTCCTGCTCCCTGATTTTTAACACTAGAATCAGTCCTTCTCCCTGACTTTTAACACTAGAATCAGTCCTGCTCCCTGACTTTTAACCCTAAAATCAGTCCTGTTCCCTGACTTTTAACCCACCAAGACAATGTTACCTATTAACTATAACCCACCAAGACAATGTTACCTATTAACTATAACCCACCAAGACAATGTTACCTATTAACTATAACCCACCAAGACAATGTTACCTATTAACTATAACCCACCAAGACAATGTTACCTATTAACTATAACCCACCATGAAAATGTTACCTATTAACTCTAACCCACCAAGACAATGTTACCTATTAACTATAACCCACCAAGACAATGTTACCTATTAACTATAACACACCAATACAATATTACCTATTAACTATAACCCACCAAGACAATGTTACCTATTAACTATAACCCACCAAGACAATGTTACCTATTAACTATAACACACCAATACAATCTTACCTATTAACTATAACCCACCAAGACAATGTTACCTATTAACTATAACCCACCAAGACAATTTTACCTATTAACTATAACCCACCAAGATAATGTTACCTATTAACTATAACCCACCAAGACAATGTTACCTATTAACTATAACCTACCAAGACAATGTTACCTATTAACTACTATAACCCACCAAGACAATGTTACCTATTAACTATAACCCACCAAGACAATGTTACCTATTAACTATAACCCACCAAGACAATGTTACCTATTAACTATAACCCACCAAGACAATGTTACCTATTAACTATAACCCACCAAGATAATGTTACCTATTAACTATAACCCACCAAGACAATGTTACCTATTAACTATAACCCACCATGACAATGTTACCTATTAACTATAACCCACCAAGACAATGTTACCTATTAACTATAACCCACCAAGACAATTTTACCTATTAACTATAACCCACCAAGATAATGTTACCTATTAACTATAACCCACCAAGACAATGTTACCTATTAACTATAACCTACCAAGACAATGTTACCTATTAACTACTATAACCCACCAAGACAATGTTACCTATTAACTATAACCCAACAAGACAATGTTACCTATTAACTATAACCCACCAAGACAATGTTACCTATTAACTATAACCCACCAAGACAATGTTACCTATTAACTATAACCCACCAAGACAATGTTACCTATTAACTATAACCCACCAAGACAATGTTACCTTTTAACTATAACCCACCAAGACAATGTTACCTATTAACCATAACCCACCAAGACAATGTTACCTATTAACTATAACCCACCAAGACAATGTTACCTATTAACTATAACCCACCAAGACAATGTTACCTATTAACTATAACACACCAAGACAATGTTACCTATTAACTATAACCCACCAAGACAATGTTACCTATTAACTATAACCCACCAAGACAATGTTACCTATTAACTATAACCCACCAAGACAATGTTACCTATTAACTATAACCCACCAAGACAATGTTACCTATTAACTATAACCCACCAAGACAATGTTACCTATTAACTATAACCCACCAAGATAATGTTACCTATTAACTATAACCCACCAAGACAATGTTACCTATTAACTATAACCCACCAAGACAATGTTACCTATTAACTATAACCCAACAAGACAATGTTACCTATTAACTATAACCCACCAAGACAATGTTACCTATTAACTATAACCCAACAAGACAATCTTACCTATTAACTATAACCCACCATGACAATGTTACCTATTAACTATAACCCACCAAGACAATGTTACCTATTAACTACTATAACCCACCAAGACAATGTTACCTATTAACTATAACCCATCAAGACAATGTTACCTATTAACTATAACCCACCAAGACAATGTTACCTATTAACTATAACCCACCAAGACAATGTTACCTATTAACTATAACCCACCAAGACAATGTTACCTATTAACTATAACCCACCAAGACAATGTTACCTATTAACTACTATTACCCACCAAGACAATGTTACCCATTAACTATAACCCATCAAGAATGTTTGATTTGTTTGATCTTAGCTGGCTACATAGCCGTCTTTGTATCCAAGATAATTGTGTAGTCTAGAGTAATTGTCGAGGTTACCTAGCCAGTTGAGGTTACCTAGCCAGCTACACTTTCAAACAAAGTCAACAACGCAGCCACTGCTAGCTAGCCTATTTCACCAGCCAGCAGTACTATATCATTTTAGTCAATAAGATTTTTTGCAACGTAAGCTTAACTTTCTGAACATTCGAGACGTGTAGTCCACTTGTCATTCCAATCTCCTTTGCATTAGCGTAGCCTCTTCTGTAGCCTGTCAACTATGTGTCTGTCTATCCCTGTTCTCTCCTCTCTGCACAGACCATACAAACGCTTCACACCGCGTGGCCGCTGCTACTCTAACCTGGTGGTCCCAGCGCGCACGACCCACGTGGAGTTCCAGGTCTCAGGCAGCCTCTGGAACTGCCGATCTGCGGCCAACAAGGCAGAGTTCATCTCAGCCTATGCTTCCCTCCAGTCCCTCGACTTCTTGGCACTGACGGAAACATGGATTACCACTGATAACACTGCTACTCCTACTGCTCTCTCCTCGTCTGCCCACGTGTTCTCGCACACCCCGAGAGCTTCTGGTCAGCGGGGTGGTGGCACTGGGATCCTCATCTCTCCCAAGTGGACATTCTCTCTTTCTCCCCTGACCCATCTGTCTATCGCCTCCTTTGAATTCCATGCTGTCACAGTTACCAGCCCTTTCAAGCTTAACATCCTTATCATTTATCGCCCTCCAGGTTCCCTTGGAGAGTTCATCAATGAGCTTGACGCCCTGATAAGTTCCTTTCCTGAGGATGGCTCACCTCTCACAGTTCTGGGTGACTTTAACCTCCCCACGTCTACCTTTGACTCATTCCTCTCTGCCTCCTTCTTTCCACTCCTCTCCTCTTTTGACCTCACCCTCTCACCTTCCCCCCCTACTCACAAGGCAGGCAATACGCTTGACCTCATCTTTACTAGATGCTGTTCTTCCACTAATCTCATTGCAACTCCCCTCCAAGTCTCCGACCACTACCTTGTATCCTTTTCCCTCTCGCTCTCATCCAACACTTCCCACACTGCCCCTACTCGGATGGTATCGCGCCGTCCCAACCTTCGCTCTCTCTCCCCCGCTACTCTCTCCTCTTCCATCCTATCATCTCTTCCCTCTGCTCAAACCTTCTCCAACCTATCTCCTGATTCTGCCTCCTCAACCCTCCTCTCCTCCCTTTCTGCATCCTTTGACTCTCTATGTCCCCTATCCTCCAGGCCGGCTCGGTCCTCCCCTCCTGCTCCGTGGCTCGACGACTCATTGCGAGCTCACAGAACAGGGCTCCGGGCAGCCGAGCGGAAATGGAGGAAAACTCGCCTCCCTGCGGACCTGGCATCCTTTCACTCCCTCCTCTCTACATTCTCCTCTTCTGTCTCTGCTGCTAAAGCCAATTTCTACCACTCTAAATTCCAAGCATCTGCCTCTAACCCTAGGAAGCTCTTTGCCACCTTCTCCTCCCTCCTGAATCCTCCTCCCCCTCCTCCCCCCTCCTCCCTCTCTGCTGATGACTTCGTCAACCATTTTGAAAAGAAGGTCGACGACATCCAATCCTCGTTTGCTAAGTCAAACGACACCGCTGGTTCTGCTCACACTGCCCTACCCTGTGCTTTGACCTCTTTCTCCCCTCTCTCTCCAGATGAAATCTCGCGTCTTGTGACGGCCGGCCGCCCAACAACCTGCCCGCTTGACCCTATCCCCTCCTCTCTTCTCCAGACCATTTCCGGAGACCTTCTCCCTTACCTCACCTCGCTCATCAACTCATCCTTGACCGCTGGCTTCGTCCCTTCCGTCTTCAAGAGAGCGAGAGTTGCACCCCTTCTGAAAAAACCTACACTCGATCCCTCCGATGTCAACAACTACAGACCAGTATCCCTTCTTTGTTTTCTCTCCAAAACTCTTGAACGTGCCGTCCTTGGCCAGCTCTCCTGCTATCTCTCTCAGAATGACCTTCTTGATCCAAATCAGTCAGGTTTCAAGACTAGTCATTCAACTGAGACTGCTCTTCTCTGTGTCACGGAGGCGCTCCGCACTGCTAAAGCTAACTCTCTCTCCTCTGCTCTCATCCTTCTAGACCTATCGGCTGCCTTTGATACTGTGAACCATCAGATCCTCCTCTCCACCCTCTCCGAGCTGGGCATCTCCGGCGCGGCCCACGCTTGGATTGCGTCCTACCTGACAGGTCGCTCCTACCAGGTGGCGTGGCGAGAATCTGTCTCCGCACCACGTGCTCTCACCACTGGTGTCCCCCAGGGCTCTGTTCTAGGCCCTCTCCTATTCTCGCTATACACCAAGTCACTTGGCTCTGTCATATCCTCACATGGTCTCTCCTATCATTGCTATGCAGACGACACACAATTAATCTTCTCCTTTCCCCCGTCTGATAACCAGGTGGTGAATCGCATCTCTGCATGTCTGGCAGACATATCAGTGTGGATGACGGATCACCACCTCAAGCTGAACCTCGGCAAGACGGAGCTGCTCTTCCTCCCGGGGAAGGACTGCCCGTTCCATGATCTCGCCATCACGGTTGACAACTCCATTGTGTCCTCCTCCCAGAGTGCTAAGAACCTTGGCGTGATCCTGGACAACACCCTGTCGTTCTCAACTAACATCAAGGCGGTGACCCGTTCCTGTAGGTTCATGCTCTACAACATTCGCAGAGTACGACCCTGCCTCACGCAGGAAGCGGCGCAGGTCCTAATCCAGGCACTTGTCATCTCCCGTCTGGATTACTGCAACTCGCTGTTGGCTGGGCTCCCTGCCTGTGCCATTAAACCCCTACAACTCATCCAGAACGCCGCAGCCCGTCTGGTGTTCAACTTTCCCAAGTTCTCTCACGTCACCCCGCTCCTCCGCTCTCTCCACTGGCTTCCAGTTGAAGCTCGCATCCGCTACAAGACCATGGTGCTTGCCTACGGAGCTGTGAGGGGAACGGCACCTCCGTACCTTCAGGCTCTGATCAGGCCCTACACCCAAACAAGGGCACTGCGTTCATCCACCTCTGGCCTGCTCGCCTCCCTACCTCTGAGGAAGTACAGTTCCCGCTCAGCCCAGTCAAAACTGTTCGCTGCTCTGGCACCCCAATGGTGGAACAAACTCCCTCACGACGCCAGGTCAGCGGAGTCAATCACCACCTTCCGGAGACACCTGAAACCCCACCTCTTTAAGGAATACCTAGGATAGGATAAAGTAATCCTTCTAACCCCCCCCCCCCCCTTAAAAGAGTTAGATGCACTATTGTAAAGTGGTTGTTCCACTGGATATCATAAGGTGAATGCACCAATTTGTAAGTCGCTCTGGATAAGAGCGTCTGCTAAATGACTTAAATGTAAATGTAAATGTAAGACAATGTTACCTATTAACTATAACCCAACAAGATAATGTTACCTATTAACTATAACCCACCAAGACAATGTTACCTATTAACTATAACCCACCAAGACAATGTTACCTATTAACTCTAACCCACCAAGACAATGTTACCTATTAACTATAACCCACCAAGACAATGTTACCTATTAACTATAACCCACCATGACAATGTTACCTATTAACTACTATAACCCAACAAGACAATGTTACCTATTAACTATAACCCACCAAGACAATGTTACCTATTAACTATAACCCAACAAGACAATGTTACCTATTAACTATATCCCACCAAGACAATGTTACCTATTAACTATAACCCACCAAGACAATGTTACCTATTAACTATAACCCACCAAGACAATGTTACCTATTAACTACTATAACCCACCATGACAATGTTACCTATTAACTACTATAACCCACCAAGACAATGTTACCTATTAACTACTATAACCCACCAAGACAATGTTACCTATTAACTACTATAATAACCCACCAAGACAATGTGCTGTAGGACGTTGATGTCCAGCCAGCCACTAATGAGTCTCTCTTTTCTCACTGAATAAATTACAAATAGATGAACGGGCCATAATTGTGCACCTTGCTTCACAATTTAATTTAAATTAGGCCTAACTGAA